>NC_134812.1:37919989-37937489 GCF_046742065.1 Oratosquilla oratoria
GAAATCCCATTGATAAGGCGAACTCTAATCTTGGGGCACACTATGAAAAGTCAGCGGGGATTAGGCGAGGGCAGGTTCCTTCCTACAAAGGAATTATATTTCTTGCTCCAATGCCATAGCGCATAATATAGATTCCACTGGCGCTATCAGATGTGATGTGGGCACACCTTTCCTAAGGTGTCTTTCTACAAGTTGAATAGATATGTTAATACGCCACGTCTGCCTACGTTTCCTGATTACGTGTTTTGAGTCCATATAAAAGTAACGTGGCCTTCAGACTGTGACATCCCTCCAGTCCCGTCTTCCTGCTAATGAATAAAATCGCCTGGCGCCTCCCACGACATGAAATACCACAGCCCGTTTCAGCAACTGTCAAAAGCCAACGCTATAACATGGCATCTTCGTTTGTTTGCGCCTCTTTGGTACTGAGCCTTCAAGTTCAATAGCTAGTGAGACGACGCAGCTACGATGTTGTTGCCATAATGCGAGATTTACTATTGATAAGAGTCGCTGGCACGGACTGCAGTAAAAAATAAATGAATAAATAATAAATATATATATATATATATATATATATATATATATATATATATATCACATATATACATACATATATACACACATATATACATGTATATATACATACATACACACACACAAATATATATATATATATATATATATATATATATATATATATATATATATATATATATATATATATATATATATATATATATGAGAAAACCATGAGAACGGTAATAATCTCAAAGTCTGACCGAGCCAAGGCACCTCCACCGTAAAGTCTCAGGACGTCACACTGTCTGGGGCGTGCGAATGCCAATCTATTTCATTCGGTTACAGAGTAGTTCCCGGGTAGATAGGTTCAAACGACCCTGCCAAAGACCGAACAAGGGGGACATCTGACTCCGTTCACTATTCCCTCGATGAGGTACAACGAACTGCAGACACGAAGGTGGCCTTGAGTTCGTCGCCATGCTCAAGTAGTTAAGTCAAACACAAAGGACACCGAGGCCAAAGGCTTAACCGTGTGAAGAAACAGCTGCTGTCAGGCAGAAGCTGCTAAGCAGCTTTCGCGAGGATCCTTTGCTAAAGCAATGTCAACACAAGAGATGGGAGCAACGGACCCAATCAACCGAAGTACTTGAGACGAACTCGATTGTCAAATAAATCCACATTGAAACTTCATTACCGTGACGCCCAGTCCTCACCCGAATGAAACAAACGGCGTCACCACGAATGAAACCACCACAAAGAACCCGAGTACTGCATGACCCCAAAGCGCCCGGCACGCAGTTAATACCTTCCTTGTGGCGACGAGCCCTCACCCACCCATCCCCCTTCGACCGAATAAAATTGTCTAGAGTCAAGCAAAATATAATTTCCAGAGGGAGTCATTATTACTCCTATCTCCTTGTTTAAATATTTCCTTATCTAACTATACTGTACAGAAAACAAACCCATTTATACGAGGACAACCCACTACAAAACTTAATGATTGTAATTACGAAGCCTCCGGTGCAATTCCTAAGAGGTACTGGTGACTGTTACTGCTCAAACACAAAGGCGACAGAAGTCCGAGCACATAGGGCAAAGGAGTAGTTCAGTCACAGCTAAGCGCCTCCTGGCGTGATACAAATGCTGATGCAAACGGGACACGCAACCTGGACGACAGCAAGACGCGCCTCGCGTGGCCGTGGAGTCAAAACTCACCCTTGCCATAGTTGCCATTCCTGGGCCTTCGAGAGGCTGAAAACTGACGGAAGATGGCGCTGGTGATCTTCGACCTCCCCCTTCGAGGTTTCTCCCCAAAGAGAACCTCATCCAGGTCCAGCGAGGCTTGTCGCTTGACGGAGAGGCGGTCAAGGAACGGAAGCCGGGGATTCGGCGTCCCTTCGAAGGACCTCTGATTCTTGAGCCTGACCGGCAAGGAATGCGATTTCGGCCGTGAACCCTCCCCTAGGTCCAAGGAATCGACGCTGCTCTGTGTCACGAGTAGTCCTGGGGTCGACCTGGTGGAAGGGTTGGCAGGGGCGAGACTCGAGTTCTCGCTTGAGTCGTCCCATGGTGCACCAGAATCACTGTCCAAAACATCAGAACCTATCTGTCGTTTCAGCCTGGGACGACCCCGGACTAGTTTGTTGAGGAGCTTGAGACCAGTGGGCAAGCCCGCCTTTACCGGACTTCTTCTGTTTTGTTTCTTATCCACTCCTTCGTCTGGAGACGCAAGCACAGCTTTCCCGGCAGCACTTTCAGCATCAGGCGACAGGTCGCTGGCGCCACTGTGTTCCGAAGTTTCAGAGCTCCTCTGGTGGATGAGCTGCCTCCGGATCTCTCCGAAGACGTAGTCCGGAAGCAAATACTCCGAAGTAGAGTCGCTGTCCGACGCCCCAGAACTCGTTCTCTTGACGAGCTTTGCGCGGTAAGGCGAGCGCGGCACCGTCAGAGTGGACTGCTGACGATCGGCCGAGGAGCCTCGACTGTGGTCCGAGGCACGCGAACTACCTTGCTTCAGCGTAGGCTTGAAGAGGTTCAGCGATTTGCTACTAGGGATACCTTCTCTTGTGGCCGGCTGCTTGTGACCGTAGTCGCATTCGTCGCTCTCGTAACCGACACACTCCCTTCCGGAATCTTCCGCAGAGTCAGAGAGCTCTCGGTCATCATGGTGCTTGAACAGAAAGCGTTTAAGCATGGCCCGCTTCGAAGGGGAGGTCTTCCTCCTGGGATCGTGATACCCTTCCCCCTCGTATTCCGAGTGGGGGGAGCGGGCCGATTCTCTCCTGTTGGGAGAATGAGACGTTTGCTGAGCGCCATGAGGGGAATGGCGCCCTTCCCCACTATCAGGTTCCTCACATCTTTGAGTTCGTGTCAGTTTCCTCGGGTTCACCAGAGTGCTACGAGCAGGAGTCGCGGGGCAGCTAGCGGACGGCCCTCCACCCTCGACGGAATGGTTCTTGAGTCCCTTCTCAGAATGGAGCTTCCGCCGTATCGGCGGCGCGGTGGAGCTCCGAGACGCCGCCGAAGAGGCCGCAACCGACCTGCAAACGGCGGTGTTCCCGTCATTGGGGACGAGGCTGATGCGGCGGACGAGACTATAGGCAGCACTCTGGTTTACAGACATTGAGACGTCAAAGTCAAGATAATTAAGTCGGGTATGGCGATATTCTGCCGAGTGTTGCAAGTGTCTGATGTTGCCACCGCCGCAGACACCGTGGCATGGCACAACCACAGGGTTCCAAAATACCTGAAGGACGAGGACGCAGCGCTCGTGACACACAACTTGACGGTGGCATTAATTATGATCAACAAACACTGACACTGTCAGAGACGTGAACAAACAAAACACTCCACAGCGGCACTCCCAAGCCCCCCATACAAAGGGGCACTTCGTCTCTAGAGAGCCGAGTGGAGGTGCGCAAACACTCCACGGCTCTCACTCTTCCTCCACTCTCCCACAACCACCACCACCACCGCCGCCGCGACCAAGCTCGGAGCACAAACACGGCACTCCACCATCTCGCATCACGACCACTTGACCGCATCAACAACGCAGACTGCCCTCCTCACTGCCCCTTCATCTCAATCACGCCGCTCCCTCCACACGAAGGTATGGCGCGGGAAGAGAAGACTCTTGGGGGATAACACCTGGTGTGGAGCTGGTCGAGAAGGAACACTGAGCTTGGTGAGGCAAACATACATGAGTGCTGGTCACTAACAGGATTACGGAGGACCTTGCTTCCAATCCCCAATGCCACCCCAGACTCCCGTCCTCCACCGCTCACTGTTACCTACTTACTGGAAAAACAAAAGCAGCGATTCTCTTTCTGGCCATGGACGTTATAATTCAATCCATTTATGCCTTTGTCGTGACATTTTTCCGCATAAAAAATATAGAACCGAGCCCTTGCACAAGCATATACACAACCCTGTGAACCTTTGACAAAGCATTTGTAACAAATCTTACCGTCGCTTATCACGGTTTGTCCCACATTCAATATGAGCTGATCTACTTTATGAATGTATATTTGTTTATTTCTTCATTCACCTATTTATGGAAAGGATCCATCCTGTGGATATCCCTCCCTTGTATTTGTTATGCACTGCAATCCGATAATGAATATATATAACACACCATTACTATATGTATATCCTTCCACAGACAACTGACACCCACTGCACTGTATTCCCAATGCAACATTACTATACGCACCATCCTCTTTAAATTACATAATCATCACAACTGTACTTTCCGCAACACCAGCCGAGGCAAACGAATGAAAATTTTAAATTCACTTAGATAAACACATAAGCACAATATTTGGCTTTTGCATCCGATGCATGATTCATCATTGTAGCTCGTTGCAAATGCCTATCATTGTAGTGAATCTCTAATGTAATATTACCATGGACAATGTCATAATTGCTTTTCTAAAGATATTCCAATCATTCGGTACAATACTCGCACAACGTCTTGTCGCTAAACCATCCTGGATAAACGGCAATTCTGTTCGTTCTGGTACAGTTGTTTACTTTGTTGTGGAGAACCATCTACTTCTGCTACAGAAGCAGACCAACCACGGTCTAAACTGGATCACGACCGATCAACGAGAGATTTTGTTTAAGCCCCAATCACAGCACATCCACAGCACGAAGCGGTCATGCAGTGGGTGTGCTGTGCCTTTCTGCATTGGTTCTAACCCGGGCATTGGCCAGGAGAGAGAAATGACCCTTTATACACAAGGAGCGCACCTTGGCTGTCAACTGTCGCCCCCCCCCCCCGCTCCCCTTCCCTATGGAGCCCCACCACATCTGCGGAATGAAAGTGTCCGACATTAGAGAATTACTGTAAAACGCGGCACTGTACAGAGAGCGAGAGAGAATATATGTATATATATATATATATATATATATATATATACATATATTTATATATTTCAGCCACATATCACTTTTAATTCCATACCATCGCAAACGAGACTGAGAATCGCTCGAAGGAGGCATCCGTTGGAAATTGAAACGTAGACGAGCCGAGGATTCGAAGCCAGCTAACCCGTAACAAAGTTACATTGACGTAAACCAATACGCTATATGTATATATATACACACACACATACGCAGATGTTTCTGGGATGCCGAACATGGGGCCACCAGAAACGGGTTTCATTTCGTGTCGTCGGGTGTCAAATGACCCGTCAGTCAGTCAGTCAGTCCGCCACGCTACACATCAAGCCACGCCAAATCTCTTCTCCCCTTCTCGTCATCCTCATCCTTTTCAACCTCCCTCCACCTTTTCTTCTTTAGTATGTACCAGATTTTGATGTGGAAAGCGCCAGGCGATTTTACCATTTACCTAAGATTTGTGGACCCTAGCCCGGGATCGGTTATCAGGTCGATACAATAAACTACGACGTTATGCCAGAAATAGTTTCCCGATATTCGCTTTCGCTTCACCTCCCTCAGCTCTCTAACCCAATCTCGAATAACGTTTTCGCTGTATTTGGATACTTTAGTATGTATTCTAGCTGCCGCAGGGCGATATTATTAGGCAAGGAAAGATCAAAAAACCCCAGCCATGGCCAGAACACAATGAATGAAGGAGTTTTAAAATGACCTACCGACTACACACGAGTTCAGGCTGGGTTCCTGTTTGTCAACTCTCCTCCCAGCCTTGTAACTATCTACCAGAGATAAACTTGTGTATTTCCACCCACCGCCAGGAGATTACATTCACCTGAAAGGGGACTCTACAACTCGATAGAGTTGAGACTCCTCTCAAGCACCATTCACGTTGCCCAAGGCAACTGTGAGAAACTTCTCAAACTCTGGACAATGGTTGTGTTTTACCTACGTTCTGGGACCCTACGCCTCGAGTCCTCTTCATCAAACTCGTCGAAATGACTATAAAGAAATACTTAAACTTTTGTATTTATGTAAGTCCCCCACCCTACTGTGCGTGTTCATGTGTATGCGTGCGCGCGCGCGCGTGTTCGTGTACGATCTCTAAACTATTCTAAATCTAGTCGTGACCTTGAACATGTGGCATAAGCCCACATACCTCGAAGGCGCAGTGCCCCCACCCCCACACCCGTCTCCCTCTTGCGTCTACCGAAACCACTCAAGTGTCGTCGTTTCGCCTACACGTAGAAAGTGTAATGTGTTAGTGTATCTTCTTTGTGGCCTCTGCTCTACCCCGACCTTTCCCTGGCCTCATTAGCTATCAGAACATCACATTTACATCCTATGGGGTCCCTCTACATCACCAAGGGAATGTACCTCCCCAACGGTCCCCCCTTCCCTCCCTCTCTCTAACTCCTTCAGTATATGGTTCTCCTTTAAAGATTCCCCTACCTACTCTAAGTCTCCCCTCACCTCCTCTAGGCCTCCTCAACAGCTACCTCAACTAATGTAACCCTACTTCAACCAGGAACTCACTATCTCTATCAAAAACTTCTACTCCTCTTATGATTTCCTTACCTTCTCTACAATAGTAGTAGACCTCAAATCTATCTACCTTAGGATACTCTATCCCCTTCAAGGTTCCTCTCCCTTCTGCATAGCTCCTGTACCTGATGTACGACTCCTCTACATTCTGCAAGGTTAACCCCTCTCCTTTGCCGAGGATAAAATTGGAAGTATTCTTATATCACCGGCATAAGCCCGGCACACAAACATACAAAGAGGTGTTTGATTCCTTCCATAATGTAGAAAGGAGTTCAAGGTGGTTTATGATGACACCGATGACAAAATGTGCTAGTATCTGTGTGTGTCTATTCATACTCTCCCCATATGCAGACAGTTTTCGGCTTCTGCTACCCATCATGTGTACCGATTTTATCTATACAATCTCTGTGTCTCCGTTTCTTCGGCTCAACATTATCCCCACGGATAGAAACGCTAGTTATCATCAGCGAAATAAGTATTACTCTCCCCATACATGCATGAATATATCAATCAATCAAATCCGCCATCTTGAGTCCACTGCTGAACAAAGGCCTCCTTCATAGCATTCCAAGATTCACACGACAGCGCCATCCTCTGCAACGTCACTCCTGCAAACTTCTCGATCTCGTCTCTCCACCCTCTGTCTGGTCTCCCTCTTCCACGCTTTCTATTTCGCGGCGTCCACTCGGTAACACACTTGCTCCGTCACTCATCAGTCGTTCGCACCAACTTACCTGCCCGATTCCACTTCCTCTCTTTTACTGCCTCCACAACATCTTTCACTCTAGTCTGCTCTCTCACCCAACTTACTCTCTTTCGGTCTCTCAGTGCTATTCCCATCATTGATCTCTCCATTTTCCTCTGTGCAGTCCTTAGCTTTGTTTCCATTGCCTTTGTTAGTTTCCATAGATTCTTGCTGTCAGAATGCACTGATTGTAAAGTTAACGTTTCAAACATAAAGGTAGAGAGCCTCTCAGCATTTTATTATACTTACAAAACACTTTCCAACCAATTGTAATGCGTCTTTTTATTTCATTATCATGATCTTTCGTCACTTTCACCATTTGCCCTAAATAATTATACCCTTCAATTTCTTCAAGACTCTCACCATCAATTACAATCTCTTTGCTTTGAACTTTCGTGTTGAACATTACTTTTGTTTTACTCATTCATTTTTAAACCTACTCTGAGACTTTCCTTGTTTAGATCTATGCACGCATACATACATACATACATACAGGGGAAATATAATAGTGACATGCAGCAAGAAGCGCTTTCATCAATTAAGAATCAAGGCTCACAGCAGCCCTGAGTACATGTACCAACCGCGGATCACCCACTTCGCCGCCATGCTTATCATCCCGAGAGGCACCCACCCCGTCCCCCAACCTCTATTCCACATCACTGCGGGATACCAGCTCCTTGCTTCGTGTGAGAATGCCTCGTTTTGCGCGTACTACTATCTCACCCAGTAAGATAGCACCAACCCCCCCTCCCCTGGCGCCATTACATATGAATTCAAGGAGGGAAGGAGTGGCTCGCTGTCTACGGATTCACTGCAATTTTCCGACTCACTAGGGGTGTTCTCACCACCCAAGCGGGAGGAATGTGCGCACTCACCGTAGGCCGCTAATGTTGAGAAGGAACATCCAAGAAGACTGACCTGCTGTTCTTGTAGTATTAGGTTACTACACGATGGTGAAGGTACACTTCAGTGAGAGAAAGGAATTATTCAAACTCCAATTCTCTCGGGACTCTTTATTGGAAATGCAATGCGAAGTAGAGTCGACCAAAGCTGCTGTCTTGGCAGACATAATTCTTTATGCAAGAAGGACAGAATACACATTTAATAGCACCACGACTAATTTGGTTTATATAATACAATTAAACTTTACAGAATAATAGTACTAATATATACAGGCATTTACTTATAGATACGAGAGACGTAACAGTATTAATAACATAATATTTCCATAATGCAGGTTTTAGCGGGGTGACAATATTAATACAGAAAATTACTTATGGTGCGCGAATTCTATAGAGAACGAAGCTTCAAGGCATGTCCTTGCTACATTCTCACCTCTGGGACACTTATCCCTATATAAACATTGGACCCTGCCGATCTATGGGCACATGGCACTGAGGTGCCAATTAGGCAATATGTGGATTCCTCAAACGTGGAAGATTCCTTCTCCCTACTCCTCCAGTATGTTGCTTCAGCTAAGAGCCCCACGATACTTGGTCCTACAGACAAAGAGGGAGGAAGCTTATCTCGGAATTTTCCGAGGCTAAAACTGTGATCATGTGTACTTGCATTTTATACTCAATGTGAATTTTCGTTAATAATCCTTCCGAATTCAGGAAAAATGAAGGGGGGCGGATTCATGTGTGAAGGAGAGATTTAAGGAGGGTAGTAGAAAGGGGGGATGGTTGATGTTAAAAAGGGGTCGCCAGATAACTTAGTCATTTAGTTTCCTTTCACGACAGACTGCTGCGTGACAGTTTCCATAGGGGTGTCACTGAAGTACTAACTACAGAGAACATAAGAACATAATGATAAAAGAGATTGCAGACCATAAAACCTACAATAGACATGTTCCATGTCCATTACCACCTATCATCCCATCTTCCACCCAGCCTCACTCACCACCAATGAGGCGATGGCATTGGTTTCAGCCTCCCTTGCGTGCAAATCGTCAGTGCACGCAAAACGCACAATATTAAACGTGCTACTGAAACGTGATGTACAGCGTGGAGCAATGTCTTCTCCCTACCTCCCTCCGTTCCTCACCACGCCACACGTCACGAAGTACACGTCACGCAGAGGGACAAGCCAAGCTTGGTTGGACAAGTAGAACGAACTACATCCGTAAGGCGATTACAGACCGGCGGGTACAATGTATGGGGGTGGGGGGAGCACAATATCCATATATGGGTGCTTGGGTGACCGGCGGGTACAATGTACTGGGGGGCACAATATCCATAAATGGGTGCTTGGGTGACCCTCGGGGAGAGCAATGGCAGGGCAAACTGATTTACGGCAGCGATTGCCGCGGTGTGTTCCCGGGGATCGAACTAAATACGACCGCGAAAGGCGTGGGAGTTTGTGCGCTAGTCAAGAGAAAAGCAGCTGTGTCATCGGATCCAATAAACTAACTGCCTCAGTACATAAGCATGAACAAAATTAATGGCATTACACAAATTCACACCTTTCGATCACGACATGTAAGGAAAGACCATGACTTACACTCATTCACAAGTGTGCATAACTTTTGAATTACGACTGAAGAGATGCCAAAATACAAATAATAGTTTCCCGGTATCCACACAGCAGAATTGTGTTGGGACTTTTTAAAATGTCCACATTATCATTAACGGAACACCATATATATGAAATGTCGCCAACTTATTAAATGAGTGGGTTAGGGCGTCGTTACCTGCGGCTAATGCCGTGGGGATGGCGGTTCGAATCCAGTCATCGGCGAAGTTCATCTAAGGGCACTGTCTTAGCCTAGTTTGTGACGTTAAGCCATATAAATAAATAAACTGAATTGTCAAGAATTATTATTTTCAATGTTACAGCCCCGTGACAAATATTCAGACGTTCTTGTGTTGCAATCAACGTAACCAGTGCAGGTTCATTGCTTACATCTCTATGGGAAGAACATGAGAATACATCACATATTGCTGGGAAAATAAGCTCGTTGGCATTTTGCTATCACGTGCCGGCACCAAGCAAGTACGTATTACACCACAAAAAGCAGTTGTCGCCGTGGCTACAGAAGCAAACTAAATCCACGGCCTGTTCATTGGCTACAAGTGACCACATAAGGCTTCCAAGTCCTTATGACCAGAATAAAGAATTTACAGATTTTGTCCTGGTCCAAACTATTTCATTTATCCCATATAATAAGGGGCTTCGGTTATATCAACCAACCCTTTCGCAATGATACCTTGAGACCATGTTCACACTACAGGTTTGAACCACACGGAAACCACGGCGATACCACACAGTCAAGGAAAAACTGTGCGGTTGTGTGTGAAGACCTCCATTTACATTGTAACTGGTCCACCGCGCTTCAATCTGCGGCAGTTGAAACAGTTAGTGTGAACAGGGCTTTCGTGATCTTGTTTTGGTTAAAGAGGCCAAGCGATTTTACTCACCCCGAGAGGACCACAAGCTGACTGTGGGTGTGGAGAGGGTTATCTCTTTCCTTGTCAGGTGGTAGTTTTATACTATTCGTCTCTATTATCCCTCAGTTTAAAAGAGGACACTTTTCTCCTTATTTAGGCTAGTGCCAGGCCATCTTATCCCATTACACCCTCTGGGCTCCAACGGGGTTAAGAATAGATTTAAACCAATAACCACCTACTTCTTCAAACTCTCTTGACCTTCCCAGACGACGACAGTGCGCGCAACATTGCGTCATCAGATTGACTCTTCCGTTGTCTGGTGCAGCCCAAGTGTCTGCCCACATCACAGCTTCAACATGACGTCAGCCGTAGCCCTGTACCATGTGCTCGCTGTGGACTTGCTCTTGAGGGTTAACAACATTCGCCCGTAGCGTGTGCGGCACGCCCTGACCGACTTCTTAACGCTTCGGAGGAGAAGCGGAGGTGCCGGTGATGCCATCCGGCATTCTGTGGATTAACACTTGGCAGAGCCGTCACGTCACGTTCAAATGTCCGTCTTCTTGACAACGACTCGAAAGGTTTCTTAGAACAACGCAATCTACCCCGAGTTTTCGAACAATAATGACAAACCAAAGTGTGCCTGGCTGACTTGTATCACAAAGAAGAGACACACAACTGTGTTCCCAAACAGTTGTTCTTCGGTATTGTGATACACCTTGTATCTTGTTCTAGCAAACACCAGACGATTTCATCCATCTGAAGGCCGGATCACCCCAGTGCCGGAAGACGTTCTTTCAGTCAAATAAAACCGCCGAGTCTGAAGCCGCCTTGACCCTCGTTGACACGGGGGTGGCCTAGTTTAGTAGCCTCTAATGTTAGCTGCAGTTAACTTACCCGGAAAGTAAGTGTTGGCAGAAGAATAGACTGGAGGCAAGTTTACTAATTTCCGTTGAAATAGGGCAGATAGAGGGGTAGTTTACAAGCCGTTAGCACTGGCGGCTACTAAACTAGCCTCCTGGACTGAATTATTTTTTTGTTTAGATTTTTATTAAATTCATGTTTATCATCTTAAAATGTTATAAACGTTTGCTGCGTAAGTTCTTGCAGAATGAATCATACACTAGTTTGTGGCATACTTGTTTTTTTGCCATCCTGTACTTGTTTTAGTGTAAATGGCATATATACAAAAACTTTTTTTTGTGTGTGACCATAATTATGGTCACGCTAGTCTTTCAAGGGTTAACCGTGATGTATGCCTGACGAACACTCGGTAAGTGAACTGCTAGGTATATGAACTACCGATTCAAACAGCGTGGCAATGAAAATAAACTGGACAAAAGTAAACAAGGACGTATACACCAAACAAGTAAGTAAACACATAAATTAACTGATAAGGAAAATGGCAGCAGCTGTTGTCTCAACTTTCGGTAGAGACCTACACTGACAGTCGACCGTCTCCGAGTCTCCCGCTCCCATAATTCTCCCGTGGATGAAGCTTTGTTGTAGCAGTTGTGTTCTATTAGTATGAGCCCATTTCTATGTCACCAGTTCACTGGAGGAGGGGGAAGAGGAGGGGAAGCCAGTTGGGCGAGGGATAGTTTAAGTTCCTGTCTAGAAACCGACTGGGAGTAGGGGTTTATATATTTTAAGACGGGGAGCAAAGGGAATGGTCCTCTCCGACGTCCACCAGTGGCAGGTACCTATCATTAGTCTCATAAATTAAACATTAATAAGTGTGTGTGTGTGTGTGTGTGTGTGTGTGTGTGTGTGTGTGTGTGTGTGTGTGTGTGTGTGTGTGTGTGTGTGTGTGTGTGTGTGTGTGTGTGTGTGTGTGTGTGTGTGTGTGTGTGTGTGTGTGTGTGTGTGTGTGTGTGTGTATGTGTGTGTGTGTGTGTGTGTGTGTGTATGTGTATTTACCTAGTTGTATTTTACGGGAAGGGGAGCTATGCTCGTGGGGACCGTTTTTTTTTTTATCTCGCAAGATCAAGTTTGTTCTTTAATTATTGCATTGTGTTTGCACACACTATTTTTTTCGCCCAATTTGTTGGTGCATGTATGTATGTGTATATATGTGTGTGTGTGTGTGTGTGTGTGTGTGTGTGTGTGTGTGTGTGTGTGTGTGTGTGTGTGTGTGTTTGTGTGTGTGTGTGTGCGTGCCTTTGATCGTGCATGTATGCATGCATACATGCATGCGTGTAAATAATATGAAACTTCAAAATAAGAGGGTTTGATGGATGTATCAATACCACGAATGGGGCCAAAAGAACGCAAGAACAAAAGCACTTTAAGAACGGGAAAGGAGCCAGAGGGGAAATGACACGACTGGCACACCAACTCCCAAAAGGCCCCGGCTCCTGAGGATCATGACAGGTGAGGAGCTAAATAACCCAGGGAGTTAGGGAGCAAATGCAATGCAGAAGAAACGTATGGAGATTAAAGGAAAACTGGATGAAAAAAACAATAAAGTATGATAAATGAATATGAATAAAACGGCAATGGTGCGAAAATAATGCCAAGCGCGTGTTTAAACACGAAAAGGCGACTTATAGTTCTAGTTTCTTGTTAGTTCTAGTTAGCTCTAAATTCTAGTTAGTTCTAGCTCTAAGTTCTAGTTAGTTCTAGCTCTAAGTTCTGGTTAGTTCTAGCTATAAGTTCTGGTTAGTTCTAGCTATAAGTTCTAGTTAGTTCTAGCTCTAAGTTCTAGTTAGTTCTAGCTCTAAGTTCTAGTTAGTTCTAGCTCTTAAGTTCTAGTTAGTTCTAAATAGTTCTAGTTTCATACCGGACGGCTAGAATCATTCATGTGCGCCAACCGATGTCGTTCAGCCAAAGAAAACCCCTTCACTGCCCAGGAATTTACACCAGAAGCAGGAAAATGCCCAAGTCACCGTGGTGAAGGAGGGGGTAAAGAACCAAGGACAATCCCTCAAAGACTTTGAGAGAATGACGATATAAATATGAGAAATTAAGGCAGCCGCTACTGGTCGTCGACAAGAGGCTCGTGTCCAAAGCAGCTCTATTCCTGATCCCATCTCCTTCAAGCTCCCCCCCCGCTCCCCACCCTAACCTGACCCCCCCCCACCCTCCTGACCTCACTCCGTCGCGGCGCACTCATCCACGCTCTCAACCTCAAACGAACGTAGTCACCTCTTCTGCGCCCCGCCTCTCCTCTAGCCTCTCCCCTCATAAGAATGCCTCTGCACTCACTGATGCCTCTTACCCCAATCTTAAAGTCACTTCTTCTAGACTATTGTTCTTAAACTTGTTTTCCTCAGCACCTGGTCTCCTCTTCCGTGGGCCTTCACACAATGTTCTCTCTCTCTCTCTCTCTCACACACACACACACACACACACACACACACACACACACACACACACACACACCTCGTGGCGCGGTGGTTAGAGTTCTCGCCTGCCACTACGGCGGTCCGGGTTCGACTCCCGCCCAGGGCTGAAAAAAATTCAATATCACTGCGCTGCAGGGTGTTACTCCAACTCTCGTGGGCGGTGAGTTGGGGGGGGGGCGTGCGTGTAAGGTGACAGTATTACCCATAGATCGGTCATTCGAGCTCTGAGCTCTCATCCGGGAGGTTAATAACTGTCGATCACGAGTCCAACACGTGATCCAAGACCATGGTGAATCACACACACACACACATATATATATATATATATATATATATATATATATATATATATATATATATACGTATACACAAACACATATACAGACGCGTGCTATACATCATCGATGCACATACCACCCCCAACCCCTACCACCACCACAACCATCTTGAGGTTCCTGTACACGATCCACAAATTAATTTCTTCTTCATATTCATTCCAGCCTCCCTTACCCCAATGTATGGATTTTCTAAAGGTCGAGGGGTTGTCTACCATCTGAATAAAATTTGATTGACTGATTGATTGAATAAAATTGACTACCAATTGCCTAGGAGTAAGCATACACACACAGGGCGTCCCGGTGATGATAGGATAAGTCCTCCATTGCACGAGAATCCATCACAGCCATGACCCCTCCAAGCCGGAGGTTACTCCCTTCCCCCTCGCTACAGTTTAAAACCATTGAAGCATGGCAATGCCTCCAGGTCTGAAAACGAAGTTCCGCGTCACTACACTCCCCTGCATTCTCCACGACCCACAACCTCTACCCTATAACTCACAAGCCCGGTTGTTTTTTAACAAACGTATGTGTATCCAGCGAAAATCAAACACGAATCACACTTGTATCAAAATAAGGGTTATTTACATTCCTAACACATTTTGTTTCCACAATCTTTTTTATTTCCCTAATTCCTCCGTTGTGCCAAGCCTGCCTCTCGCACTCTCTATTTCTACCACTTTCAAATAGCATTTAACTTGACAATTCCCCTCCAAATCAACACTTTTCGTTAAAAAAAAAATGGGGGACTATAAGACTCGCAAAATATTTTCTGTTCATTAACTACCAACAGATTCTTTCTGGAACTATCCTCTCCCAGCCCGCTACCCAAACCCGCCAAGCTGAAGTGTAATTATGCTGTTCACCAGAAGTTCATTGCATATTCATGGAATATAACACAAAGAGTAAACGCATACTGCAGTTGCGTTAAAATGTATAGTTAGGCAAACAAGTTCGTCGACACCGCTCCATTGGTGTATCATAAGTGTTCAAAGATTATTGGGAAAAGAGAGATTAAGGCAGCGTTTCTCAATCTTTTTACTCTTGCGTAACCTTTAAATTAAATTACATGTATCAAGGAACCCTTGCGCCAAAAAAAAAAAAAAAAAAAAAATACCATATCTTTCTCATTTAATTTTCATCGTAATAATAGGTTAGATAGGATGATGTCTATATTACATTATTACGCTAACCAGTAATATGTCGTGCGTGTTTAATTACATTACGTATATGGAATTAAATAAAAAATCAAAAGTGTATTAGCTTATCTTTTTTGTTCTCGCGGAACCCTTGGGGACCTTTTGCGGAACCTTTGGGTTCCGGGGAACCCTGGTTGAGAAACGCTGGATTAAGGTTTTGGTGACAAAAGGCAATAATTCACTTTCCCGAAACCACTTCTTATAAACGAGATAGCGTCGAAATCTTTCTTCCCAACTTGTGCAATATTATTAGTTATATGTCAATTTATTATTATTTACTATTTACCTGTTTGTTTATTATTTAACTATACCTATGCATTTATTTGTGTCTTTTATTTGTTATTTACATTATTATAGTTTTTATTTATTATTTTATCAATATTATGATTTTTTTTTGCATCCGACCTAGATATGGACCAAAAGGTCTCCTGTCGGCATGCTCCGCCTTTGTAATCCTTATCGATGGACCGAAAATCTTTGTACAAAATGTTTCACTGCCCTACCTTGTCTGCCCCGGATCCATTTAGGCCAGCGTTTCCCAACCTTTTCCTACCTTAACACTCCCTGTACTCAGGCCTAAACAGTCCAGCATCCCCTAAGATACTGTAATGCCTGCCATTTATTTTATATTATTTGTTTTTTATTATTTGTTTGATTTTCATTTATTATTAGATATCTGTCAATTTATTATTATTTACTATTTACCTGTTTGTTTATTATTTAACTATACCTATGCATTTATTTTATCATTACTTATATCATTATAATTATTATTTCTTTATTATTATATTTTTTCCGCATCCGACCCGGTTATGGACCAAAAGGTCTCTTGTCGGGATGTTCCGCCTTTGTTATTAATATTTGTTTGTATGTATGCACACCCTACAATTGATTTCAGCACTCCAGGCTGTGAAACGCCGATTAAGGCGATTTACTAGAAGATGAGATTACTTCCACGGAAAATATTTTCGACTCGCTTCCCTTTTCTATGCAATAGGAACATAATCATGGAACCGCCGCGCCTTCGCAAACCGTCAACACCCACGCGGAGATACAACCACGAGGAGCTGGCACTCCGTTCCCTGACAGAGTCCAGGACCATTCACTTTCATATTCGGTTGCACTTACTACACCTTTTCACATGGATCTGCGAGGATCTTCGACATTTTGCTGTGAGGCCGACGGTCACCGGCAGTGAAAGTCGATGCAAAACGAATACAAAAACGTAGCCCACTTTGAAATTTGCTTTCCTTTCCGTTTCCCTCTACCACATCTCTCATTTTCTTTCAAACCGGGACGGAAACCACGTTACGATCAGATCTTGACGCCGCCGGACGTATCTGGTAGGATGCGACCAGACTGGATAGTTTATGTCGGTCGGACAAAACAAAATTAGTACATGCACGATCTAATCTGATCGGACCCGACCAGATCTGTCCGGCGGCCTCAAGACCAGATCGTATCGTGGATGGGGTCCCTTTTGGTCCTGGGGGGCTGAATGATGACGGTTGATTTTGGTGAAATCCGTCGTAGAGGAACACAACAAATGTTATCGATAATAAAACAAACACTAATACCACTAGAATCTATAATGACACAGAAAAAGTCTATATAATTAGTAATGATAACATAGGAAGAAGTCAACCAAGACGTCCAGGCATCTGAAAATCAAACAACCCAACCTAAGTCGTCGAAAGAAGCTTTCGAGGCGAGAAAGGAGGCCACGGCGATCCCATCATGAGAGAGAGAGACAGACAGAGAGAGAGAGAGAGAAAGAGAGAGATTAAAAGACGAAGCCATACAATGCCTCCGGAACGTATGGAATCCCTTCGATGCACCCATAGCGCCCTGCCATGCACCGGGCGTGGATTTCCTGCTACCTGTCCTTGCGGCGCCCCTTCCGCACTAGTTTCTCTAAATGTGGACTATGGATTGCCTAGAACAGACCACCCTCTCGCGCGGGATCGGTTTTCGTGGGAGGGGAAGAGAAGTCTGTAGGAAATTAAAATGATAGTTGTGTATAAAA
>NC_134812.1:37942489-37982489 GCF_046742065.1 Oratosquilla oratoria
AAACAGGAGGCCACAAACAATAAGATGTAAATAAACAACTAAATTAATAAAAATATGCATAAAAACAAACAAATCGTTATGTATAGACAACATAGTAATTGGACACTATAGAACAACCATTTGATTTTCACAAATAACTACGGCGAAAATAACCTGGGGAGACGTTGTTCGAAACAAGACGGGAGCGCCATCCCCTCCAGTGGGAACTGCAATTAGAGTGCGCGAGGGAATCAACAGACAAATCTAATCACTCCCTTTTATTGCTCTTGTGCCACACCCGGTTGGGGGTCAGACTTTGTTCATTATGAACAGGGGCCACGCAAGATTACAAAACTGGGATTGATCATTTTCGCGTTACAAGAAATCTGTAGGCAAACTGTACACACGACCAGTACACTCGTTGCACGAACTGGAAGCACACAAAGGGAGCATGTAACTGGAAATTTTAACTCTTCCATCTAGTTTTTATTATCTTAGGGCATGGGTCCATTGGAGTGAGGCCCTACTTGAATGTGGCAACGCTGACCATGTTCTACAACATTTGGCTATGGAAGTGAAATTCCCCATTCCCTTCCTCAAATGGCCGAAGTCCCTACACGATCCCTAGTTCTGAAGCGAACATACAATACGTGTCTGGTGCGATTAGAAATTACTAATGCCCTCGACTCTTTAATCGTGGAAGGATAAGGGGAGGGACTGGACCACAATGGCGTGTGTGGCAGGGTTCGTCACCTCTGCCCTGGGAACCACACCACAACAATTACTGCTCGCGTGCCGATGGAGCGCGCCCAGATCGATCTCACGGCACACAATGTGGACCTTGGTTACACTCCAACGGCTGGCGCCAAACAATTTCATTCAGCTGAAAGAAACTTCCTCCACAGCGGAAGGGTGATCCCGTAGACGACAGTGGTCGACTTTCTCAAGATGTTCAGTAGTTTACAGTATTACATAGCCATTGGATCATGACATCATTTTGGCCCGGAAATTGCCAACAAGTCATGCAACCCGGGGCTGTGCAGTCTTGCCCGAGGGGGTGAAATGGGCCCAAACAAGTCCGCTATATTTACTCGTGCCATATCCTGCCGGAGGAATGTGCCTCCCATTGCCAAGAATATATACCTAAGGGCCGTATTCTCAAAGCGCACCAAAACATGTTGCTTCCCTACCACACAATGTTAAGTGCATCTATCTTGCGATTAGGTTACTGTAAGGGCGCATATATATCCAATCACTGTTGAAATGGCATAATATATCTGCGCAAGGCAGGACTGTTACGAATTTCACAATGACATCATTGGTCTCTAAATTATAAGGTAAGGCAACTCCCCCAGCAGTCTGGAGCTGTGGGGATATTTGGGCCAAGCGGTGAGGGGCACCTGCGATGGATGGTTGGACAATGAAGTATAATTTTGATTTTAATGGTATATCTTTATGTTATGCTAATCATCTCTTGGGTATTTTATATCTCTCTTTCTTTATATTATTATTTATTTTATAATTCATGGTTTGATGTTCTTGCTTATGTTTTGCAGTTTGTTAGTTAAGTCAAACCCCCACTTATATCCTAACATGTATTGAGCCTTAGGAAGCGTTAAGCATACGCAGCAGACTGAAAAATTTAACTTTCCCATTTTGTTCCACGACCCAAATGCTCTGTCTTCCTTGGCCCGAACGTCTTAGGGTGGTGGCCTACGGCCCAACCGCCCTACATTCTACCTCATACCCAAGGGACAAACGAATGCAAATGGTACTATATGTTGGACAGTACGACCTGCCTCATTTCCAAGGGACAAACGAACACAAATGGTACTGTATGTTGGACAACACGGGTCGCCTCATACTACCCAAGGGACAAATGAATGCAAATGGTGCTATAGGTTGGACGATACGACCCGGCTCATACCCATGAACAAGAACGAATACAAAATGTTTCGCCCTAAGGCGGGGGACTATTCTGGCCCCACAATGAGGAACTTTCGTTTTACCCTTCCTTATCAAGGAAAAGGTGGAGAAACAAAGCACGACAATACGCGTCGCCACTCCCAGATTCCAATCTCAACGTGACAACATACCAGACCAACCAACCCTCCTGAGGCATTGTTACAAAATACTTTCAACCGAAATTTCCTAAGGTGGTGATGTCCATATGCCAAGAGACACGTGGCTACGGCCGAAGCCTTCACCTATGCCCTATGTACCTTGACTGTTGGGATAAGGAGTCACTGCCGGGAATCAGAGTCCGAGATTCGAACCACAAGGCCACCAACGAACAGTGAACATTATAGTGCGTAAAACAATGAACAACATTTCCTACAAACCGACAACACAACCAGAGGCGGAAAGAAGAATTCACCGCAACAAAACTCCAGCAGCTTCCAAAGGTGAGCGAATAAATCGACAAGACCTAAGTGGACTCAACGTGTGCTGTGTCGGTCTACGTGATTCGTTTACTGCCGAGCATTCGCCATCAAAATTTACTTTTTTTTCGTTGCAATAATTTTGCTAAATAATGAAGCTATATGTGAAGTGCCAATCTGTCCATCTAACCTAGGACTTTCCCCCCAATTACGAGGGAGGTAGACAAAGTCAGGTCTATGCTGCCTGTGGGGCTCTCAAACTCAACGTAATCTCGATCTTGCTACACGTTAGAACAGAGTTTCTCAACCAGGGGTCCCCGGAACCTTAAGGTTCCCCAAAAGGTCCCTAAGGGTTCCGCGAGAACAATTGAGATAAGCTAATGCACTTTTTATTTAATTTCACATAGGTAATATAATGAAATACGCACGACATATCCTTGGTTATTGTAATAATGCAATATAGGCATCCTATCTAACCTATTATTACGATGAAAATAAAATGAGAAAGATATGGTATATATTTTTTGTAGGGGTTCCTTGAGACGTTCAATTTATTTTAAAAGTTACGCAAGGGTAAAAAGGTTGAGAAACGCTGGCTTGCTTAGAGAGTTTTCTTGGGGAGGGGGGCTCTGGGATTATTGGTGAAAATAATTATATTTAAAAGTTGTGTGAGCAAAACAACCACATACACAGCGGAAATCGGAAAAAATACGATACAGTCAGTGGGCGGGGTAACTTCAGACGAATAATTCTGGGTCCCATAAATCCTCAACATTAGATCCGTTCGAAATATCGAGTTTTGTTTTGGGTTTCGTGTCGGGGTAGGATAGACCGCTCCTCAGGTTCACCTAATGGTTTCAGTACTTCACAAAACGCCTCGAGGCTGTATGGTTCCTCGATAACGATGTCGTCCTTTGGTGGGGAGTAAAAAAAAAAAAAAAAAAAAAAAAAACCCACTGTGTATGTGCCTTCGTGGCTCAAGGCACTCCATCGACTTTTTGGACCGGCCAACCCACCTAGCCTGGTTCTTCGAGCAATCCGGGCAAAGGTGTTTGATCTGGGGCTCAGCAGAACGCCACCTGGGTAAACGTCTCCACCACCAGGTGGAAATACCTCTTGTTACTTGCTGAAGTTTTCAAAAACAAAATCACAAACTGCAACGGCATAGACGGACATAACCAATGACGATACGGCGGAACAAACCCGTAATACAACAAACAAATGAAATAAAATAAACAAAATATAAAATATAATAAAACAAATAAAACCATTACATAACTATTTCCGGGCGGCGTTCTTACAATCCTTTTATTTCATATATCATTTAACCATTTCCGCACACTGCCATTAGTATACGCTGAAAAGAAAATTTACGAGACAAAGCCACAACCCACGGCCCCTATACAACGCAGGAGGATGAGAGAATCTAGGGAGGTGGTTATTCATTAGGTGTCAGGTTAGGTTTGGTTAAAATGAACAAGGGAGAACAAAGCAGGGCTGTGATGCACACGGGAAGGGCCAAAAATAGTAAACAGATGAATACAGGGACGTATGTAGACAGGAACATATGCCATCCTAACCATACAGCGCATGTTCCTCTCGAGATTTTTTTTTTTTTTGGGGGGGGGGCTAACGTCGAAGGATTTCATTCAACTCTGAGAAACCCCTTCAACCTGACTGGCCCTTGGGTCGATGATAGGGCCATTCCCAGTAAAGATCACCCAGGACAGGAGACCTGAGCACACCGTCCCACGCACAGGCACTCCCGTGTATTCCATTGCGACAAATTGACGCGCTGTCGTTCAAAGGAATTTGAAGTGAAACGCCACTCGAAAAAAACGCTTGGGAGGGGACAAAAAACAAGTTAAACTACATGACACGGTTGGTAGCTTTATATGCAAGGATTATTTTCGCCCGCATGCTGCAATCGAGTTTTCACTGAATATCATCAACCCCCTTTTCGAGCGACGAAACACTTTATACATGTTCTGACTAACGGCACCAGGGGCCACGCGCCGGCTCTCGAACTCGTGAACAGACAGTCGTGAGTTCGACTCCAGGGACCCGGGACGAACTTTCCCCATTGGTTCCCGACAGTCTTGGCAAGACGGGGATGCGACCTTTCAGGTGTAGTGCATTAAGCACTTGACAGACTATGTTCCGGCTAATGGAGCAAACGTACTTCATTTATTTTGTTCTGACTAGCGGCAAATTACTTCACTTGGCCGAAGACATGAGTTCCCCACACCGAGCTGAAGCACGGAGCACCACGCCTGTGATGTAAGTTCCTGCAACCCGGCTTCAAAGCTTAATTGCTTCTGTGATGCATCAGGAGCAATTCGTAACCATCGTCTTTACTGAATATGCTGTTACAAATGCATGCCTACTTATGCACAATGAGGGGCGCCCCCCCCCCCAGGTCAGAAATCATGAAGTCGAGAGGTACCGTGACGTCATGTCGACTGCAACGACTTTTTCAACAAAAGACTCGTGGGCACGAGAGGGTCACGCGGACCTTTGGATTCCAGAGGCTTCGAGAGCATTGCACGGGCGCTTCTCTTGCGCGACATTCCCTTTAAAAACCATAAGCCTGCACGAGGAAAGGCTTAGCTGCAGTTTAAGTCGCCATATTTGCTCCAGGGGCATACACAGGTAGCAAATGGAAGTCGAACCGGAGAATATGTTCGATGGAGACGGGGTCGAAACCGACCGCGCAACTGCATCACGCATTCGTGCTAATGGGGGCGTAATGAATTAGTTCTTTCAATGACCAAATGCTTGCGCAGCGCCGCCCGTGGCAACCGGCCCAAGAACCACTTCCACTGCTTTGTCCCCGTCTCACGCCTGACGGTTTCATTCGGATTAAAGGAATCTCAATTCCCAGAGTGTTATGCATTTTAGCTAACTGCAAGCCATGCACATGTGCAACATGTAGCTGCACCAGGCAGATGCTGCCACGCGCCAGCAGCTGATCGAGTTTGCTGCTGTGACATTGCATCCGTGGCACGGTGAGCTTCGATCTCGTCTCGTAAACACCAACTCAACTCCCCACCCCAAGAGTCGACGTCAACACCCCTTGCTTCTCTACATGGAACGAGGCAGTGCGACTCTGTTATACGGGGTTTCATACGTAGTGGTCCTACGGGAGGTCCCTAAAAGGTTGCCACTTGATACCCATAGCGGGTCAAAACCCCTCCATCCACACATCCTCCCCCCCCACACACTTTTTTCGCGCGTTCTGGTTACGTAATCAGAAGCGTGATGCCCTCACATCCTCCCAGTCGTGGGTTCGTGTCCCACACTCCTTTAAAGATTCCAGTGACTGTTCCCTGCTCCAACAATACAAGCGCATAGGTCAAAGGTGAAGACTTTGGTCGTAGGTACGCGACCCTGTTGTACGCCGCCGTTCACCTTCTTACCTTTTTTCTTCTCCCGTGCCGAGTGTGACCTCAGACCAGACCACATTCATCTCCGTGGCAACGACAGGGTTATAGTGCATCCCCACTGCACACAAAGAACAGACAAATGGTGAACACCCCCTTTAGCCTACTACAGCAGAGGTTCGTGCTCCTCTTCACTATGGGATGGCCTAAAGACAACTGCAGACGTACACTGCCAAGAGACCATGTGTTCCCCAGTAAAAGAATACAGTCAACGAGTTCCTTCTTACCTTTGCAATAGTCGAGTGGATCCTCCTGTTCCTCGTCGTCGGATCCCAGAATCTCCTCCTGCTCACTCTCCTTCTCGCGTTCCCGTATGTCCGTCCTGGTGAGAAAGACATTTGATTAATTTCAAAGGTCATACGTGACTTCAAGGCAAAATACAATTGTCACAATCCCCACCTACCAACACTCTCCCGCCCACAAAAGCTTACCGTCAATGTATAAAAAAGAGGTATGTTTTACAGATACATGGAAAAATATAAATACATATGCACGTGAAAGACACATAAACAATAAACACGTACACGCAACTACAAGTGCAACCATTCATGGTGATTCGATCCTACTTATCATGCCAATTTCATACAGGCTCCCAACGCATCAATGTTCTCTGCCCGCTCCCCATTACCCCTCGATGGACTAGCTAGGTAAGACCACCCGCTCGCGCGGGATGGGTTTTTGTGGGAGGGGAAGAATGTCTGTAAGAAAATGAAAAGATAGTAGTGTATAAATGAGGGCTATTGCCAAAATGCGCTTTTTCGTGAGCGATTAGAGGCGGTTGGTGGTCGTGGCTCGGGAGAAATGGGCAGGGAAATTGGACGGCGGCGCCGACGCCTGGGATCGAAATCACAAAAAGTTGAGAAAATGGTAGGAGGCGTAGTAGTAGAGAAAGGTGGAAAGATCTTTAGTGGGAGGTAAACTGAAATGAGAAGATGTAGTACAAGAGAAAATTAGAAAGGGAGTTTTAGTCGAAGAAAAAGTACGTGTAGATGTTTGTGCGTGGGGCGTGGTGTGTGTATGTATCTTACGGGGAGTGAGAAGAGTTCACTTCCCGCGTGTAGAGATGCTAATTAACCCCAGCTAGGTAGCACGTTCCTGGTTAGCCCCAGGTTGGGCATGAGCGTTCCTGTTTAGCCCAGGTTGGGCTTGAACGGTAGGGAACGGCTCTTCCCTACCAGTACCATGTTACAATTCCTACGACGCGAACAACTTCATTCCTTTCCCGGACCTCTGTCGGTTCCTTCCACCAACAATATCCTCTGATCCTTAGGCCTACCGCTCAACAAAACATCATCGCCATGCCTCAAAGCCACATTCCTTAATTTCTCACAGACCACGATGCTGTCAAGGCGTGAAAAAGAACAGATTATTTCCCAACTTTTCCGAAGTGGAATTGTTTGCCTCTCTCTCTCTCTCTCTCTCTCTCTCTCTCTCTCTCTCTCTCTCTCTCTCTCTCTCTCTCTCTCGCTCTTGTTGAGACCCTGGTTCGAGCCACGCACCCCTTTGACTCTCCGGTACTAACATCACCTTTAAGTTCGTCTCCTCTTCCCGCCTTTCCACTCTGTGTCATACCAATGTACATTAATATCACAAACCTCACATAAAGTACTTAATCATATGATTGGCGCTGCTCCAATTGTTTGTGCGTGTGTATTTACCAACCTAGTTGTATTTACCTAGTGTGTGTGTGTGTGTGTGTGTGTGTGTGTGTGTGTGTGTGTGTGTGTGTGTGTGTGTGTGTGTATTTACCTACCTAGTTGTAATTATCTAGTGTGTGTGTGCGTGTGTGTGATTCACCACGGTCTTGGATCACGTATTGGATTCGTGATCTACAGTTATTTCCCTCCCGGAAGAGAGCTCAGTGCTCATATATGACCGACCTATGGGTAATGCTGCGACCTTACACGCACACATACACCTAACAATCCGCCCACGGGATTTGGAGTAAAGACTCGCATCTCAGTGATACTGAAATGATTTCAGCCCAGGGCGGAATTCGAACCCGTACCACCGTAGCGGCGGCCAGGAACTCTACCAACAAAGCCATCGAGTGATGCATGCGTGTGTGTGTGTGCAGAGGTGAAGCTGTCTGCTTCATAGACAAAACATACTGAACAACCACTGATTCAGTGAGGTGGTATCAATCAATCAAATCAGCCATCCTGAGTCCACTGCTGAACAAAGGTCTCCTTCATAGCATTCCATGAATCACACGATCGTGCAATCCTCTACCACGTCACTCCTGCAAACTTCTTAATCTCATCTCTCCACCTTCTGTCTGGTCTCCCTCTTCCACGCTTTCTATCTTGCGGGGTCAAGTCAATAACACATTTGCTCGCTCATCAGTCGTTCGTACCAGCTTACCTGCCCAATTCCACTTCCTCTCTTTTACTGCCTCCACAATATATTTCACTCTAGCCTGCTCTTTCACTCAACTTGCTCTCTTTCGGTCTCTTAGTGTTATTCCCATCATTGATCGCTCCATTCTCCTCTGTGTAGTCCTTAGCTTTGTTTCCATCGCCCTCGTCAGCTTTCAAGTCTCACACCCGTAGATTATTGCTGGTAGAATGCATTGATTGTAAACTTTACGTTTCAAACATAAAGGTAGAGAGCTTCTCAGGATTTTATTATATTTTCCAACCGATTGTAATGCGTCTTTTTATTTCGTTATCATGATCTTTCGTCACTTTCAACATTTGCCCTAAATAATTATACTCTTCAACTTCCTCAAGACTCTCGCCATCAATTACAACCTCTTTACTTTGAACTTTCGTGTTGAACATTACTTTGGTCTTACTCTCATCAATTTTTAAACCTACTTTGTGACTTTCCTTGTTTAGATCGCTCAGCATATTTTGCAAGTCTTCTTCTCTTTTTGAAATATGAATAATGTCATCCGCAAATCGTGGGTGGTTCAAATATCCGCCATTAATCTTCAAATCTTTCTTGTAAAGCAAAGATAATCCACCATACGGTGCCACAAGTTGAGTTGATAATGTAGATCTAGAGTCACAGGCGTAAGCCTCTTCCAGGAAATCATCCATGTAAGATAGATATCTAAAGCATTATACGTATAAGAATATGGGAAAGTCACAATCACAAAATAGCATATTTGGCCGCCTCACTTTTGGTACATATTAAGTAAAGCCTGTGATAGGTCTTTGCTACGTTTGGAAGACCCGGGTGAGTTTCTGTCAGATCCATTTGAGTAAAAAGTAATGCAAAATCTCCCCCTTCCCCTACGTCGTATAAGGTATAAATACATGCAAATTTAATTGAATGTCATATTGTCTTCTTATTACTATAGAAACGCCAAGATACAGATGACTTTAAAGTGTCCGGTGCGGTAGAATCATGTCCCGATGCGGTCCGATCTAGTCCGATCGAGTCCGGTGCGGTATTCAGTCGTACCGTTTCCCCGCTCTCCACCTCTCAATACAATTAAAAGTTATCACGAACTTAACTTACCTTTCCATATCTTGGTCCTGTTCTCCCGATTCTGATATACTTTCATCGCATACCACCTTTCTTTTCTTCCACACTAAAGGCATCTTACTAGGTTATGTGCCACAATAAATACGTGATCCGGTTTTTGATTTGTCACAAGCAAACTTGACTGTACCAACTACCTCACTCTTCTATAGTTCCCGGGAGGTCCCACAATCCCACAAACTTGACCGCGTTCCTTTCCCTGTCATAGCAAATCACGGACTTGTCCGGTCACAGACACGCAAAGGAAAGAAAAAACGTAGAGACTGAACAACTTCACACCAGGCTTAATGACCCCCTTATGGGTCGATAGCCTAAAAAAAAGTCCAGTGTCTAACCAATTAAATTCTTTTTCGCATTGCAAGTGGTCAATAACGACGCCAGATGCAGAACAATGCATTAAATATGCATAAATGCTTTAAAAAGTATGTTAACTGTTTCTGTCTCCTATAAATAACCCTTCCTCATTCCTATGTGTATGGTTTCCACCGTCTCAGACTTGACGACGTCATCCTTGACCTGTTTCTTTAATGGGTTAATAGTTTCGCCGTAATAAACTCGCTGACAACAGCAACAAGACTCTGGTCCGATGAGCTTGCACCCTTGACTTTCTCAGGACTTGACCTTTGTTCTTCGCATTTTTGTTTACCGAACTGGGAAGATAATTTGTTTTATTTATATTCCAGTTGGTCCGTCACGACGTTTCTTCAGTTCTCTTTCTAAACTTCAGCATAACAATGTCTCAGGTAACCCAGCTTCATGAAATACTCAATTGTTATTTTCAATTCCAATTAACTGAATGCCTTGAACACATCAATCAAATCAGCCATCCTGAGTCCACTGCTGAACAAAGGCCTCCTTCATAGCATTCCATGATTCACACAACCGTGCCATTATAAAGCAATATATAATATCAATACACTTATTTTGCTGAATCATTGTCAGGATTGTAGTTCATCTTGGGCTACGAGAGAGAAACATGGTCCCTTGGAACAACGATGGTTCCGGAGAAGTGGTGTTGGTGGGGATTATGATCGGACAATGCATTTCTGTCTTAGTGGAACCCATACCTCAATAAGCAAATATAATTAGAACATTTTCTTCTATACTAAAGCAATGTCGATATCATATCATGAATAAGTCATGTGATATATATTAGTACAATGAATATATTCAAATAACTAATATAAATAGGTAGTAGCCAGTGTGTGTGTGTGTGTGTGTGTGTGTGTGTGTGTGTGTGTGTGTGTGTGTGTGTGTGTGTGTGTGTGTGTGTGTGTGTGTGTGTTTGTTTGTTTGTTTTGGGGGATGAGAAATTAACCAATTACCTAACCTCAAAATCAAACTTGAAACACCAAAGACCTATAATGCTATTCTGGTGTATGTGGAATATTCACGATAATTTTTCAATTAAAATACACGAATGCAAATGAAAAAATCCCCGAATATGATGGCAATAATTCACACAAAATACTGCTGCTACACACCTCTGTTACCGTGATTTTCTTTTGCTTATAAATATAATACGTTCGACAGATGTTAATCGTGTTTTATACCTTTAGTGCACAAATATTATCGAAAAACGTTCTTGTTATTAGCGTAGTTTCATACGGATGCAATACTGAATTGTAATGTCAGGAAATTCTGGAAATCTATTTTAACATACAAATACGTATATATGGCAAAGGAAGGTAGAAAAAAAATGTACAAAATCCGCTCCCCTCCACCCTCCCTCTTATCTTGGCTCCTCCTGAATGACGGGTCATCCCTGCACCTCACCCACTGCCCTGGGTCAGACACCAAAAAGCACATCTACATCAAGGCCGGTTCATTTAACGTACAAGTATATTAAAAATAATTACACGTGTCTTATCAACACAAGGCTTAATACATTTCACTAGCAGAATAAAGATGTCCCGTGGGTAATTATATCAAGTATCAATTCATAAAATATTGATATTTAGACGCTGCCCCGATCGTATGCGCAGCTGTACGATGTCCTATCCCAACAATGGTCCTCTCACGGAAAACAACGGTAAGATTTTCAAGGAATTAATATGTTACCAAATGAAACAACAGGTGGCCTACCTATAATCACCTTATTCTATATACAGAAGTAAATGTGTTTATACATACTTCGAAAAGTATATCATTATTCCGGTGGCTATTTTTGGCAAGTTCTTTTGGCATTTTTTCAAGAGATTGCACAAACTAAATTTAAATGGATATGTAATTTATGATACATACGTCAGTATTTGTATAACCTTTCACTTTCATACGGTGAAAAAATAAGTCAACAAATGTAAGTGTAAATTTTCCAATACATACACACACAAATATATATATATATATATATATATATATATATATATATATATATATATATATATATATACATATACACACACATTACTTCTGACCCAGGGCAGTTGGCGAGATGCAGGGATGACCCGTCACCTAGGAGGAGCCAAGAAAAGACGGAGGGATGGAGGGGTGGTGAGTGGGAGCGGAGTATGTGGGGATGAAACGGGTGGGAGTAGATTTATGCCTTTGACTGGCTACCTCCTTTGCATGTATGAGTGTATATGTATATATATATATATATATATATATATATATATATATATATATATATATATATATATATATATATATATATATATATATATATATATATATATATATATATATATATATATATATATATATATATATATATATATATATATATAAATGTGCGTGTGTGATTCACCATGGTCTTGGATCACGTGTTGGACTTGTGATCGACAGCTTTATTACCCTCACGGAAGCGATTTCAGAGCTCATATGTGGCCGATCTATGGGTAATGCTGTGGCTTTACAGGCACACACACAACTACCCGCCCACAAGAGTTGGGGTGACGACTCGCAGCGAAGCGGTACTGAAATTATTTCAGCCCTGGGCGGGATTCAAACTCGGGCCGCTGTAGTGGCGACCGCGAACGCTACCACTGCGCCGCCGACTCGTGTGAGTTGAATTAACTACAGAATTAAGATGGGGGAAATAGACGAGGAATAATGGGAGAATTTTAATACTTTAACGCAGGGTCTTGGTCACAAAGCTAACAATGAAGTACACCATGGACAGGCAGGTCATCCCTTGGGACGCCTAGGAGAGGTTTTTGCCATACTCATAATATTTGTGTATTTTCTTTCTAAACTATTAATAAACTTGTGGCTTTTGTTAAGCTGAAACCTTCCCTATAGTTAATGTTCTTATTGGTGTTAATACAAGCTGTTTCTATCGTCTTTCTCAATTTTTTTTTTTTTTTTTTTTTTGTTACAGCTATAATGTCCCAGTCTGGAAGGGGTCATGATTATAGAATTAGAAAATATGTGGGTTTTTACATCATTTTTGTGTTCGAATAACCGTTTATGAAGTCCACGACCTGTTTCTCCAAAATATGATGATGGTGAGCTTGTACATGGTATCTTGTATACAATACTGTTTTCATTTTTGGGGTTATTATTACCACGTGTGACCAAATGTCCCACTTTGCTACCTTTGCCTGATTTTAAGAGAAATGTGTCTATACTGGAGTTTGAAACTGTGATATATCGGGTTCCTTTGTTGCATTTAATATTATCTTTAATTAATTTTCATATCTACTTATCTTTTTCAACTTATACAGAAGATCAAACAGTATTATCGAAAACATACAATTTACGGCAGAAATAGAGAACAACTGAAAATTACCCTTTTTTAGACACTATTATACACAGAATAAACGAAAATGTACAATTTTCAGTGCACCGCAAACCCACCAATAAAGAGGGCTACATACATTTTTATTCGGGGTACAATAATGCAATCAAAAGAGGTACAGTAATATGCTTCTTCCTCGGAGCATTTCGCATATGTAGTAAAGAGTTTCTGGAAGATGAACTAAATCATATCACAGAAACCTTCAAACTAAAATATCCAAAAGGCCTCCTCTGTAAACTGAAAAAGAAATGCATACATTCACCGTTTCAATGTTTTTCTTCTGCTACCACTGTGGTTTTAGTTCTGATATATATATATATATATGATATATATATATATAATACATATATATATATATATATATATATATATATATATATATATAATGTGTGTGTGTGTGTATGTATATATATATAAAAAAGCAGTTTGTTCACTCCGCTAGATAATCTGCATGAAACGATATTGCTTTGTACCTTTATACACAATGTATATAAAATTTTATATTGAAAAAACTGGGGTTATATAGAAAATATATTCTTAAATACAATTAACCCACCCCTAGCTCCACTGTGTTCATGCTGTTCAATTTACGTTAAATTCTGTTATTTTTTAACTCTACAGATTTTGCTCCAATGGTCAACAACTAAGGCCCAGTTCAAATTAGCGGGTTGATCTGTACCGCATATTCAAGGAAAAAATGCGCGGTTGTGTGTGAACACCTACACTGACTCACATTATAGCTGAACCGCCGCGGTTGGAACCGCTAGTGTGAACAGGGCATAACTTCACACTTGAGACTCTCTTCGATTTCGTGGTATAGCGGAGGGCATCCGTATCTTCTTCACAACTACAACTACGACAAAGAAGAACAACGCGTATCTCAAGGTGGCACCTTGCAACCAGCCACTCCAGTTGCTCACCTTTATTGTGTGGCCAAATGGGAAAAGGAAGCGATCTATCTCTCTAAGAGTACAAGCAATTCCTGTGTCTAACTTACTGTACATGGTCAGATCTTCTGAACGCGGTAGAGAATGTTTTTCATCAAACTGGCTAAACAGTTCTCTTAATGAATGTATACGTAAAACTGTCACTACATTTTACAAAGTACGAGACAATGGCATTCATATTAATCGTTTTATTACTTTATCATTAAACGTACACTAATCCTAAGTTCCTTACAAAAAGATCAGCCGAGAGAAGTGGCAGGGTATACATGGGTGTGTATACCTACAAACCAGAGGTTGCAAATGTGATCTATGCCAGTTCTCACAAATGAGTGAGATTTTTCCACAAAATTCCCACAAGGAAATCTGGATTTTCACATTTCCCCCCACAAATAAGTTCATTGCAACCTACTATTTGCTCACAAAACATCCCACGTGAGGAAATTTCTCCCACAAAATGTCATCCCAGGTACAAACTACGAGACAATGCATTTAACAGACGGCATTAAACAGTACACATTCGTTAGTTTTTGCACATTACGTAAATGCCCGAAAACGTCAACCTTATCTCCTCGGTAGGCGTGCATATTACCTAGAGGCTAAGGTAATACGTATACACCCACCGTGAATAAAGGAAATCTGTCGCGGCGGTCCCCAAGTTATCTCGGCAAATGGGACGCGGAAATAGGACTGGGTCCGACGGGCGGCGGAGAACGTCGCTGTCACATGTGCCGGGTCACTGGCACGGAAATAGGACACTGCCAAATGTGGCACATTATTGTAAATGTGTTCCGTGGGTCACCTTACTCCACCTTCACAAAAAGTGCGCCAGTATTCTCCGTACCGGGAGTTACTTTATCATTATCAGTTATAAGTTTTTATTTCTAATTATTTACTATTATTCTTCTATATGCCGCCACGCGATTTTCATTTCCGTGACATCCCCTTGATAGTGCTGGGCTTTAATGCAGTACGGTAATACTGATAACGATCTAAATACACATACGTGTGTATGTGTGTGTGTGTGTGTGTGTGTGTGTGTGTGTGTGTGTGTGTGTGTGTGTGTGTGTGTGTGTGTGTGTGTGTGTGCGCACGCGCGTGTGGCGCAAAACTATTGGAAAACCAACAACCAACCAACGTGCCTGTGCTGTGAAGGACAGTCCCCGACAGCCTCCTCGTGATACCATCTGCGACAAACAAGAGGCTGGAAGGGCATCCCGCTAGATGTGTCTGCTGTCAACATCGCAAAGATGAAAGGACTACTTTTTATGGTCGGGTTTCAAAGTCGCCCGGTAACCATTCAGGATTAGGTTTGATCCTTAAGAGCTATCGGTGGAATCTTGAACTGAATAGTTAATCAAGGAAACAAATATTTTAATGTATGTATAACAAAATAAAAAGACGCAGTACAGTTGGTTGGAAAGTGTTTGGTAAATATAATAAAATCCTGAGAGGCTCTCTACCTTTATATTTGAAACGTAAAATTTACAATCAATGCATTCTGCCAGCAATAATCTACGGGTGTGAGACTTGAAAATTAACGAAGGCAATGGAAACAAAGCTAAGGACAGCACAGAGGAGAATGGAGAGATCAATGATGGGAATAACGCTGAGAGACCGAGAGAGAGCAAGCTGGGTGAGAGAGCAGACTAGAATGAAAGATACTGTAGAGGCGGTAAAAGAGAGGAAGTGGAATTGGGCAAGTAAGTTAGAGCGAACGACTGATGAGCGATGGAGCAAGTGTGTTACTGAGTGGACGCCGCGAGATAGGAAGCGTGGAAGAGGGAGAAAGAAGGTGGAGAGACGAGATCGAGAAGTTTGCAGGAGTGACGTGGCAGAGGTTGGCGCGATCGAGTGAATCATGGAATGCTATGAAGGAGGCTTTTGTTCAGCAGTGGACTCAGGACGACTGATTTGATATATACATATATTATATATATATATATATATATATATATATATATACACACACACACACAGACACACATAAATGAAGGTATATCTAATTAATTCTATCCAGGCGACCACCTGCCGTCTACTGAAACGGAACTCAAAAGGTGCCCACTCTCAACACAAAAGATTAATATGAATAATTGTGTAAAGTCTGCCAAAATAAATATAAGGAGTACCTATATTCTACACATGAAATATGTAATACAACTTCTGATTCACGAATTAATGAGAAATGCAGGGCTGATCAATTTTCTTCCTCTTATTGTTTCCAGTATTTTTATCTTTACTTTTACCAGCACAGTGGAATTCTATTGTTCGTTCACGCTCTTATTTTCTTACTTCATCTAATTTTACATTATTCCACTTTATCGCATAATCTTCTATCCTGTTACTCATTTTATTCATTACCTGGCACGAGAACTTCAGAATATTACTGATATTCCTCCTAGTAGGAAAAAAGGGAGAGGGAATCGTTGAATTTCAGATAACCGTTTCTCCTGACGACGGGAAAAACTGGCCACCTGTGAGTCGCGCCAGGAGGACACCAGGCGGGTAGGATGGGCTTGCTTGTCCTTGGGCACTCAGCCTTGGCTCGTCCTCGAAACTCCTCGGGCGCCTCCACGACTTGGTTCTTGACATTTCACTCAAGCACGAAGCTGTTCATTCACTGCACTTAACCAACCTCGCGTGGGACTCAGGCACCGTTATTACAAACCTACACAGTGTAAATCTCTCTCTCTCTCTGTCTGTCTCTCTCTCTCTCTCTCTCTCTCTCTCTCTCTCTCTCTCTCTCTCTCTCTCTCTGTGTGTGTTTACCTAATTGTAATATGTACTAGAACACGTCCATGAACTCCTGTCTCCGTCCTTCCATCTGTCAAACCTTACTTTAATATTAGTTTTTTTAAATTATTGTGTGCACTATTTTACATTGTTACACGAATCTATGCAATGCGGAAAAGTGTTTCTTAGCATTTTATGAACTCTTTGGCTGCTTCTATTTCTTTCCATGTCATCTGCTTATTATGCTGTCCCAGATTGTCTTCTTTGTCGATTATGTCCTCTTTTTTTGTGTGTGTGTGTGTGTTTCGCTGTGCGCGTGTTCTTTTTAACCAATCTAGCTATATCGTTATATTTGAATCTAAGGCATGTTTCCCCGTTGTGTCTTATATACTCTCCCATCTCATCCCAAATAATATTAAATTTTATTTCTTGATGATCGCTAGAGCCTAGGCTATCTCCCACTTTTACGTTTCTCGTTAGATGCTCATTATTAGTTAAAAGTAAGTCCAGAGTATTATCTCCCCTCGTAGGATCGGTAATCATCTGTTTTAGGAAGTTATCCTGCACCACATCTAAGAACTTTTGCGCTTCCTGATCTACTAAAATTTCCCAGACAATGTTTCTACAATTAAAATCTCCCATGATTACAACGTTTTTGTACTGAGACGCCCTGCGAATTTCATGAATCAGGGGATCAGTCTGCTCAATCCTGAGGTTAGGTCTATATAGGACGCCAGTGAGTTTCTTATTCTTCCCTATAATCCCACACAAGCAGATTCTGTACTATCATTTTCCTTTGTTGATACTACAAGTTATTGTATTTCAAACGAAATGTGCACCCCACCTCCCCAAACTCATGCCATCCCTGTCCTTGTGGAAAAAAAAAACTTATATACTTCTATCTCCATCTCCGGAAGGAAATGTCTATCAGCCATATTGGTCCAGGATTCAGTAATAGCTATAATATAAAATTTATCTACGTATGCTCTGCCTTGCAGCAAATCAAATTGATTTGTTACGCTTCTGCTGTTTGTATAGTAAAATTTTAGTTTATCCTCCATTCACCAGATTAGGTGTTTTTTCTTCAGTCCCTCTCTGGGTTCTATTGCCTCAACTATATTCCGATACTTCCCCCCTGATTCACACGTAATCTCGTAATCTACCCGAAAAAACACCTTTAGGGATTCAACAAGGAACCGAAATCCTTTGGGTGACAAATGCACCCTGTCCCTTGTATATAGATTATTCTTACCGTAAAAGCGATCCCAGTTGTCGACAAATGCCCATCCATTAGCCTTACAATGTTTTGCCAGCCTGCAATTCATTGTAATAGCCCTAGAATGCTATATGCCTTCAACTCTACGCCTCGGAGGATTCCACATACACCAGGAACCCCTCCCTTAGTCCTAATCTTATCTAGCGCATCCCGGAACCGCTCAAACAATTCCTCACTAACTTACCTATGTCATTCCCCCCAGCACACAAGCAAACTATGGGTTTCACACCTTCCCTGACTATATACTCTTCTATCCTGTCTCTAACATCACCTATCCCCGCCCGGGGGAAACACACCTGGGTCCTATGCTTCTTATTTTGTCGCAGAAGGCCCTATCTAAGTAACTCACCTGGCTATCCCCTACAATCAAAATCTCACCTGTGGGCAGAGATCTAGCGACTGTCCTACCCTTCTTCTATTGGATCTTCTTCTTCTTGTAGACCCGCAAGAGTATGAAGATTTTCTGCATTCAAGTGGGCTTGGTGGGGACTTTTTACCATCTTTCCGTGTTTTGTTTGTCATAGTTTTCCAATTCTACTACGTATTCTCTTGTACCGATTACCGCAAGACTACTTTATCCATCTCCATGGTACATTCTTGGTGAATCTCTTCCATACCGGGTGCCACTTTTCCTTTTATTCCGGCTATTTCATTCAGTTCCGTGGCTCCCGCGCGGTGCTTAAGGTTTTGCTCGATGCGATTATCGCTCAACGATTATCGTTCATGGCTCAATGATGATCGTCAAACGACTGTCTAGAGCAATTCTTAGGTTTTAAATGAGGTTGTTTCTTCGAACTGCAAACTACGAGGCTGATAATTTTAACCTAACCCACCAAAACGTTTACCCAAATATGATGCTAGGTTACTACCTAGCATCATATGCTAGGTTACTACCTAGCATCATTTTTTGATGCTGTGATAGGCTGATAATCGTACCGAGCAAAATATATCTGAAGTCGTCGTGCAACTGAAGCTGTTCATTCGTCTCTTCTCCTCCTAACCTTACAGTCACGACTCTGCTCTCTCAGACAAGTCGCCAAGGTCGTACGCGCCCCTCGCCGCCGATAACCATCTGCCATTGAAACTCACGCCAGCTGGTTAGATAAGATGGCTTCTGCGTCTTCCTTGTCATCGGAAATGGATTGCCAACTACCTTTTACACTCACATTTCCACTTCCCCATTCCTATATCACCCCTCCCCCCCCTACCACCCTCCACCGTTCATTCTGTGATGACATCTAACGACATCGGGAAGACGTTGAATAGCATTCTGGGTAGTTCTTGGTCCTGTTCACACTACCGGTTTCAACCGCCGCGGTTTGAAATTACAATATAAATCAATGGAGGCGCTCACACACAACCGGTCATTTTTTCTTTGACTATACTTAATGAATATGTACATATTCTGGTCTTCGTAGTTTAGTTAAGGCACTGTGTCAATACAACTTTTCATTTAAGAAGTAAAACCTTTTTTGATACCAATATATACATGCCAAGTCCTGAAGAACTTGTTTTTCCAACGGTACACGAACGTTTTCTCTGACCCCGAGATCGCCCGTGACAGGGACACGAAGTAACCAATCACAACACGGCCTTCTATGACGTCACTGTCCTCACAGAGTGTCGTTTCTATGATCTCACATATACAGAAGCGACGAAAACGTCACAGAAAACTCATTTCCACAACGGAGAAGCATAAAATCGCGACAGACGAGAAAAAATCTAGACTACGGAGTCCAAATGAGATGAGATGTCCGCTCCAGTGGTGATAAGATTACGTTGAACCCCAAAACGCGGTTACCCGCAACCCAGGCGCCGAGATGACGTCATTCCCGTCTGATGGAAAAAGGTTTTTTGCACCTTCCTCCCTCCATCCACTTTTGTGTTGTGGCGCAAAGGAAGGATAACACCGTAAGCTTACTTTGTGAATGCTACCGACGACTTCTGTTATGGATACCTCAGCACACTGGGTAAAGGTGACGGCCGTGAGAACGACTAAGCTCCTCAAGGTGTGATCACTCACTTCGCATACTCCCTTCGACACTGTTCATATATTTTTCTACGAACTCTAAACTCGCATGGAGGTAGAGGAGGGGGGGGGCGTTCTGTACACCACTGAAGGGGTCAACTGGATAAGGTTATCCATGAACAAACAATTTCATTCAGGTTCGAGGAAAACTTCGGATTCGTGGAGTTAAGGAGCTCCTTAGTAGTAGTGATGATGGTGGTGGTAGTGATCGCGGTGATGGCAGTGGTGACTTCTGCCTGTTCTGGAAATCTGAGCAAACTGGTGGTGGTAGTACTGATACGGGTAGCGATGGTGGTAGTGTTAGATGTCGTTAGTGTTAGTGGCGGTGATGGCAGTTGCGGTAGTGTTAGTAGTGGCAGTGCCATCGGCTGTGGTAGTTGTGGTGAAAATAGCAACGGTACTGGTGGTGGTAGTAATAGCGGAAGTGTTGGTAATAAATGTGATGAATGTCAACGGTGGTAGAGATGGTGGTGATAGTGATAATGGAGATAGCGGTAATGGTGGTGATAGTAAGAGTGGAGGTGGTGGGAGTTCTGGTGAATGACAATGGTGGTAATGATAGTAGTGGTGGAGGCGGCAGCAGTAAAGGTTGGCAGCGATGGTAGCCCAGGATTGACGCCAAGAGCAGACAAGAGTCTGTGGCGCCAATGTATGTGTCTACTGCCTGACTGCAACAGGTCCGCCCAACTGACCCAAAAGGACCTTGGTGCCAAAAGGCCACTCATCACTACAGACAATTTTGTTCATGCGAAGTGTGCTGGAACCAACCTCCTTACTGTGTTCAACACTTCTTACAAGTCTGTACCTGGTGACTTGAGCCGGGAAAAGTGGGAGTGGGGGTGGGGGGTGGCAATCAAATGCCAAGAGGGGCACTGGCAAGTTCAAAGCTATGGCACTGATGTGGCGCCACGGCGCGCAGAGCTCCGACATCTCCATCAGCAACCGGCGGTGACAACCACTTGCTTCGACAGTCCGCCGCTAACCGTCTCCTGGCATAAGCACCCCACCACTAGGTACGGTCATGGCACCGCCAGGCACTACTACTCTCAGTTAATCTTACACCTCTTGGAGCGTGTTACACTTAGCACCACACAAGTTCGCACGCTTACCCCTTCCCTACCAGATGCCCCTTTCCCCCTCCCACTCTCACTGTCGTCAAGCTATTTTATTCATACCCGTGGCGCGCGCACACACCCTCGGTAGCCTAAGGGTTATAAAGCCGACCTTCCAGGGCCGGATGGCACTCTGCCTTTTGTTATAGTTGCAGCCTGGCTATCTTGTTCATCTTTGTAGCACCCCCTTGGGAGCAATGGGGTCAGCACAAATAGTCTTACATAAAGCTCGTAAATATGGGACGACCCTACAGACTCGAACGAGAGCTGCATATACGTATGCCAAAGCTAAAGTGTGTTTATCAAAGACTCCGCCAAGTTGAGGGAAAGTGTGTGTTTGTGTGTGTGTGTGTGTGTGTGTGTGTGTGTGTGTGTGTGTGTGTGTGTGTGTGTGTGTGTGTGTGTGTGTGTGTGCGCTTGTGTACTTACACTTTTATAAAAACTAGTTTGCCTGGAATTCGGACCATATATTTATCGTTCCAGTCATCAACATTCTTCTCAGCAAAGCCCTGTAATTCGTTAGCATAGGCTACGGGTTCGCTGTGGACTTTTACACGTTTTCAAGAACTGTGTGAAGTCATTTCCAAAAGTCAGTCACTGAACCTGAGTTCAACTTCATCAACCCGTCTCGATTAAACCCTTCGCTGCATTTTCGTCTTTAACACAATCCCCAGTCAACAATTGGTCATTCTATTCAACTGAGAGTCCCTGCAACCTCATGTAGCGAATGGCTTTACGGAATTTCATGAATAAGAATCTATGCTACTGTAACTAATCTATGGAAAAATGAAGAGCATTTTATGGAGAGTTACGGGCCATTTACATTCAGCAACGGGGTCAAGACTTAAGAGAACGGTTTGCGTACGTGTGTGTCTGCGTTCGTACGCGAATGCGTGTGTTGGCGTGAGCGCACGTGTCCAATGTGCAACTGCGGCTCCTGCTGCTGAGGAGGCAAGACCTAAGGGCCAGTCCAACTCGTGTCGTCATCGGAAACCTATACTCCCCCCCCCCCCAACCCTGTCACCCGAGGCCTCCGTCGGCGCCGCCACCCTCCACCACCTTCGACACTTTCGCACACGGCCGGTCCTTCCTCCGGCTGGACCCACACCCACCTATGACACCTTTCCATGACGCTTCAGTGCTATTTCCTTCACTTCTTGTCACACTTGTACTTCCCTATTGCTCTTGGTCTTGACATTCACCTCCGTCTTATCCACAACCCAGCTACATTTCTACGCCACTTTAGCATCACTTCCTTTGTATCACAAATCACTCTTGCACTTTTAGACTCTAGTATCCCTTGTACTACAACTAATTCCTACTTCAGGCCCACTTCTATGCCAGTTTTGTATCACATACACACAGACGCTCGCGCGCACACGCACACACACACACAGATCGATCATAGGAGCTCTGAGCTCTCTTCCGAGAGGGAAATAGCTGTCGATCACGAGTCCAACACGTGATCCAAGACCATGTGAATCACACACACACACACACACACATATATATATATATATATATATATATATATATATATACATATATATATATAGACATACACATCCCCAGTCCACTAAAACCGTCTCCAGTAACTTCCCCTCACCCCACCTTTCGCCTTTCCAAATGAAAAGTACAATAATATGAAAAAAGAGCAACCGATAGAAATAACTGATCAAAATTTACATGGGGATCACGTAAAAAAAAGTAGTTCATTACAAGATATGTGATACTAAAATCAATGTTTCAACAACTTGAATTCTATATTATGTCAAAGTACATTCAGCACTTGAACACGTTCGTCACACTCTTTGATGTTTGATATCAAAGTGCGCATGATTTTGATAGCCAAGTATTCATACATCTGTACGGAAAACTATATCCAAATCCTTTTGACATTTGGATTTTTTTTCAACTTGTTCTTACGACCTCGTGGAGCCATCTCTTTCCAAATCAAGAGATATTTTCGGTCAGTGTAGTCCAGCCCCTTTAGCGTCCAGAATATTATAATCAAATCGCCTATTTCTTTTCGATCCTTCAACGTTGGAAGACCTAATCCTTTTAGTCTCTCATATGGCTTATCTGTCATGAGAACTATTTTGGTTACTGCTCTCCGTATCGTCTCGATCTTCCTCACGTCTTTCACTCTGTAAGTGGGCAGTACCATTAACATAAATACCACTTTTGGACAGGCTAGAGTTTCTTTGAAGCTTTCAGGGTTCTTGCAAAGCACATTCTCGAGATATTTTCGGTCAGTGTAGTCCAGCCCCTTTAGCGTCCAGAATATTATATAATCAAATCGCCTATTTCTTTTCGATCCTTCAACGTTGGAAGACCTAATCCTTTTAGTCTCTCCTTGTATGGCTTATCTGTCATGATGAGAACTATTTTGGTTACTGCTCTCCGTATCGTCTCAATCTTCCTCACGTCTTTCACTCTGTAAGTGGACAGTACCATTAACATAAATACCACTTTTGGACAGGCTAGAGTTTCTTTGAAGCTTTCAGGGTTCTTGCAAAGAACATTCTCGTGTGCAGGCCCATGGAAAGGATTTTGGTTTCCGAGTATACAGTAGATGCGCCATTGATGTTGTTTTACTGCAGCCAGTTATTATTTTACGCTTTATATTTTACTATATATGGGAATGATTTTATGCCTTTTCCTTTTTGGCTATCTCCCTTGTAAGGGGGATAAAGCCTTGGTATATGTATGTATATATGTATATATAGCCTTTCCCTATTTTCTTGTTGGTTACCATACTGTGGAAACACAGTTAAATGTGGTTCTCCTGTGTAGTTGTACGTTTGTGACGAATGCTTCTTATTCTCCAAAAGCATGTATCTGCAACTGTTCTATGTCCATTTTCTTATTCCCCCTCAACACGACGTGTGTGCATATACATATGCATGTGCCTGCATGCCTGCATGTATGCCTGTGCGTATGTGTGCATACGAGTGCGTATAGATACGCGTGTGCTTGCGTGCCCGAGCACCTATGTAGTGTCGATCTGACACCGTTGGTAATGAGCTCGACGTGGCAAGGACGGCGGACGAGCCCAGTCAAGAGTCCAAGTGCAGATGACGTAGATGTTCCTCTTTAAATGCAACGCTTTGAGCGGCGACCACGACCGCGCTCAGACGCGCGCGCGCGCGCGTGCCCACATACATTTACATAAACACTCACAACTGCGTATTTCTATCAATACGGACATGGACGTGGTTCCAGCACACAAAAGGCCACAAACGGAGCAAAAGTGTGACTTGAGCAAGAAAGGGTGAGGGGAAGGAATAGTGAGAAGGATGAGAGAGAGAGGGAGAGAGAGAGAGAGAGAGAGGGGGGGGTCACATAACTTGCTTTGTGGCTTATTTGACTGTGAACAAGCGATTTCATTCTCACGTGTCGACAGAACAACTTTTCAATAATAGAATTTTTCATAGAACACATTACTATTCATAAACACCCAACGTAATAACTAAGAAATAAATACATTACTATTCATAGTAACGCCAGTAGAATAGAATATACAAACGAATACAAAAAGAAATTACTAAACAAGTAGACATCAAACGAAGTATACAAAATAAACGAAAGGAACAACATAAAATATTCATATTATCAAGGAACCGCACAGAAACGGTTCAATGACTTTTATTGTGACCGATAATGTACCCTCTGTGCCAGAAATAGTTATGTCAGGATAGCAAAGAAAACACCTAGTACTTGTGCTAGTACTAGTACCTAATACCCACCATCTTTAAATCCTACACCAGTGGAATCCTATGATCAACACTGCATCACTCTTTGTGTACAATGTTTTTTTTTTTTTTTTAACCACCAGGAGATGCCAGTATAAGAGGGAGGGAAGATGGTAGAGGGGAGTGGAGTATGCAGGGTTTGGAATGAGTGGGAGTGGTTTCTATGCCTCTATCTTCTGGCTATCTCCCTTGTAAGGGGGAAAAAGCCTTTGGTATATGTATGTATGTATGTACTTTTGCCAGACTATTTCATTCATCTTTGATGCACCATCTTAAGTTCAACCCAACATCATCTCTTATGTCCTTCGGACGTTCCACGTCCTCCGGTGACCTTCGAGTCGCTTTCTCCACAGTAGATCTAGTTTCCATGATAAGTGCATCAGATTAGGTTTGGTTGGGTTAGGTTATCTGCTATCTTTGCATCCCTACTACATCAATGCAAAAATATCAATCCAACTCTGATTCTGCAGACCATTCCCAGTCGTGTAGTACCTTCGGAGTCGCATCCTTCGTGTACAGTATATGGATCTTGCTACAAGGATAAACGATGCACAATCTGCGCAATATCACCACATTAAACGAAGTGAGATAGATAGATACACACATACACCACACACACACACACAGAGAGAGAGAGAGAGAGAGAGAGAGAGAGAGAGAGAGAGAGAGAGAGAGAGAGAGAGAGAGAGAGAGAGAGAGAGAGAGAGAGAGAGAGAGAGAGAGAGAGAGAGAGAGAGAGAGAGAGAGAGAGAGAGAGAGAGAGAGAGAGAGAGAGAGAGAGAGAGAGAGAGAGAGAGAGAGAGAGAGAGAGAGAGAGAGAGAGAGAGAGAGAGAGAAAGAGAGAGAGAGAGAGAGAGAGAAATAGTCTGACCGCAACCACCACCACCTCTTTCGCAACCCATGCGAGGCGAGTTCACTCTCCATCTCTTTACCCCCCGAGCAGGCTCCAACAATTTCCCCCAACAATTTCCTCCCTCCGTCTCCTCGTCCTCCTCAACTTCGTACACCGTAAATTGACTTTGACCCCTTCAATATAGCGACATACTTTATAGACTTTTGCGATTAAAGGGATGGGGTTTTATACACTTTTGGTCGCGATCCCCCAGTCTTATGGGGGTCTTGCTCGATCCAGGCCCCAAGTCGGGCCAGAGCCCCTCCGTCCCCCTTTTTCAACTGAACAAGATCCCCCTGTCCTAAAACGAAAGAAAAATCCGCAAAAGCACGTCATCCTATTGAAGAACTCCGCTCCTTTCCCTCCTGATTGATGAGAATATTGATTTCGGCTCAATCAGGTTGTCATATCCCTTCAATCATCCCCATCAACTATCCATCCATCCATCCATCCATCCATCTACTCCTCCGATCCGAATGTGGAGGATTCCATTCAGTCGATGAGGTCCTTGGATAGTCTCCATATGAGAACCAAAAAAATTGAGTTCATCATCTTGATCTGGCCTATGTCTAACGACTTTATTTAGTTCAGGGCGAGGAAAGGTCACGCTTTCAAGAAACAGTTTTCTATGGATATATGTGTACCATAATTAATTTCCTGTATCAAATAACTGTCAATCATTGAAACTAGTAGTTATGTAAATATATTTCGATTAACAGCTTTATGTCTCTCATAGTAATATATAAATATGTATGAGTGTACTAATATTCTATATAGTCACGCTTTCAAGAAACAGTTTTCTATGGATATATGTGTACCATAATTAATTTCCTGTATCAAATAACTGTCAACCATTGAAACTAGTAGTTATGTAAATATATTTCGATTAACAGCTTTATGTCTCTCAAAATAATATATAAATATGTATGAGTGTACTAATATTCTATATAGTCACGCATTCAAGAAACAGTTTTCTATGGATATATGTGTACCATAATTAATTTCCTGTATCAAATAACTGTCAACCATTGAAACTAGTAGTTATGTAAATATATTTCGGTTAACAGTTTTATGTCTCTCATAGCAATATATAAATATGTATGAGTGTACTAATATTCTATATAGTAACTATTGTAGTTTGTGAACTGATTTGTGCATAGTACTCCTGAATATGAAATATGCCCTTCTTATGTACAACCGTCAAGACAGAGGCTTTGTTCGCCAATACTCGCATTTTAATTCGAATAAACAAGCCACAAGCGAATTTTAATTTCATTAATCCTTCTCTCGCGGACGACTTCCATTCACCACCATGTGGTGGAAACATACCACTACACACGCGGCCACAAGCCCATCACTTCGATCCGGCCGAACGACTTTATTCAGATCATGAGTAAATTCGCCAAACGTCACTCCGACCAAAGGCTACAGTCGGCTACCGAATTGAAAGGCTCGTACCCTAACCTCGACCCCTTCTCGACCGCTGCTGCCCACCAGGCATCGATCTCGCCTCGATGAACGGGCTGTCCGAGATGGTGAGTGTGGAAGAGAGAGGCCTGACAGTGAATATTGTACATATAGAAGTTTGCAGGAGTGACGTGGCAGAGGTCGGGGAACATCATGTGCGGTTGGGAAGCTTTTGACCAGTGGAAAACGAGTGACCGATAACTGACCGACAAGACTTAAAAATTGTTTAGTTCATCTTCCCCCAAATTTACTCTAATAGTTCACGTCGAGTCTCCTTTCCCTTCCAAAATTTTCTGTACCAGGTGGCGCTTTTCCTTACATTCCCGATGCCGCCGGGCTATTTCATTTATATCTGTGGTGTGGTGTACATGTACCCCACAAGCATGCTTGTGCAAAGTTTATGCATTGTAGAGTTGTGTGGTAGTTGATCTGATTCAATGGTCGGAAAGGCAAGAAAGGGTCACCGCAATTAGGTCGCGTCTGGTCAGTCCCTTGTATATATACTTCCTGCCCTGAATGGGCAGGCCATTCAGTCCGTCAGTTCTCCTCTGTACTCATCTTGTTACGCGTCACTAGGCCTTCGCGGTAGGTCCCCTACTTGGGGACCACGCCACGTCTGCCCCTGACACACGTACCTTCATTGGAATAAAGTATACACCGTGCATCACTCTCCCTATGTCACCTTGCCCAAGTAACACACACGTATGTTACACGTGGCACCCCACTATGTAACCAAGGGAAGAATTCCCCTTTTCCGCTGCTCTTCTTCCAGTCTCCCTCTCTCCCACCTGTCCTCCTTTCTGTCTTCCTCCTGCCCCTCCCTCTTCTCATCCTCCATTCTCTCCACTCTCATCCCCTCCCTCTCTCCCTCCCTCCCCCCTTTGGCCTACTTACCATCTACCTCCTCTCCCACCATTTCCCCTTTCATTTTCTTCCCTTCGGTTCTTTCTTCTTTCTCTTTAGACTTCTGATTCGCCCCATCCGACCTTTCCTTGTTGAAGATCAACTCTTTCCTCCCTATTCCCCACCTTCCCTCCACCTCCCACGGTCCTCCCTCTCTCTCATTCCCACTCCCTCTGCTCTCTCTTCCGTATCCCTCTCTCCCTCCACCCCACCGTGCCTCCTGTTGGCCTGCAGCTATCCTGTAACCCCTGAACTATCTACGGCATCATCATCCTCTTTAACCCTTTCACCGCTACTGACGGCTTGTACATTTCCTCTGGCTATCTTGATTAACCTTTTCACTGTGGGTTACTGACAATTTGCATATTTGTTCTGGCTGCCACCAAGCGATTTTATTCTGGCGAGGATAGCACCCTTCCCAGCAGAAGGGCTAACCCATTAAGGCCTAATTTCTTTCAAATTTTATCCTGGCTAACGTCAGACGACTTTATTCAACTCGCAGCTGTTCCCCTTCACGTTAGAGGGTCCAAACAATCTTATCAACGTCAAATACCCTCTAAATATACTTCGTTTTGGCATACGTCAAACGATTTTATCCAGCTTAAGAGATCTGTCCTTGAACGCTGGAAGCTACACTCCCCCCCACCCCCATCCCCCAAGCGTCTATGTATAGGCAAGGAGGACATGCGAACCTGTCACAGGCTAACATGCTGTGGGCGCCAGCGTGTCGAAGAGGTTAAGTGATAATCATCAGGGTTCAACTACCCTTTCCATAACCCATCTTCCTGACCCTGTTAACGTCTACCTCCGCTCTCGTCCCACCAACACCAATATCACTGCCAACACCGACCCTTCTCTCATGCTTCTCTGGCCGTCCAAGACAATCTTGCTCACCCTTCCTCTCTGTACCACGGGAGGGAGAGGGTGTTCAGGTGGGGTGGAGTGGAGGCTGTCATAAGGAAATGACCCAAGGATCACTTCCATCCTCTCAGTCTCCTCCCCACGTCCTTCCCTATTACGTGGCCTTCCTCTGGAGCAAATAGGTCGCTGACTGGACGCCAAGAGATGATAAGCGTATATAAGGGAGACCGCAGAGTTGCCGCGTACCCCAGCACTCCGCAGTATTTGTTCCATATAAACTTCATATGAAACTTCACTGTTTTCTGTTGGACCAGAACAAATGTGTTCTTAAAAGCACAACTATGTTATGGCTTGGCAACCTTGGCCTGACTGTGTGGCATGCGCTACTTTAAAGTACGCATGATCCAGTTATGCTGCCTGCCGAATTAGATCAAGGGCATTGAAGCTCCCCAGCCCACTTGCTGCACTGTTCTACCTACCTCCATAATAAACCATCAAACCTTCGCCATGTATACTATCACATTTCGCGGTGAGTGAAGAACATGGCGCTACAGACAAGTCTACAGGGACGACTTAGCACAAGCCGGCTCACTCGTGTGACATGGTATATGGTCTTTTCGCTCCTAATCTTAGACGTTTCGCCCCATCGAAATAAAACATTCTATTGGTGCAACAGTCTACTTAAATCACGTTTAAAACGTTTATCAACAAACGGCCGGTTGAAGAAACTGATCAACAATTTCAGTTCAATTTCGACATTTATTAAGATACATGTGTAACACTGATGATAGCATTGAAATGCGACGGGCACAGCACAATAGTCTACATTAGTATCACAAAAATTATATTACAAAACATACATAAAAATATTACATAAAATGTGGATGAAAAGAGAAAACATAAGGGGATGTAAATTACTGGCACAGAACATCAGAATCCTTCCATCAAACCCATTGGAAATTGTTGTGTTTATTCATAAACGTTTTAAACGCGATTTAAGGCAAGGGTTGCATCAATAGACTTTTATTTCAATTGGGCGAAACGTCTAATCCAAGGGGCGAATCATCCAAGGTTGGGAGCGAATTGACTGGGGGGCGAAAAGACACGGAAGCATGTGACATATAGGCGATGATGGGCATGACCCTGTCCAGAAATGGACCCATCATGGGTCAGACCACCCACTTTCGCGGAACCGGGATTTAGTGGAATGAAATGACAGTCATGTGAAAAATGGGGGCAATTGTCACTGATCGGGACTCCAAAAGGCTAATGATTCTACCTGACCTCATCCTATCCTACTTTCGCGTTATCATAACGGAGGCAAGTGACCCCCCTGCCCAACAGTGTCGCCCGATAACCATTCCTAGTCACCACAGCGATGGATGACGAGAAGGAGGCAGCTCCAGGAACCGGTCCCTAGAAGCAAAGGCCCTTCAGGAGCCCAGGTCCCCTGCCGGACCACAGATGTTTTCCTTCTATGTATGGCCAGTACCACCCCATTTGGCAATCAACCCCACGGGCTGTGATCCCTTCCTTCTGCACCTTGAGTGCACGCACACACAGATAGAGGCGAGAGAGAGGGAGAGAGAGGGAGAGAGAGAGAGAGAGAGAGAGAGAGAGAGAGAGAGAGAGAGAGAGAGAGAGAGAGAGAGAGAGAGAGAGAGAGAGAGAGAGAGAGAGAGAGAGAGAGAGAGAGAGAGAGAGAGAATCACTTGATGCTGTTGAGGATCGAACCTGGCCCTACGTCGTCACAGGACGAGACCAAAGCCTATAAACGCCACAACAATATACCGTATCTTGCGTCATAAATCCATGAGATTTGTTTTTACAAAACTGCCATGCAGATGTGACCAATCACTTAATAAACGAGTCATTCGTAGTCAACTCTTAAGCAGAAGACTCTCCTGATCCTTACCAAAAATTGCACGATTCCACAAACTTATGTAAAGGCATTCTTTGAGCTAAGTTCCGTTTAGCTTAAGTTGGCTGTGTTCTTACCTGCATCACTTAGAACGACACAATCTCATTTAATATAGTCAGCGTTTAGTATAGAATATAAGGCTTTATGAAAATAGATCAAGATATCAGTAGTTTTATGTTCACATCATCTAATGTGCTAATAATACACAATATTTTTTAAGTATAAGACCAAACCTCTGATTTCCTCTGGTTGCTAAAACCTTTTTCTTAATCCTTCGTCTGGTTTAACTAAACAAAGTATTATTACTAAACTTTCACATACGGTTGCAGCAAAGCTGAACGAAAATGTACATATGTGGAGTGATGCAATTAGCATAACGTGGTCCAATATCAACACACACATGCATACACTTTCATCTGGAAATTAGTAGAAAACGCTTTATCAAAGCATAACTAATCCCTGATTTTATTTTGTTTTGTGTCTACAAAAAACAATAATACTGACGAATACCCTAACAGTTACAATTTTGCTCCTGAATATATATTTTTTTGTGTGTGCAAAATGTCAAACAACTCCATCTGATAATATCTAGTGTGATTCTGAAACAACATCTTTCCTCCGTGCTCACAAAAATATACATGTGATTCACCACGGTCATGGAGCTTTTATTTCGTATGACCTGATCTACGGGTTTACAACCCTTCCCTTGCTCGCTCTCACTCTCCACACAACTCTCTCTCTCTCTCTCTCTCTCTCATACACACACACGCGCGCACGTACACATATGCATACACATACATACATAAATACACACACACACACACACACAGGTAAAGTAATTTGGAAATTAACAAATAAGACTATACGAGCGCAGCTCGTTTCCTGTTTACTACAATTAAGTAAAAATAGGCGTACACACACACACACACACACACACACACACACACACTCTCAAAAGTTACGACCTGTAATTTTGTGGTTATTTTTACAAGCCGTGGGCGGGGAGCGAACTCGTAACCACCGAGTTAACAATCGAAGGCAGTACCACTTTACGAACAAATTAAGTCGGCATGCTCTGGTTCAGATATGTCGATGACTACATACTCGTACTATTTGGGACGATAAACAGGGATCTTTCAATGGTTTTCTGTCATAGCTTAATAGACTCACTCATAGTATTAAGTCTGTTGTCTTTTCTGAAACCACACAAGGTCGTTATTCCAACCTGATGGGGTAAGGACAGTTGCTCACCTAACAAATGGGCCATTTACTCAAAAAACATACCTCTACACTTCACATCAATAATGCAATTCTCTGGCTTAATTTGAACCTTCACATCAATAATGCGATTCTCTGGCTTAATTTGAACCTAACCAGACCTAAAGAAATACTTTAACGTTTATGTTAATAAGAACACGGGTACGTGTGTTCACTTATGCAAAGTAAACCATTTGGAAAAAGAAACTACCGAAGCAGAGCGCTTTCGTATATTACATCTTCTGTGCAAAAAGTACATAGTTGAGCAGAAATGCATAGTTCGTATATACATGAAGAAGGAACAAGGGCAGTTTACATAAGAATAGAGGACATTTACCCTCCTGGAAAGCGGTAGGTCAGGTCGCAAGGGTCAATGCGTCTCACTAATGAGGGAGGGGCGACATTAAGTCACAGTCGCAATGTTTATATGTATGTATATATATATATATATATATATATATATATATTATATATATATATATATATATATATTATATATATATATATATATATATATATATATATATATATATATATATATATATATATATATATATATATATATATATATATATATATATATATATATATATATATATATATATATATATATAGTTTGCCTTCAGCGTTAGACAACCGTGAAGACCAGGGCATGGAGCGACTGACCTGACTTCGCTGTTCGACCTGAATTCGGACAGCCTTGCCTGTGATGGGAGAGCAGTGAAACTGTGACATGTGATTGGGCCATGAGATCACTGTACACTCCACAAATGACCAATTGAGAGGGCCGCAGGGAGGGGGGGGGGCCGCCGTAGTCCATGGCTGGTACAATCTCACCCTTGTGTTCATTCCTTTGAAAAAGACTTTTGCCAAGGAGGATCTGGAACTAAAGGCCCATAACTCCGTCCCATTTTCCTTTGACAGTGAAATCAAACTTGTCCCAATGAACAGTAATGAAATACGTCCCCGTGTTGTTGATGTTCACAGTTCTTTCTGCTCCTAAACCATACAACTATGTAATTATCTTCTCCCCAAAGGAGCTAACCTCCTCCCCCATTCCATACTGGAGGGGGGGGGGGTATTTTTTTCTTATATTATGGCTGTCGTCAGGTTATTCTACTATTCATCACCGTCGAACTTCTCATTACGAATGTAACTCAAAACCACCCATATGACAAAACCCTCTTGGACGAAAACCCCCTGGACGAAAAATACATTACATAACCTAACCCAACTTAACCTAACCTAACTACCTAACCTAATTTAACCTAACCCAACTTAACCTAACCTAATTTAACCTGACTTAACCTAATGTAACCTAACCCAACTTAATCTAACCTAACCTAATTTAACCTAACCTAACCTAACATAGTGGGTCTGTCCATGCTGCTTTGTGTCCTAGGATTTTTCTATGAACCCCACGCCCTCGTTACTGGGGAGGTTGAGGGTCTTCCCAAGGTCATATATGGACCTTGGGTGTTCCAACCCGGAACGGCCCTGAACGTGGAGGGTCGCCGCGCTCGTCATGCAGCCGAATTTGCTGGAGCTTCCCCCCCCCCCAATACATTTCGCACCCCTTTTGACCCGACACGGGTAACAATGGACCAATACAGAAGAGTAAATATAAACCTCTGTGTAAAAAAAAAAAATCGATCCAAACAGACTTCGTCTATATACACAAAATGTACTATCACGTACATATACACGCACATACACACAGCCGGCACTCCAACTCTCGTGGGCGGTAATTGAGAGTGTGTGTGTGTGTGTGTGTGTGTGTGTGTGTGTGTGTGTGTGTGTGTGTGTGTGCGTGCACGTGTGTGTGTATGTGCGTGTGTATTTAAATTCAAAACATTACTCATAGACTGGGTATATGTGAACTCTCATCCGGGGTGCAATAGCTGTCGATCACAAGCGCACACGTGCATATATGTGTGTATGCACGATCCTCCCTCATCCCGAGTTTTATTTTCCACCGAAATTTAAAACTTCCTCCTGTCTCCGCTCGGCTGCTACATCGAGCAAAAAGACCTAACCCACTTCACCTCCAAAGGGGGGGGGGAGGTAGGGGGGGAGAGAGAGAGAGAGAGAGAGAGAGAGAGAGAGAGAGAGAGAGAGAGAGAGAGAGAGAGAGAGAGAGAGAGAGAGAGAAAGTATGGATTTCCTTTAATTTTTATCCTCCTGCCTCCCCCCACTCCCACCCCTCTTCTACCACTACACACCCGACCCTCAATCTCGACCACCAACCCTTCCTCACACTCCCTACCAACGTCGAACTCGGATAGTATCAGAGGAATTGAGGTTTGGAATTTAAGCACAAACTAGCATGCGGGCGTGCGCGTGTGCGTGTGTGTGTGTGAGAGAGAGAGAGAGAGAGAGAGAGAGAGAGAGAGAGAGAGAGAGAGAGAGAGGGAGAGAGTCAATGAATATGTGTTTGTGTGTGTGGTGTGTGTATATATATATATATGTGTGTGTGTGTGTGTGTGTGTGTGTGTGTGTGTGTGTGTGTGTGTGTGTGTGTGTGTGTGTGTGTGTGTGTGTGTGTGTGTGTGTGTGTGTGTGTGTGTGTGTGTGTGTGTGTGTGTGTGTGTGTGTGTGTGTGTGTGTGTGTGTGTGTGTGTGTGTGTGTGTGTGTGTGTGTGTGTGTGAGAGAGAGAAGGGAAAGAGAGAGACAGAGAAACTCCACGATTGGCATGCATCCCCCAACCTCCTTCCCCTCCCCTCCCCTCCCGACCCAGCGATATATCTCCCTCCTGACCTGACCTGACCTCACAGTAAAAGTCTGCCCGCCCCCTTTGCCCCAAAATCAGTCCAATACCAACATACAATTGCAGCCATGGCCAAAGATATCGTAACCAAAATAACATGTGCTGGGCACGATCCTATATCATGTTGTATTACTTCTTTTTGTCAGTACGATGAAATCTGATAAAAGAAGTAAAAGAAAATGGTCGAAAATGCAAAATGTGAACACAATGGCTCTCAACAAGCCAACCGAGCGTTGCCATATTCTTAAGAAATTTATGTCTCCGGTTTTTTTTTTTTTTTTAGGAATGTCTTACGTACAAATTATGGTGTATTTTTGTTTGAAAAATATATTTGATGGCTATGAAACTTTTATCATATCATGCACTTTTGTATATGAATTTAAGATCATAATTATGCATGTTCAATTGTAATTTAAAATATATTTATGTAAATAATGCTTGTTCCACATGACCTTTGGATTGGATTCTACGATCTACATGAAAGAAAACAACGCATTCATGGTATACAGTAAGCTTACACGGCAAAAGATCAAATATTTTGTCACACATTTTAGCTCAATTTTATTTCTTATATATATATATATATATATATATATATATATATATATATATATATATATATATATATATATATATGCTAATAAGAACGAGTACGTGTGTTTACTTATGCAAAGTATAGCACTTGGAAAAAGAAACTAATGAAGCAGAGCGCTTTCGTATATCACATCTTCAGTGCAAAAAGTACTGCACTGAAGATGTAATATACGAAAGCGCTCTGCTTCGTTAGTTTCTTTTTCCAAGTGGTCTACTGTGCATATATATATATATATATATATATATATATATATATATATATAAATATATATATATATAGAGATATATATATATATCTTTCACATTAAACGTATCGCATGATAAACTTTATATCATTAAGTATTCATTCAACTTGTATAAAAAAAATCTTATCAAAACATGACTGGATGTAATGATACTCCTCTCAAACACAGATTTATAAATTCTAACCTGCACAAAAAGAAACAAATAAATATGAACTGTTCTACATTATGTTGACTTAACCTAGTCCTCTTTCTGTTTGAGTAAATAATGTGTTCTATTTTTCACATCGTTTAAATTTATATTGTCACTTTGGGAATATTTACTGAAGTGGATGTTAACAGTGCTGGTATTTACAAAAATTACAATATTAAATATAGATACGAGGGAATCTTCCGAAATTCTCATGAAAATCTAGAAATAATTTTGTTGTTGTTAAACTGAGAAGAGAATGCGGAGAGAGAGAGAGAGAGAGAGAGAGAGAGAGAGAGAGAGAGAGAGAGAGAGAGAGAGAGAGAGAGAGAGAGAGAGAGAGAGAGAGAGAGAGAGAGAGAGAGAGAGAGAGAGAGAGAGAGAGAGAGAGAGAGAGAGAGAGAGAGAGAGAGAGAGAGAGAGAGAGAGAGAGAGAGAGAGAGAGAGAGAGAGAGAGCACGCGCAGTGGGAACACAGGGTAAGACAAGCGAAAGAGTAGTTTTGTAATGTGTGAGGAACCTACGCCAGGAGGCGCTTAGCAGCGGCTGAAACAATCGCCTCTGCCTTACGCGCTTGAACTATTGCATACATACATATACCAACGACTTTTTCCCCTTTATAAGGGAGGTAGCAAAAAAAAAAAAAAAAAAGAAAGGCATAAATAAAAACCACTCCCACCCATTCCATCCCCATCACACTCCACTCCCCTCTACCCTCTTCCCTCCCTCTCATCCTGGCACCTCCTGGATGACGTCTCTCGTTCACTGCCCTAGGTCAGATCCAGTGTCACAAGACACAGCACATCCACAGCAAGGCCGCTTGAACTATTGGTGCAGATAAATCACTGCTGGGAATTGGAGAGACGTGCAGGATTCGAACCCACACCTAAGTGAATGCGAGACCAGCACGCATTCGACTATGCCACCAACAGCAGTGAGAGAAACGATGGGCAACATTTCCTCTCAAGGACGTAACGGGGCTTCCCGGGCCGTAGGGACCACTGCTGGGACCACTTTTTGTTTTATTATTATTTCTCTGTGATATGCATCGTCCTCTCAAAATGTAGCTCCTGCTAGGATCGTAAATCCTATTTTTCTGCTCACTTTTCTCATTAGTTTAACTCGAGCTACGCTGGGCGCCTCTCTTGGTGCATAAAGTCGAATTTGCCCTACGTTATTCTGATTTGATTTGAACATAATTCAACCCGAGCAACAACATGGACGTATCTTTAGTAACCCCCAGCCCCACTCTCTCTCTCTCTCTACATTTATATATACATATTATATATATATATATGTATATATATATATATATATATATATATAGATATATATATATATATCTATCTGTGTGTGTGTGTATATGTGTGTGTGTGTGTGTGTGTGCGCGCGCGCGCGCGCGTGTGTCGCCATAAGACATCTCGAGTCTAAATGCCTTACCCTTTCGCTGGGCAGATTAAATATACCGACTTACTCTATCCACTGCCTTCCATGAGTGGCACCATATACCATATATATATATATATATATATATATATATATATATATATATATATATATATATACATATATATATATATATACATATATATATAACACAGGAAACCCACAGTCGGAGAAAATAAAATTCGAATAAAGAAGAATCCTATATTTTGGCTATCAACTGTAGCCCTCTTCAGGAAAGAGGGCTACAGTTGATAGCCGAAATATAGGATTCTTTTTTATTCGAAGTTTATTTTCTCCGACTGAGGGTTTCCTGTGTGTTATTTACAAATGTGCTACTACATTTCTGTTTAGAAATATACATATATATATATATATATATATATATATATATATATATATATATACCATATATGTATGTATGTATGTATATCGTCATAAGACATCTCGAGTCTACATGCCTCACCCTTTCGTTGGGCAGATTAAATATACCGACTTACTCTCTCCACTGCCTTCCATGACTGGCACCATATGCCATATCACTCCTGCAATCTTCCCGGATCACATGACACCCCCCCCCCACCTCCCCAGGACTTCTCTGGGAAGAGGGAAGTCTTCCTATGCGGATTCTTCACTTGGTGAAAGGGCCACATGGCCAAGACCTTACGAGTAGACCTGACCTGACCAAACCTGAATCCAACTGACCGAAACAACACCAACTTTTAAGCAATGGAGTGGAGTGTGCTACTTGTAATGAAATGGACGAAATATGCCACGAATAATGATGGTTACGTCTGGAAGTGCCGATCGAAAGACTGTGATAAGTACAAATCTACAAGAGCAATGATGACTACATAACTTTGCTAGCTTGTTACTTCCTCTGGGTCAATGATGGACGAAGTCGCGTGCATCCTACTGATTACGGGATCAACAAGTCGTCCAGACACCTCCTTGACCCTTTCCGTACTGGGTGGGTGGCACTTTCGCTCCTATTTTGGCTGCCGCCATCTTATCGTGTTCATCATCACGGTAACCCCCATCAGAAGCGACGGATAAGCAGTTAGTGACATATCTGACGAACTTTGATAGTAATGAATATAATCAAAATGACTGTGATAATAATGATGATGAAGTTGGTGATAATCAAGATGATGATATTCATTATTATGATAATAATGATACTAAAGTCAGTAGGGGGAGGTATGCAAGGATGTGACCATCGAACCAACATTACTCCCACTAGGAGGGGAGAACTTCAAGCACCGCACGTCCAACACCTCAAATGAAGCACGAGTGGATGTCAGCGCAAGAGGTTTCTGGACACGGGGACAATTGGCTTTCTTTGACATATGCGAATATTTGACCCGATGGCCCGTGTTACAATAACCTAACTATTGAGGCATCCTACTTCCGGAACGAGAATGAGAAAATCAGGATGTACGAAAAGCGTATACAGAATGTAGACCAGGGCTAATTCACTCCTTTCAGGTGGGATGGATCCAAGGGCAAAGACATTCTACGCTCGTTTGGCAGAGGTGATGGCAGAAAAAGAACAACTAAAAAGCAGCATTGTATCGTGGATGATATGTAGACTGTCATTCTCACTCTTAAGATCAGCCCTCCTATGCATGAAAGGTACCAGGTCCCCACCTTCCAAATCAGGTACATGTACAAAACCTCGATTTTGAGCAGACTGTAGTAGATAGTAGGATCAATGAACTACTGTATTAGGTTTCATTAAAATATACAAAAGGGTAGTCGACCACAGTCATTGACGAGATGGGGGGGGGGGCAATGGACTGTATCTGTGGGACACAGATCCTGACTGCTTTCACCACACAGTTCCACGAGGATGGAGGTCGTTTAAAAGAAAAAAGTAGTAGTAGTAGTAGTAATAGTAGCAGCAGCAGCATTAGTAGTAATGGTAATAGAGCGAAAGTTGTGGGAGGTGGAACGCAGCAAACGTAATCGCTGTTGCAGCGTCAAAACAGGGGTGGCAGTGTAAGTGTGTGTAGACCGCATCATAAAGCCAGACGAAGTGGCGGTTTGGGAGCAGACGCCAGTGAACAAGAGATCGAGGGGATGCCGGTTACAAGAAGTGAAGAACATGAAAGGTGGAGAAAACATCAAGGGGATGAAGTAGAAATAAAAATAACGGGAGAAGGATGGATGGAGAAAAGAGGGAAATTAAAGAAGTACCAACGGGGAAGCAGAGAGAAGGCGATCAAAAAGGATGGGGAGGAAATGCACTTAACCTGTTCGGGAATCTCACAGTAGTAAAGGCTACCACAAACAAGCACGCACACGCACGCACACACACACACACACACACACACACACACACACACACACGCACGCACACACTCACTCATGGTATGATATAATTGGAGAGTGCGAGACAGACCCTCACGAACGTTGCTCCTTTCCTGTAATTACAATTAAGCAAGTGCAACTGGGTACAATTTGATAAATGTAAACACACACACACACACACACACACACACACACACACAGTGGTTAGAGTTCTTGCCTGCCACTACGGCGGTTCGGGTTCGAATCCTGCCCAGGACTGAAATA
>NC_134812.1:37984989-37987489 GCF_046742065.1 Oratosquilla oratoria
TTGTACTTTTTCCAATATGTCAATGTCTTTAATAAGATTCGGTAACCATACGGAAACAACATATTCCAGATGTGGACGAACTAACGATTTACATAGGTTATTAATGAGACATGGACTTCTAAAGTCAAAATATCACGCATTTGGTCCTAGAATTTTATTTGTTTTCTCAGAGGCTAATACATTGCTCAGATGATTTGAGATCGTTACTGATAATTACGCCGAGATCCTTTTCACTATCAACTTTTCTTAACAAATTTCCAAATAACTTGTAATCGTACTTACGGTTATTTTTACCTAGGTGTATAACCTTGTATTTACTTGTGTTAAATTTCATTACCCATTTTTCAGACCATTGCTGTAGTTTATCTAAATAATCTTGAATATCTAACTGGTTTAAGTGATCATTTGCCATTCCGCACAAATTTGTATCATCAGCAAATTTAGAGACAAATAGATTTCAGTCTGTGGGCTATATCATTTATATATATATATATATATATATATATATATATATATATATACATACATACATATGAATAGATGTTGCCCAGGAACGGAACCCTGAGGAACCCCACTCGTAACATTTTTCCATCTAGAACTTTTGCCATTTAGAACTCTCTGTTTTCGATCGTTTAACTAATTACTAGTCCAACTTAACAGACTACCACTTATTTCGCGTGGAGTGACTCAATTCACTTTGAGTAGAAACGACTTACGTTACAACCCATTATATTTCGAATCTCCGAATGCCAAACCATCTTAAGGTCATATATTTGAGAAGCTGAATGATGAACTAAGAGAAGTTAAACCTACATATTAAACACAGCAGTGAAGTGCTCTTAGGGGAGTCTAGTATATTGTATGCAAAGTCGTATTCCAGTTTTTCAAATTCACAATATTTGATGAGATTCTTGAATGTGTGACGGGGACTTCATTCACTTACTGTATCCCATCCTCATTTCTGTCCAGCTTCCTTTGTTATGGGAGCCTGTGTATGTATAATTATTTATGAGAATGTTTATATAAACGTGCATACACACACACACACACACAATTATATATATATATACATATATATATATGTGTGTGTGTGTGTGTGTGTGTGTGTGCGCGCGCACGCGCGTGTGTGAGATTCACTATTGTCTTGGATCACGTGTTGGACTCGTGATCGACAGTTATTAACCTCTCGTATGAGAGCTCTGATCTCGTATGACCTTACACGCACACACACACCCAACTCCCCACCCACGTGAGTTGGAGTTACAACCCGCAGCGCAGCGATACTGAAATTATTTCAGCCCTGGTCGGGATTCGAACCCGGGCCGCCGTAGTGGCAGGCGAGAGCTCTTACAACTGCGCCACAAGGTGTGTGTATTTACCTAGTTGTATTTTACGGGACGGGAGCTATGCCCGTTGTGACCCGTTTTCGTATCTCTCCACGTCCAGTTTAGTTTTAAACTCGTGTATAGTTCTGGCATTTACTGTTTCACTGTTCAGCTGTGTGTGTGTGTGTGTGTGTGTGTGTGTGTGTGTGTGTGTGTGTGTGTGTGTGTGTGTGTGTGTATTCACTTGGTCTTGAATACAAGTGAATACACAGCTGTGTGTGTGTGTGTGTGAGAGAGAGAGAGAGAGAGAGAGAGAGAGAGAGAGAGAGAGAGAGAGAGAGAGAGAGAGAGAGAGAGAGAGAGAGAGAGAGAGAGAGAGAGAGAGAGAGAGAGAGAGAGAGAGAGAAAACCTAGCGGATTTGCACTAAGAGGAATAGTAAACACGGGTCGGACCTAATTCACGCGGGGTAGGCAGTCTTGTTTTGGCGTTGGTCGAAGACTCACGCGCGATGTTTCTTGTACACATTTTGTTGAAGGAAAAACCACTGTTCGTGAACCGAACTATTTTTTTTTATTGCCACCCTTTCCTAGAACACTCTGCCCAATTCAATTTCCATTCCTTTAACGCCTACACAATATCATTCACTTTAATTTGATTTCTCACCCAGCTTCCCCTCTTTCGGCCGTTCGGGTTATTTCCAGGATTGATCTCTCCATTCGTCTCTACGCCCTCCTTAGCCTTGTCTCCATCGCCTTTCAGTTCCCAGCTCTCACATCCGTAGATCATTGCTGGGATTATACAGTGACTGTAAACTACGTATCAGGCACAGAATATACTCTCATGATGTTCCCATATTTACAATTTCCAGACAATTGTGATAAATATTTTCATTCAATTTTCATCCCTATTTATCTATACTAGAAATAAATAAAAAAATAAATAAATCCGGGTTCCCCAGATCTCTTTGGCAGGAGGCCCATGGCTCCAAGGTAAACAAGAACACGAAAAATAAAAGTTTTAAATTCGTAAAACAACGTGGAGACGAATCGTAAAAGAAAGGCCAAAGGCTGAGCAAGAGGAGCAAGGTATAGGAAGATTTTTTTTTATTTTTTTTTATTCCCCAGTGATGATGAAATGGTACAGGATCAACAAAGGTATCCGTATTGGATGGGAG
>NC_134812.1:37992489-38054989 GCF_046742065.1 Oratosquilla oratoria
TGCAAGTCACCTGCAAGACGGATGTCAGAGAGGAACATCTCCCTGCTGTCAATTCAAAACCCGTCAAGCTCTATCAACTCCATCTGGAGGTGCAGTCTTGCGGGGCTGACGTTCGGTCTCCGGTCATGATCCAAGATGTCTTTATCAACTTCGCTGTATATTCTCCTTTTGTTTATATATATATATATATATATATATATATATATATATATATATATATATATATATATATATATATATTCATTATGGGAGCTGCCATCGGTGACTGCTCCCTTAACCCTCACTAATAAGCCGATGTCAATGAAACAGTCCCAAACAGACAGAATTTTAGTGTTCCATTCCCGTAATACCTACGGAGAGGCCCAAGGACCGTTGCTAACCACCGTGGGTATGCCAGTTTCCACTCAAGAACGAAACCCGAGGCAACAGCGATATCAACATGCAACGTCACTTGTTTGAACTTTGTCCTGGTTATCGCCAGGACCTTTTATTCAGCTCTGAGGCGTTCTCTGCGTGCTGTCGGGACAAGTACACAAACTTGCGCGGAGGAGTTCCTCTCGGATATCAGTGTCCAAGGACGGTTCCTGGTGCCGCGGTGCCAGTGCCAACAGGTGGCACTACAAAGGCAAATATGCGGTTCAAGGAGTGGGTGGGTTGCCGCCAAATTGCTGGGATGCAACGAAAACAAAACAATGTGAAAGTGGCTAAACAAAATAAACAAAGAATTAAGTTAATCAAATGCATATTAAACGAAATGCAATAATAAAATACATAACAGCGGGAGCTTGCGCCTACAAGAGCTCAGCTCCGGCCTCAGCCGTCACTTTTGCCCAAGGTGCTTGGGCTACCAATCCTAGCAGGAGTCACTAGTAACCGTTGGATTCGAACAGGGGTCGACGTGATAAGAGGTCAGATCGAAACCTACGAGCTTCAGCGGCGCGCCACACATTCAGCTCATTTTATTTTGGCAAAAAATATTCTTCGATACTGCTGGACAATAAATTTGAGAAAAGTATATTATATATATATATATATATATATATATATATATATATATATATATATATATATATCCGTGAGAACCTGTGCCCTAGAAATATATATATATATATATTTAATATTTATCAGCCACAATTCACTTTAATTCTAAATCATCAACATCGAGAAACTCGAGGAGGCATATATGCAAGATTGAAACGTGGTACAGCCAGTGACTCAAACCTGCGCTAGCACGTGACAAGTGATGGTGAATTGTGGTTGATTAATGTAAATCTGTTTACTGGGACCCATTCAGTGTTGTACAAATACATACATACATACACACACACACACACACACACACACACATATATATATATATATATATATATATATATAAAATCGTTCCTCCTTTTTTCTATTTGCATTAATGTGTTTTATTTCGGCAAGCTTCTCAATAATGCAACACCTATTTCAATTGCTTTCACAAATAAGTCTCCGCCAAGTTAAAATGAACAAATTAAACTGATGCATTGGCAATGGCACTCTCCGGTGACAGTGACAGGCAATTTGGAAACTAGAATAGACAACAAGTGGCACGTTAAAGAATCACCACGATCATCTTATTACAGTTGTTATTATTACGGATTTCTTCACTTCGATTTCCTCTCATATTCCACAATTCCCTGGTACAAGTTCAGAGAAGAAAAAATATCCTTCCCGAATGCCTGATACGTGTGAGAATCAAAGATTTATCGCCAGTGATGAATCGTTAGATGGTTTCCGTTTATACGTAAACTATTTTACACCCTGGGGCACCCTGGGGGTTTCACTCTGGCTAACGTCTGACGATTTTATTCACCTGAGGGGGGTATAAAGAAAGAAAGAAAGAGAGAGAGAGAGATAGAGATAGAGAGAGAGAGAGAGGGAGAGAGAATAAGAGACTGCGACATCTACCAGACTACAAGCACCATATTACAAAACAAAGTAGGTTCCGGCAATAAAAAATGCAGACGACATCTGTCTCAATGAGGATAACCCCACAGGCAGGCACACAGACTTTGCTCCTTTCTACCTGGCACTTGGCACCCCCGGCCCCGGCGCGGTGCCAAGACAGAGATCTGGCACAAGTCCTTCGTATTTTTGGTGCGCTGGCACGCAAATTCGCGCCTCGGCTAAGTTTTAGGCGGCCGAGAGGGCAAACATAGACATGGTGCCTTCTAAAAGGAACCATCAACTCTTTTCGTACCAAGTCACTCCCTTTTTTTTTTTCTTCTTCTTCTTCTTTTTTTAAATCTTGATTGTCGCCAGGCTGCCTGACCTCGATTAACCCCTCGCGCGGCCCTTTTCTGGTCGCCACCGGGGTAATTTCTTCATCTACGTGACATCTCGGCACCAACGGGGTCAAAGCCTATCTCGATCAAATCCTTCCGCACAAGCTATTTTGATCTCCGTGGCACCCCAACGGTAGCGAGCAGGTACGTGGGAGTACACTCTTAGTGCCCGACATCATTAATGGATACCAATTATAGATGTTAAACCTATAGCTATACGATTAGACAATCACCCACAAAAGGTATGCTGAGAAAAAAAAACATAAAACTATAACGCAATAAAAACTTTTATCAACCTATACTATCAAAAAACATTATTCCATTTTCTACAATGCCTAGACATCCACTAAAAATTGCCCGATTGTCGTCCTCCCCCTCCTTCCGCTCGTGGGAAAGGTTGTGGCCTCTTTCGGTGAGGTGGCAAGTGCGACGCTCTAACACGAGGTTAACCCGGGGGTCGCTAAACTAAGCTGTGACAAGAGCGCGAGGTTAACTCGTCAAGAGTATTAGGGCAGGACGAGGGTTAGGTTATGCAACTCGTCTTACACACTCGGGCTACCGTCTGCCAATTGGCTTCACCCATCAGAGAAACACTGACCTGCTTGTTCAAAGGGGTGAGGAAATATATTTCGATTAACTTATTCGAATAAGGCGAGGAATCCCGCTAAGCGATTTCACTGGACACAGAAAAACAACCACAACCCATCATTATCTAACACCTATACAGTTTATACCAAATATCCTATTCTCTACTCGGCTGAGGGCTACATCTGTCATTATAAACACAGCGGAGGGCGCCTTCCTCAGAGAGAGAGAGAGAGAGAGAGATTTTCTTACGTTTCAAAAATTTAGTGAGAAGGCTGGCTCTGCATTCGTTTTACTGGATTAATATTACATATTTCCTTAATTGCTATTGTTTGAATATATATACATATATATATATATATACTTATATAGAAATGTTAAAATGAGGGATGTTCCACAGTTTTCTGGTTGACCCTTGCGGGCGCTATGGCACTCGCGAGCTACAGGTTGGGGACCACTGCTATGATCAATGGGTACAAACACCATGATGCCATATACCCACCCTCTTCCTCCAGCCCTCTACCCATGACAAGCTCCCAGGTAGCTTCCCTGTACATCCCGACAGTTTGAAGGCGGATCAAATTTATTTAAACACAACTACATCCCACTGTTGTCTTTACACAGTTCGAGAGCTTCGGCGTTCATCACATGCACACTCTAGCAATGCCTTCTAAACCTCGCCCGTCTAAATTTAGCCCGGAATATCTGCAGCAACAACTTTATCAATCTACGCAACAAAGCGCGCCGGCATTGTTCGGAACACCGGCCAGATCAGAGAGAAAGAGGGAGGGAGAGGGAGAGGGAGAGGGAGAGGGAGGGGGAAAGAGAGGGGGATCGGCGGAGGGAAGAAGGAGTGAGAGGAAGGAAGAGAGGTAGGGAGAGATGAAGAGGAAGAGGAAGGGAGGAAGAGAGGGATGGAGGGACGGAAGAAGTTTGGGAGGGAGGAAGAGAGGGAGGGAGGGAGGAAGAGAGGGAGGGAGGGAGGAAGAGAGGGAGGGAGGGAGGGAGGGAGGATGGGAGGGGTAGGAGAGACAAGACAAAGGGACAAACGGAATAAAAGTAGTCTGCTTTCTTCGGAGTCGACTTTGTAAGTCCTGTGATACTCGAAGACTCCACTGCAATGACGTACTTTCAGATTTTTATTCTAACCGTCAGGCGATTTCACTCACCTTAAGAAAATTCTCTGTAAAGGAGGGAAAGGACTAACAAGTTGATGTCCTCGAAGTTTCTCATTTCATCCTGCCTAAGCCGTTCATACTCCTTAAAAGGGTTCAATGTATCTTAATTAACTCGTTCAGAAGTATCGCACATTTCATTCTGGAGATTAGTGGCCTAGGAAGAGACCTTCGATCCTCAAAGGCCAACACTATCTCGCGGATCACATGTCGCCGAAATGACGAAAGCCTGAAAAAGCGTCCGACACTTGACTTTGGGGTCCGGGTGGGTGCCAGCATACACACACACACACACACACACACATATATATATATATATATATATATATACATATATATATATATATATATACATATACACACACACACACACATATATATACACACCAAGGGCTTTTAACTCCTTATAAGGGAGGTAGCAAAATCAAATAACCACTCTCACCCATTCCACTACCCTTCCCTCCCTCTCATCTTAGCTCCTCATGGATGACGGGTCATCCCTGTATCCTGGGTCAGAAGCAATATGTGTGTGTGTATATATATATATATATATATATATATATACATACATATGATAATACGATAATAACAATAAGAATTAACCCGCTCAATACGAAGACTACCAAGCTATTTCATTCAGCCATGGGGGAAGGGGGGCCACAGTAGTGGAGTTAACACTTCCTGGACTGCCGTTAAACGATTTTATTCAAGTATGTGATACTCTCTACCCGAGGGCACATGCATGTCTGCTGCCGCCATCAAAGCTCCACTGACCAAGGCATCAACATCAATGCCAGCGGCCTCCTCTAGCTAGTGACTTTACAGGCTTTATGCTACCCGACGCCAAACAATTGCACTCTACACAAGGGCTGGCAGCCTCAAAATGGATGGATTAAGGCTAGAACTACGAGAAATCACAGTAAATCCGCTACTAAATAAAATCGCCTATGATTTACCGCAGTACTATCTACACAGCGCAGCACGGCACTGAAGGTGTTCTGGCAATGCAAATCAACCCTTTGGTTAGGACAACACAATCCAAGGTTCTGTAACTAAGATTTTATTCACCTACAGAATAGGGCTTCGTGCTGTGGCTGTCTTAACAACTACTTCGCTTCTTAACGCCAGATTATTTTTTTCAACCGAGGGCAGGGCCTTGTGACGAGGCTTCAACAACGGCACCGGGATTGGAGAGGGCCATCTTGTCCCACTTCCACACAACGACGCCGCGCATCGCGACGAAGAATTACGCAATAAGCTGGTGATGGTTGGCGGGGGTGGTGGCGGGAGGGGCAATTCAGTCTCGTCATTGAAATGCGGCTTTTCAATAGGGGTGGGGAGGCCAATAATATAGGTTCAAAGGCAACATGTGCCGAAAAGGAGGGAGGGAGAGGAAAGTGGGAGGAACGGGAAGTGAGGTAGGGAGGGAGGGAGAGGAGAGTGGGAGGAACGGGAAGTGAGGGAGGGAGGGAGAGGAGAGTGGGAGGAACGGGAAAGGAGATAGGGAGGGAGGGAGAGGAGATTGGGAGGAACGGGAAGGGAGGTAGGGAGGGAGATGTGAGGGAGAGGAGAAAGGGAGAAGCGGAAAGTGAAAGGGAGAGAGAGATAAAACAGTATTGTATTGGTAGAGACCTGAAAAGGTGTCCCAGTCGATCGAGACCCCACCGAGGACGGGCGTTGACGTGAACCCCCAGCTGTCCCCACGTCCCCAGAATAAAATAATTGGGCAGCGTCCGGCGCTCCAACATTCATTCCAAGTGGCAGCTACCGGTATCCGGTGTGGGGACTCGAACCGGACTCTTCGCACTGACGAGGCGAGATAAGAACATAAGAATGAAGGAGTCTGCAAGAGACCATGAGGCCTACACTAGGCAGTTCCATGTCCATTACCACCAGTCATCCCCATCCATAAAGTTGTCTAACCGTTTCTTAAAACAACTGATAGTTTCAGCGCTTACTACATGGTTACTAAGTCTATTCAATTCGTCGACATCCCTATAAGTAAACCAATTCTTGCCTATTTCATTCTTAAATCTAAATGTGTTCATTTCAAATCCTTTACTGCGAGTCCTGCCCTGCTCTCTTAATATGATGACCTTGTTTGCGTCACCCTTGTTAAAGCCCTTGATCCACTTAAACACCTCTATTAGATCACCCCGCACCCAGCGTCATTCAAGAGAGTGTACGTTAAGGTGCCTAAGCCTCTCCTCGTAAGGTAAATTTCCTCGTAAGGTAAATTTCCGACCCCCAAGTATCATGAAAAGAAACTTTTAAAGTTTAACAATTTAAAAAGTTAAACACATAAAACACTTTTAACAATTAGTTCAGCATTTTCTTGTAAAAAATTTAACACTTTAACATGTTAAAATTTATTTTCCATTTCGTAAATGTACACAAATTTTATTTTTCTATCATGTTTCTACAATGAAAACAATCTGATGATAAACAATTGTTACGTACAAATGCAACAGTGTTATATCCTATCTAACCCCGTATCTAGCGGTCCCCTGAGGTAAGAGACTCACAAAGCATGAAATGTTGAGAAACAGTCCCATAAAGGGCATCAGACATTGACGTCCCCTTCAGTGCAATAAAATAGCATAAAGCTCACCAGAATAAAATCTGTAATGTGCTCCATAGCGAGGAGTGCCTTAGTTCAGCGAAGTATTGTACAAATTCACAAATACTATGCGAACCCAGTTCATCTTAGTCTTGCAGCGTTCCCGAACTGTGCCGCTGTGAAGCGTTGGGTTCTGATCTCACTTCATAGGCCTCAAGGTCGACCTCAAGGGCGACTGTCAGTTGCCTAGGCTGTCACAGCACAAAGGGGTTTGGCTTCGGCCACAGCTAACCACCTTCTGGCGTAAGCTCCCCACAACGGTGTTGAGTACAAACGCGCATGCGCGCATATGCATACACACACGCGTGCGAAAGTGTGTGTGTGTGTGTGTGTGTGTGTGTGTGTGTGTGTGTGTGTGTGTGTGTGTGTGTGTGTGTGTGTGTGTGTGTGTGTGTGTGTGTCATTCACCATAGTTTGGATTACGTGTTGGACTCGTGATCGACAGCTATTTCCCTCCTGGAAGAGCTCAGAGCTCGTATATGACCGATCTATGGGTAATGCTGCGACCTTACACGCACACGCACACGCACACACACACACCCAACGCCCCGCCCACGAGTTGGAGTTACGACTCGCAGCGCAGCGATATTAAAATAATTTCAGTCCTGGGCGGGATTCGAACCCGGACAGCCGTAGTGGCAGCCGCAAACGCATCGAGTCGCGCGCGTGTGTGTGTGTGTGTGTTTGCGCGCCTGTGTGTGTGTGCGCGCGCGCCTTTGTGAGTGCGCGCATGTGTGTGCGCGCGCGCGCCTGTGTATGCCTGTGTGCACCTGTGTATGTGTGCGCTCGTGTGTGTCTATGTGTACCTGAAGTCTGCGTGTCTGTGTACGTCTGCGTGTACCTGTGTAAACACTAGGCCACTGAACAAGAACCTAGGCCGCGCCGCGTCGTCGTCCCTTGGAGCTGCCGAGACAAAGCAACTCAGGCTATCAATAGCGGCAATTCAGCAACGGCAGGATGCATCCACTGTGGTCGTCCCTGCAGCTGCAGCCTCAGCCTCCTCCTCCTCCTCCTCTTCCTCCTCCTCCGTCATCGCTTTCGCCGCCCCCTCCCCCTCTGCCAACAGTGGTCAATGTATATAATCTGACATTACATATGTTATGTAGCCACACCTACCCACCCCACCCCACCCGACCCGACCCCCGCCGTGAACACATTCTTGGGGTCGTTACCCTTAGCGGCAAGACGTTTACGTCACGAGGTCCACCTCCAAATCTTTTGAAAATAATCAAGTCAGACTCGTAAATATCACCTGTTACGGCGTATGTATCAGTATCTTAACCGATTCTTCTGCTACGTGGGGGACACTTTCATTATGGCTTCAGACCAGGTAGACTCTTCAATGCAGTAACCTTTCGGTAAGAAATAAGCTATACTTGCATATTACAATTAACTCCATTCGTATCGGGCGGCATTATTATTTTTATTATGGCTGATGCTGAACCATTTCAATCATCTCCAGAGCATACCTCAGGTCTGTGAAAGAGAGAGAGAGAGAGAGAGAGAGAGAGAGAGAGAGAGAGAGGAGAGAGAGAGGAGAGAGAGAGAGGAGAGAGAGAGAGGAGAGAGAGAGAGAGGAGAGAGAGAGAGAGGAGAGAGAGAGAACGTGTTTGTGTGTGTGTGTGTGTGTGTGTGTGTGTGTGTGTGTGTGTGTGTGTGTGTGTGTGTGTGTGTGTGAGTGTGATTTACCATAGTCTTGGATCACGTGTTGGACTCGTGATCGACAGCTATTTCCCTCCCGAAAGAGAGCTCAGAGCTCACATATGACCGATCTATGGGTAATACTATGACCTTCACGCACACACACACCCAACTCCCCGCCCACGCGAATTGGAGTAACGACTCGCAGCGCAGTAATACTGAAATTATTTCAGCCCTGGGCGGGATTCGAACCCGAACCTCCGTAGTGGCACCCGGGTACTCTACCAACAGCACCATCGTGTATGTGTGTGTGTGTGCGCGCGCGTGTGTGTGTACGCGCGCGGGAGGGGTTGCTGTATGCTGTGTGTTTTCGATCTATATACTCGCACCAGCTCTATAATTCGGGAGAAGACTATCTATTGATCACGAGTCCAACACGCGATCCAAGACCATGATGAATCACACGTACTTGAATGAGGTTTAAGCAGCACCTGGGCCTTCAATCAGCTCATCGGTCACTCTCCCTCCACTTGAAGGTTTCTCTCTTCTTTGGTTCTCGACTTCTAAGTACGAACTCGAAACGCCTCTCGCAACACCTCAGCTGTCACCTGAATCAACGCAGCGATGTTGCATCTTGCTATTTCCGCTTCACGTCTCTCAAAATTTAGTGTATCGTTAACCAACTCGGGGCACTCAAGTGTGTTATGTGTATCTATTGTTGTTGTTTGCTTCAAATGAACATACGATTTCATTCGGCTGACGGTTAGGCTCTCTCTCTCCCTCTCAAACACACACACACACACACACACACACACACACACACACATCTTTTCACTGTCATAGTCTTATAATTTTATAATTTTGTAGGCTGTATATTTTCAGCAGTAATGCTGCTATTATCGTTATTATCACTATTACACACACACACACACACACACACACACACGCACGCACACGCACATCACAAAGGATATATCCCCTGATAGGAAGATAAACAAAATTGTCGGAGAAACCTACAACTTGCTAAGATTAATAAAAATAGCTTTTACTTACTTGGATGAAGAAATAGTTCAGAAAATATTAGTTACACTGATAAAGCCAAAACTGGAGTACGCAGCGACACTATGGTCACCCAGTACTAAGAAGAATATAAGGAAAATTGAGAGAATCCAGAGAGCAACTACGAAGACGGCCCCAACATTATCAAAACTGTCATATGAAAAGAGATGGTCAAAACTAGAATTGCCGACTCTGGAACAAAGGAGAGAAAAAGGTGACTTGTTGACTATCTACAGAATCATGAAAGGTATGGAAGTCCTTGATAGAGAAGACTTACTAAATTGGGATAAGAGAAATACAATGGGGCATGGAAGGAAGTTCAAACAGGAGAGGCCTGAAAAAGACCTGAAAAAGAACAGCTCTCCCCGCAGAGTGGTGTTTGGAACAAACTAGACGAAACAATAGTGTGTGCAAAACTATACACGAAATTAAGAGCAAATTAGACATGACGGTGTACCACGAGCGTAGCTCCTCTTCCCGTAAGATACAACTAGGTAAATACACATGTACACACATGTTCACACGCACAAGTTCCTGATGCATCCTCTACTTTTGCGACGAAACCACCCCACTTGGGGCCTATCTTCGAAATTTGCTACTATTAGCAACTTTCAACAGTCTAATTCGTAATTTTTCTTTATAATCCAATTTTCTGTTATTAAATCACATATAACCAAGCGCGCGCGTGTGTGTGTCTGTCTGTGTCCGCACACCGGCAGTCAAACCCCTCCATGGTATATGAGGCATTTGCAAAGCCAAGGGCCGACTGTGCTTTCCTACTGTAGAACTCACGCTGATCTTATGTGGATTGGGCAATTCCTCACCTTGATAATGTTGGTGTAGTCCATTCGAGTAAAACATCCCATCATGGGGATGTTGACTGGTGCCATTTGACTCTTAAAGGCAATAGTAGTTATACACTCTTTAGAGACAAGATCAATCAAATCAGCCATCCTGAGTCCACTGCTGAACAAAGGCCTCCTTCATAGCATTCCACGAATCACACGACCGCGCCATCCTCTGCCACGTCACTCCCGCAAACTTCTCGATCTCGTTTCTCCACCTTCTATCTGGTCTCCCTCTTCCACGCTTCCTATCTAGCGGCGTCCATTCAGTAACACACTTGCTCCATCGCTCATCAGTCGTTCGCACCAACTTAGCTGACCAATTCCACTTCCTCTCTTTTACTGCCTCCACAATATCTTTCACTCTAGTTCTATGAGACAAGATCAGCACTACAATTTAGCTCCAACTTAAGCTATCATTTTTCCCTAAGTGTTTGGAATAGCAAGGGCTTGAGTAAAACACCGACAATTCCCTTTCACTTGGTGTACACGTAACAGAGTGCCTTGTTCCTTAACATACTACTCTCATTCTCTTACATCGTGAGTAGCTGACCTAAGAACCGGATGTGTCCCTCTGCGTTATCAAAACGCGTTCCTCTGGCCACGTCAACACGATATCTCAGGATATCCTCCCTGTGTGGCTTACATCATCACCCAGAAAGGCTTCACGCTACATCCGTACATTGGGGAATAAGGTCAAGAGTACACGAGACTACACCAAGGCACAGTGCACAGGAACGCATATACATATCTACAATTAAAACTACAATGCAGATAACCAACCTATATTTCAATGAAACACGGGACACAGATTGTACCCAGCAGGCATATCAATCCTTCAATTGTATTGTAATTCAAGCTAGGAGAAATGAAGCAACGGAAACGGACCTATCTGGGCTTACCAAGAATTTCAGTGCCTAACTTTTTTGTTGATTTGTCTGTATCAACACATAGCGGGTTTCCTGGCAGCATTCGGATTCCAGGAAGCAGGAAGCAGAACCCCTCCCCCTTTTTTCTACACAGAAACATACTTGCTGGGTTTCATGATGTTATGGGGTGGGGGTGGTGTGTCACGTGAAAGGGGCTTCAAACAATGGCAACACTCTTCAGGATCTATGACACCAATAATGCGTTTCCTGACGAGAAGACTGCCCCCCCCCCCACCAACTCCCCACTATCTTTTTGTAAACTTGTTCTAAAAGATAACAGGAGAACTGGAATCTCCTTCCGTTGGGGACAAATAAGGATCTGAGGTGGATGCGGGACTACCAAAGGAGAACGATTGCTGGGCAATTCTGGAGGCTGCTTGAATATCTGGAGAGACCCCTCCTTGTGATGGCACACATTACCTGGTTTGTCCCGGCAGACTTCCCCTTTTATTCGACTATAGGCATCACTGAAACAGCTTTCTGAAGTCTTAACCGTGTAAAGTACGTCTTCGTGTTGAAGGGCTGACGAGCTCCATCCCTTCCCTTAGTGAATAGTGAATGACATTTCACTCTGCCGCTGGTCCATTTCGTCCAGTTCTGTAGTCCCTTCCTTACAGACGACCTACCTTTACAGTCACTCCCTCCATACCTAATGGTAATCCCGCTCATCTTGAATGCCACCACACTATTCCAGTCGTCTCTTACACCCCATCTATGAGGACGAGGCTACATAAGCAAATCATATCTCGACTGATGACGTCACTGGGAGGTGCACGCAGAGTATGCGCGTGGTTGACATTTACACTTTATTAAAAAAAAATGTCACTGAAGATGATGGATGGGGTCACTCTTGCTCCTCCTCCAACGCACATCTTGACCTACTTAGGATGCCAAATAAGATGACGACAGTGCTCTATGTCCTAACGGCACTCTGTCACCCACCAATGCCAAGGTATGACCATACAAGTTTAGGGGATGCGTACGGGATTACTATCCTGACTGTGTCTAAGTTCGGTGTAAATCTTATTCTGCCTCATGTCAAACGACTTAACACTCGGCTGAATAATATTGTCTAGTGTTAGTCAAAATAGGGCCGAGTGGCCCAGTGGATACAGTCTTGAACTAATGAATAGGTGTGGAGGTGTGGTCGTCAGTTCAAGTTCTAGGACCCCGACAGGAAGCGACCCATGCCCTTAAAAAAAAAAAAAGTAAATTAAACATCGGCTTGCCGCAAATGACACGGCTTTGTCCTACCAGGGGTTTTTAACTTCCCACTGCGTGGGGGTGGGGTGGTGAAAAGGAAACGGATGATAGGAAAAAAAAACCATGAACGGCGACACTAGGTCGATGGGGCTACACAATATGGCCAAGATAATAGAAAGCTTAATCCAAAGTATGAGGGAAATGTAATGCAGGTATATAAAGATTTAGTTTGATAACCATCTACGCTGTGGCGAGGAGTTTACGCCGGGAGGCGCTTAATTGTGACGAAGCCCACCCTTTTGCTTCATGTGCTCGGAATGCAAGGGTTGCCGCCGATAACCACCGGGATCGACCTCGGGCACATATGGTACGGAGATAGAGAAACGCGTCATAGCTGGTACATCAAATGTCCATTTAATTCATAATCCATTTATTCTTTTATCAGCATACTTATCTATTTTTATAATCATTTACCTTAAACTTGCGTGTTCACTTATTCATTTAGAGCTTTACTTAGCCTTCAGCCTCGCTACGGACCTCTGCAATCTATTTGTATTTTCCCCTTCTGGGCTGAGGGGCAAATTTATGTAGCCGAGGTAGGTAGGTAGGTAGACAGAGGTGTGTATTTACCTAGTTGTATTTTCCGGAAAGGGGAGCTACGCTCGTGGTGTCCCGCCTTTGTATCTCACAATGTCTAGTTTGCTCATTCATGAATGGATTTTGCACACACTATTTTTTCGTCCAGTTTGTTCCAAGTGTGTGTGTGTGTGTGTGTGTGTGTGTGTGTGTGTGTGTGTGTGTGTGTGTGTGTGTGTGTGTGTGTGTGTGTGTGTGTGTGTGTGTGTCTATAATGACGGTTAGGAACCATGCCATTTATTTTATATTATTTGTTTGTTATTATTTGCTTGCTTTTCATTTATTATTAGTTATCTGTCAATTTATTATTATTTACTATTTAACTATTTGTTTATTACTTAACTATACCTATGCACTTATTTCATTTATTATCATATTAGTATCATCTTTATTTATTATTGTAATTTTTTCCCGCATCCGATCTAGTTATGGACCAAAAGGTCTCCTGTCGAGATGCCCCGCCTTTGTAATCCTTCGATTCCTTCAAGTCAATGAGTCCTCTTTGAAAGGAACGGGAGATTTCAATGCATTTCCTCTCTCTCTCTCTACCCGCCTGCGGCCGAAAACGTAACCGCAGAACACGTACTGCGGTCGCCAGCTTCCGCACATGAGCGTCTATTTATTCAAGCACTCGTGAAGAAACGTCATCTTTTAAAAAAGAAAAAATTAAGTGTTTATTTACAGTTATACAAGCCGAGACCAGTCGCCATCAGGTCGCATACTTCAGGGAACACAACACTTGAATATACATCAAGACTACACATGTATGTGCAAACACGTTGATGTACACAACCAGACAAAAATATGCATGTATGCGCATGTACAGACTGTACATTTAACAAAGCAGAAGAGTTGTGTACAACACCAAATTCATAAGACATACACGCGCGCACGTACGTACGCATGCACGCACACATACAAACTGACAACACAACAAACATATACACAAGGGAATGTATAAAACCACAGGCGCGCGCGCGCACACACAAACACACACACACACACACACACACACACGTACATAAAAGCACTACAATCTGTCTGTGTAAACATATGCACAATCATAGTTTAGTTAAAATATCAAGTCTGTTGCGCTGAAAACGAAATATGTGCAACTTTTAACTGCATAAAAAATCGCACACTTGATACACAAATTTACATACTTCTGCCAAAAAAGCTATACCTGGTACAAAAATGAAGCGTGAACACATGCAAAAATATGCATAAAAATGCATACAAAAAAAAAAAGAAAAAAAAAACTACGAGTAAAATAGTCTACAAATAAATTGCAGCAGATATCCTACTCCAAATAGACCGTGCAGTCTCCAAATGACCAAAACAATTGAAATACGACTAAGAGCACGTTTTGTAAAGATTTACACACACTCAGGAGTAAACATTAAGAACTATGAAGCTATAAACTCACAATGCGAGTTTCCGCTCAAAGATGCCGATGACGATGATTATGCTGTTCCAACAATGCACACTAATCGACCACACCGCCATTACGGTGCGCAAAGTATCATAAGTTCTACAACACTGCTCACACTGTCGTTGCTTGAATGGGTTTTACGTTATAAATCATTGGTAGAACGGAGACAAATAATTATCCTGGTCCCAAAAATAAATGTTCACTCGTATACTTGAAGGGTGTTTTCTTCGCTGCCAGGTACAACGAGTTTGGTTAAAAACAACAAGGGTCGACGGCCTCGTTATTCTACCTGTACACACACACACACACATATACACTCGGTGGCGCGGTTGATAGAGTACTGGACTGCCAGTACGGAGGTGCAGCAGTACCTGGTTCGAATCCTGCCCAGGGCCGAAATTATTTCGGTATCGCTGCGCTTCGGGTCGTTACTCCGACTCTCGTGGGCGGGGAGTTGTGTGTGTGTGTGTGTGTGTGTGTGTGTGTGTGTGTGTGTGTGTGTGTGTGTGTGTGTGTGTGTGTAAGGTCATAGCAGTACCCATAGATCGGTCATAAGAGCTCTGAGCTCTCTTCCGGGATGGAAATAGCTGTCGATCCAAAGGTGAACACACACATGCACAACTCGCACAGGGTAATCGAAGTTCATCACGGGTCCAGCACGTGATCAACGACCAAAGTGAAACACTAGCACACACGCGCGCGCACAGACACAGACACAAAACCTGAGAATAGGAACTTCTTTACACACTCGTCCGGATGCACTCTTTACCCCTTTCGTATCGGATCGTACTTGCAGTCTCTTGCTATATGGCTTGGCGCCGCCTGGCTACTCTAGTCGACTTCTCTGTGGCATCCCTTCGGAATGGACTGGGGCTAGCCACTGTCACACTTTGAAACAGTACAATGCGACAGTCTTGTCAAAGTATCTGGACTGAAGTTGGATGATGATGGAGAAAAAAAAAAAAAATATATATATATATATATATATATATATATATATATATATATATATATGCAATAACAACAAAGGTTTCTTTCTCCAACTATCCCCGTTCCTCATACTCCTCTCTTCCTTCTCTTCCTCTTCTTCTGGTGACAACAGCAACAAGGACTGCAGCAGGATCAAATTCCACGAAGCTGTACGTCTCAGAAGGAGCAAATAATTCCTTGAAATGCAGCTGCTGCCACCTGTTACTTTCGCACCACAAAGAAACCTTTTTCGAAATTAATCAGAATCCAGATAATCTGAACGGGCTGACGTAGCCTTGTGCTACTTTCATCACGTTGAGGTCATCTACAGGTTTTCGTTCTGTCGACCCGTGAGGGGCGGTCTTCAGGGGGAAACGGTTTTTCGAGCGATTGAGACCCCATATAGGTCCGGGGTCATCCCTTAGATGAACAAAGTCATCTGGCATTATCAGTGCAGGGAGGTCAGCATCATGTCCGCCGATTCCGAATGTTAAGACAGTGACAGACACACACGCGCATGCACATTATATATATGACCCATTCAGTGTTGTACACACACACACACACACATATATATATATATATATATATATATATATATACATATGTATGTATGTATATATAAAACATGTCCATATATTGGTTTAGCTTGGCTGTTTTGTTTATTTTTCTGATTCTGACCTGACTGTGGATCGCAAGGTATGCTTTGTCACCGTGACTCAGGCACATATTTCGCATACAGTACAACATACTGAACTAAAATGCCATACGCATGCAAATATATATATATACTGTATATATATATATATATATATATATATATATATATCGATATCTACTTTTTTTTTGGGGGGGGGGGAGCTGACTCTGGGTGACGCTGGCACACGCATTAAATCCTCCACACAAAAATTTGCAAGGTTGGCACCGATGCCTTTGGTACTTGCTTGGCATCTCGGGACCTGGCACTCCCAAGAACCCGTGGTACTGAGTGGAGTTAAGGCAGGGTTGTATGGTCTATAGAACATGGGTGGAATAAAACCCGTAAGAAAGAAAGACATAAGAGAGAGGGGGGAGGGAGAGAGGGAGCGAGAGAGGGAGGGAGAGAAGGAGAGAGGGTGGGAGGGAGAGAAGGAGAGAGGGTGGGATGGAGAGAAGGAGAGAGGGTGGGAGGGAGAGAAGGAGGGAGGGAGAGGAGTGAGGGAGGGAGAGAGTAAATTAGGTTATGCTTAAACATGGGATTAAACCATCAAAATAACACGTCACCATGAGCCTAGCACTGAGTGGGATACAAACAAATAATGAAAGCCAGAGCAAATAAAAACCTGTCGCCAAAAGCACCAAGCGGGCGTCATGTCCCAGGTGATGCTCGAACAGGCCTCAACCGCCCCCCCGCCACTCCTTCTCCCGTGTAGATCTTTAATGTTTCCCGCTAAGTTTCTCATTTCATTTCCATAAAAGGTCAACGCTCGGCCTTCGTAAGCAAAGGGGGTTAGCCATGGTGATCATGTTTATCAAAACTGTGGTAAATTTTTCATATTTTTCCCAGAAATGGTCCTATATTAACTAACAGAATATATAACAGAAAGCGAACATATTAACAATCTGGAATAATTTCAGATGCTGTCCGGCATATTAAATGATCTTTTCGTTATATATAGCAAAGCTGAAAGATGAACAAGAGATTGTAAACCTATACGCATGTTAGACATACTGCTGAAATTTTCTTCAAGAAGTCTAGATTTCTGTAAAGCGAGGTCATTTTCTAGTTGTTCAAATGGAGGTTGGAGGTACGATGTCGGAGGAAAAATAGCCCAGTGTGATAACCTCGAAAGAGCGAAGGGGTCACGCAACGAATAAGCGAGCGAAAAGTGACAAGGAGTATAATAAATATTGTTGTCTGGAATTCCCGTGACTAGAGTCTCGCAGCCTCACAGCGGCTGGCAACGGTCCTCGGGCCCTCCCATAAGTTCCTCTGGAAAACAATGGACTGTTGTTTGTGTTGCATTAATGTGGTTGTGTGGTTATCACCGGCTAGTAGTAATAGTAACCGTAGTAGTAGTAGTAGTAGGAATAGAAGTAGTAGTAGTACTGATGGTGGTAGTGGCAGTAATTAGTAGTAGTGGCAGTAAGTAGTGGCAGTAGTAGTATTCGTTTTAGTAGTGGTGGTGGTAATGATAGAAGTGGTAGTAGTGGTAATAATAGTAGTGGCTGTAGTAGTAGTAGTAGTAGCAGCAGAAGTACATTTGGAAGTTGCCAGCTCCCCCTGTGTGAAGGGGTAAAGGAAAGATAAGTGAAGTTGAGAATAGTAGGAGAGTAATCCCCTCAGGGACCTCGACTGTACCTATATGGCAGTGAGGGCGTTCACGAATTTCGAGAGAGAGAGAGAGAGAGAGAGAAAAAAAAAACACTTGTAGGAAACTGTCATTGGTACCATTGAGAGTATCAACAGACAAATGATGACAATGTTTAAAAATAAATAAATAGAATGAATAAATATATATATAATATATACTTTATCATTACAGAAGCAAGGTCCCACTCGTATACGGACTGCATGTAATGTACGCGAATCGCTCTCCAATTAATATATCTATTTCAACCTTCATCTATTTCAACCTTCCACTCTACCTAACCGTGAGTTCTTGTTCTAGCTGCCGCCGGGTGATTTTTATTCAGCTGAGGAACACTTCACCCCCCTCCCACGCGAACAAAGAGCCTTTTTATTTCAGCATGGGGTGTCTTGCGCTTCAGCTGATTAAAACAGTCTGCTAATAACCTGAGCAAACTTACTAAAGGGCGTCATCACCAAGGAATGACCAAGACTTACGCGAAGCAAATCAACCCTCTCCCTACCATGACTTTATAGATTTGGTTCCTCACGCCTGACGATTTTATTGAGCTTCGACTGACCCGTTTCTTACCATAACCTACTATAAAGCTTATGCTCTGACTAAAGACAGTGGGATTTCACCAAGCTTTGACGAGCAAACCCCTCCCCCTGGGTGTCAACGGGGTTTCTACAGCGTTCCTGTCGGCGGGGAGCGCCGCCCCACGCGGCGCTTCCGGGTGGCAGCTCCGGTCACAGTACGCTGTCGGCAAACGATCAATACTCACATGCATGCCGAGGCCCCGTTATTGCAATGAGCCCATCACCGTCTCGCGCCACTGTCACGTCTTCGTCCTCCATGGCTCGAGAAATTGATCCAAAGCGACATGACGCATACCTTTCCGTGTGTGTGTGTGTATGTACTGTATATGCGCGTGTGTGTGTGTGTGTGTGTGTGTGTGTGTGTGTGTGTGTGTGTGTGTGTGTGTGTGTGTGTGTGTGTGTGTGTGTGTGTGTGTGTGTGTGTGTGTGTGTGTGTGTGTGTGTGTGTGTGTGTGATAGAGATATGAGCACACACACACACAAACCCACTCGATGGCGCGGTTGGTAAAGTTCCCGGCTGCCACTATGGAGGTTCGGGTTCGGATCCCCCCCAGGGCTTAAATAATTTCAGTATCGCTGCGCTGCGAGCCATTACTCCAACCCTCATGGGCGGGGAGTTGGGTGCGTGTGTGTGTGTGTGTGTGTGTGTGTGTGTGTGTGTGTGTGTAAGATCACAGTATTACCCATAGATCGGTCATACATGAGCTCTGAGCTCTCTTCCGGAAGTGAAATAGCTGTCGATCACGAGTCCAACACGTGATCCAAGACCATGGTGAATCAAACTGGCGTAATGTTTCGTGCACTTGCACTGGTTGACATTCTTGACATGATTAAGAAGGAGGCCACAGTCCAAGTACCACTTGAGAAAAGGTGACCTCGCCTGGTTTCTTGTTTACCCACAGTCTGGGGGGGCCAAAATAATTCGCCCAAATCAAAGACTTCTTCTGCCGATGGCCGTTCTTGCCCCATATCCGATGTACATTCGGTCCGAAAAGTATCGTGTGGATTTGGTATGAAACACCAACCTTGAGATAATGGAATATACATGGTACTCCAGTATTATGGTGACAATCTTGATTTTTGAGCAAAAGGGGAACTCGTATATATTACCAATGTTACTGTGATGATTATAATGGAGGTTTCTGACCTCAACAGAACGATGTTTTTTGAAACATTTGTTACATTTACATTGGTAATCCCATGCTTGGCTTGCGTGTTGGAAGTCTACCAACCGAGACAGCAACCATTGCTAGCTACAAGGGACACTAATTGTGTTTTGGCCTCCGGTGTTGGTAGAAGATATCAATCGCGCTGGCCACTGCCGTTGGAAAGGTACCAACAGCGCTGATCTCTGGTGTTATCGACACCTTGAGGTCTCATGTCTCTCTCTCTCTCTCTTACACACACATCTGCCCTGGCTGGGGTAGAAGGAGGGCCCCCTAAAGACATCTTAATGAATAATTTCAGGTCAGCTTTTGAATGATGACTACTGAGGAGTTTGTCAATCACTTACTTCCCAGCTCCAGGATGCCAAAGATATCTACACAAACCCATGTCGTGGAGGTGAAGAGCCTACACCAGGAGGCTGAGTAGCTGCGGCCGAAGTTGTTAACTTTTTCCCTATGCGCTTTAGGGACTGCTGGGGCAGGTAACATTCACTGCTGGGTATCAGAGAGGAGTGCGGGATTTGAACCCACAACGAAGGGCAATGCGAGACTAACACGCCTCGTATGACGCCATCAGTGTTGTGGGAAAGGTACAAAATGGCGTCCTGGTCGATTGAAAAGAAAAAGAAAGAAAGAAAGAAAGAAAAAAAAACTTAGTTGTGATTTGTAGGTTTCATGCGGCAGCTGAAGCTGATCATGGTGTTAGTAATCGTCATTATTCCCATGGGGATTATAACATAATTAATTATAACACGAATAAAATGCTTCCGACCTGGGATTATTATGAGTGACAGACCAACATTATACGTGTGAATTTCATGTCAAATGCAAGCCTTTAATGTTGGAATGATTTATGATACAATTCGAACTTTGACCTTACAAACGCGTTGGGACGGAAAAGAAATATAATAGTAAAGTACAATGAAATAAAATAGGAAAGTGAAATAAAACAAACCAAAATGAAAAAAAGGATAATACAGCAAGAAAAAAATAAACCTATTATTATTATTGTTAATACTATTTATCATTATTATAATTATTATTATTATTATCATTATTTTCAAACGTTTATTTCGTTTGGAAATCTTCCCTCATGATTTAGGATGTCCTCTCTTCTTCATATCATATATAAATATATATATATATATATATATATATATATATATATATATTACACACACACACACACACACAAGTTACACCGAGGACTACCGACTAAAACTTGGATTTTCATTTGTGCCCGAACTTTGTCAGTATGCGTTTGGCAAGAGCCGAATGAGCCCCTTTCACCCAGCGTGCCTGGAATGGCAAGACCTAGCCGTTGGAATAGAAACTGCACCTACATCACAACAAAATACGAAAAATAAAAAATATATATTATTTTCTTACTCATGTCATGTCGATTCCGAGTCTACTGGGCTATAAGTGGCAGCGTTATATACTTCTAATATTATGTAAATAAAAGCAACACAAATGTACTAAATATCTTTTTCGATTTTTTTTTTTTTTTAAGTTTTATCACAAGAAAATACTCCGCGGCAACGGTGGTGCTTTAATATACAGTAACCCTTTCGTACTAGATAACACATTTTAATTTATAATCATTAACATAAATATTACTATTCATCTATTCCCTTAAATCTATTTTTCATTTATTCGTTTATTATTCTATCCTGTATTATATTTTTATCTATTCATTTATTCAATTGTTTTATTTTTCAACTTCTGCCAAATTCATTCAATATATCACCTTGGCCCTCTTCATTCATTTTATTCTGTCATCGGGTCATTCATTTCAATGACGAGCCATCCACGCCCCCAATTAGCAATTACGCATTAAAAACAATTCGTTACATAAGCTACACCCAAAGGTCACATTCTTTTGACAAACCAGTGACACTAATTCTTGACGTCACAAGCGACATAAAAAAAATCAACTCAAATTCCCTCGGCTATATATATATATATATATATATATATATATATATATATATATATATATACATACACATACATACACGTCTAAACAGAATTGAAGTACCACATTTGTAAATAACACACAAGAACCCCACAGTCGGAGAAAATAAACTTTGAATGAAAGAAGATTCTATATTTCGGCTACCAACTGTAGCCCCCTTCAGGAAAGTACACAAGCAAGACAGAGGGCAAATAGGACTTATAAGCTACAGATATAAAGAAAAGAGAGGGAACGTGGACTGATGGCATCATCCAGACGCCGGGTAAGATATAAATGTGTATGTGTGTGTGTGTGTGTGTGTGTGTGTGTGTGTGTGTGTGTGTGTGTGTGTGTGTGTGTGTGTGTGTGTGTGTGTGTGTGTGTATATATATATATATATATATATATATATATATATATATATATATATATATATATATGAACACACACACAAATGCAGAGACAGAGAGAAAAAAATCAACCCAGTCTAAAGGTCTATCTTGCCTAAATCTACCGATGGAAAATTACTGTCTGCCATATTTCCCACACCGGGATGCCCCCCCCCCCCCGTGAATTATGCCAAGGCCATCTCGTCCCTCGGACATAAGCCCCCCCCCCCGCCAACGTCCACCCTACTTCCATCCACTATCAATGCGCGTCATCACGAAGATTTTCGTTCAGTCAAAATATGGCGTTGTGAACACACACAAAAATGGCACTATCTGGCATCCAGTTGCCTGCACTATTTACATTGCATGATTGGGTGTTTCTCGTCTTTTATAGTCTTTGCTAACTCACAGTCTATGATGAAGGATTCCAGGTAAACCTCGCCTTATGGAAACCAATCGCAGACTCAGGTCCGCAGTTTTCATATTGATGCATGTAACGTAACCGTTGCATTAAATGAAATTAATAAAAAAATAAAATAAATATGAAAATTAACATGCAAATCAATCAATAAAAATATAATATAAATTTAATCAAAATATAAAAATACAGGAATTTAACGAATAACTTTTCAAGTGCCGACTTTTCTTTCATCAATATACTATGACATAAATCCTTCCAACCAAGAACACATTTTTTCCACATTTCACTCCCCTGCATTTTTGTCTCGCAGCCTTCTCGACCCCTTTGGCGATTAAAAAAAAGTCTTTGGATTCTATTGTTATTATAGGTATGTGTGTACCGTATATATATATATATATATATATATACATACATATATATATATATATATATATATATGTATATATATATATATATGTATATATATATATATATACATATATATCAATATGTATATATATGTATATATATATATATATTGTCACACAGGAAACCCACAGACGGAGAAAATAAACTTCGAATAAAGAAGAATCCTATATTTCGGCTATCAACTGTAGCCCTCTTCAGGAAAATACTTTCCTGAAGAGGGCTACAATTGATAGTCGAAATATAGAATCTTCTTTCATTCTAAGTTTATTTTCTCCGACTGTGGGTTTCTCGCGTGTTATTTACAAATGTGCTACTACATTTCTGTTTAGGGATATATATATATATATATATATATATTTATATATATATATATATATATATATTTGTTTTGTTTTTTCTTTCTTGTACTCTGAGGATGTCGTAATAGACGAAAACGTTCAGTATTCCGACTTAAATTTCCCTGTGGTTTCTGCAATATCTTTTCGTCACGCGTTATCGTGATTATTTTTGCAATATATATATACACATGCATATATTCATCTTTTTAACCACATTAATTTACACTTTAATTCCATGCCATCACGGTCGAGTCTGACAAGGAGCTCAATAAAAGCATATAGAGAAAATGATACGTAGTCAAACTATGGACACGAACCAAGCTGAGACGTATCTTGTGCATAGTGGCTTAAACCATTGGCATCGAATTAAAGTGTAAAAGAATATGGTTGAAAAGATGAATATCTATGTACTGGGGATCAGTGTGTGTACACACACACACACACAATGTGTTTATATATATATATATAAGCATTCCTAACTACACTCACACGTGTCACTTTTTCCCTTGTAAAGTGGAACTATAGTCACTCTACCCTATTTTGAACAAACATTTAACAACCTCACCAGCCAGTCCAACATCACCATCCAACCCAGGTGCCATACATGCTCTCATCATTTTAATAACTGCTCTCACCCCATCTTTCCTTATTTCTCCTCCATTTTCTTCATTCATCACTGTTATTTTCTTTCTCTCCCTATTCTCCTTCACAATTAGCATTTTCCAAAAATACTCTGCCCATCTTCCTCTTACTGCCGTCTCTTCCATTATTTTCTTTCCACCTACACCTTTTACCTTTTCTTCTCTGCTTAATTCGCCTTCTCTTCCTCTCTTAATTTCTTTCCAAAACATTTCAAAGTTTTTTTTTCATACCCTTGCCCCATTTCACAATTGCTCTTCTATTTGCCTCCTTTAGCTTATGCTTTATTTCTCCACTTTTCTTTGTACCTTTCATATGACACCCTCGTCCTATTTTGTAAACAATCTGTGAAAACTCGCTTCTTCTCTTCTACAACCTTCTTTGTTTCCTCATCCCACCACTCATTATCCTCTCTTCTATTTCCTCCCGCCTTTGTTCCACACACCAACTTTGCAAACTTTGTGACTCCTTCCTTGAACCATCCCCATTCCTCCACTCCTAGTTCTACTCTATCCTTCACTCCCTCCCACTCCTCTCTCAGCTTCTTCTTTTACTCCTTTTTCTTTTCTTTCTCATTTAAGCAGTTTACTCTAAGCACTTCCCTACCTTCTATCCTTTTCCTCTTTCTTCATTTATCCTCCACTCTCTACTTACCTTCTACAAATATATATATATATATATATATATATATATATATATATATATATATATATAATCTAATATACGTATACATATTACATATATTATATATATATACTGTATATATACACATACACACACACACACACACACATATATATATATATATATTTATATATATATATATATATATATATATATATATATATAGTGTATATACTGCAATATCGCCAAATGTGTCACGTCTAAGAATCTATTTCATTTTTTCCAATAAAAAATACATACTTCTCTAAATAATGTATATTCCATTTTTGTCTTCCAACTCTTGGCGACAAGATTTATCTTTGAAGAAGAAGAAGAAGAAGAAGAAAAGGCAATCCCGTAGTTGCAGTGCGCACTGCAACCACTCCTCAAGTGATCTGTTCCGTTCACTCTCTCCCCCGAGTCGCCCCACTGTGCGTGCACATGGGCCAAAGCCGAGGTCCGATAAGGGTGCCCAGCTACACCCATAAGCTATACATTAGCAATAACCGGTGCTCCACGGTACAAAACAAGACACACATGGCTCGTTGTCATATATCAAGAACGCTTTCCACCAATCAGAGCCTTGCTTCTAAGTCACGTGGTTCTGCGACAATGCACGTGACTCCGTATAGCACGTCACGGTATGACGCAGCATACCAGATCAAGCAAACAATGAGCTGCACAGACAAGAAATTGGCAAACAGACAAACACACTGGAATGTAAACATGACCCACACATATTCATCCGTAACTCAATCAAAATTGATCACGATTCATATAATCAGCGAATACTGGCAGCAATCATGACTCAATAATTTCACTAACTATTCATAATTTCATCAGTAAGCCTGGCCGAACTAAATGACCACTTTCACATATGTAAATACAATGTACACTAGTCCTTACATAATCAGTGCTAACCAACAATAATAATGCCAACATTTACAATCCTTACTACCAAGCCTCCTAGCCAGATGTGCAATTCCGATGAACAAAGGTTACTGATCATACCAATCAATTTTCTCATTCAAAATCCTCACTGGACGTGCCATAAGGCTATAGCTGTCGGCAATCCTCTAAACTCGGAGGTATCAAGCCAAGGAGAGATGAGATAAAATGAAATCTGTTAAATGTTTACTTTTATTGTAAATGCTAGTGTGAATGTAAAATATTGCTGGGAAACTTTACAAATTATCTTTCGGACCTGGAGTGCGCCATCTTAAATTCTGCTCCCTTTCTTTCTGCAAGCTCGCCCAGTGTTGGCCTTTATGACATAACACGTCCCTGGCTCTACATCGGGGTTGCTTGAGTCATGCTACCCCTCATCACTGCCCAGTGGTGAACATACTGGAATCCTTTCGACCCTACTACTGACTTTATATGGGAGGCACTGAATGTGCAACACCAGCAGGCTCAATGATCAAACCTGACGTAATTAAAAGACAAAAAACAATACCATCTACTAAAGAAATTTGTTCGTGTTCGTCTATAGCAGTGAAACAACAAGAAATTAGCTGTGGAGATCCTGGTGATTCAGGTACAGAGGAATTAAGTGTTTTACCATCTACTTCCACTGCGATGGAGGGTCCAATGGAATCGTCAACAATATCACACTTTTAGTGTAATAAATTAAACATATGACAGAGAAGAGAGATGAGATATTTGTGGATTAGGCCGAAAGGGGACGCCATAGAAAAAAAAAAAAAAACACGCCTACGTACTCTACCTCATAGGTCGTGTGGAAAAAAGTACCACTGTTGGCGTCGCAAAAATTGTATAATCTATGAAACTATCACTCGCAGAGCAAAAGTGTATATAAACTTTTTTGTAGAGAATTATATGGGCTATAATAATGTACTTAAGTCATTTTAATCAAACTAAGTTTTCATAAAAAAAAAAAAATTGGCGGCCATTTTTCAAGATGGCGGACGAAGTTCAGGGTGGATCGATGGGGATTTTTTATGTTATTACGTGTCTAAAGAAATCATGTGTAAAATTCCAGCTTGTTAAATTTCTTTTTTATCTATTTGACTAAAATATGACTATTATGACTGCACTATACGGCATGAACGGGGGAGGCTGAACTCTGAAACATGTATTTGTTTTTATTTTCTATATTCTATTGCGACGACAATGTCATAACAGTTCCTGTGGAAGGAACAATCTGATGTGATCACCTATTTCGTCCTGCAGAATTAATTCTACTTTAATCCCGGCGCCTTAAAATCAGAAAAGGAAAAAAAATAAAAGGAAATTACAAGAGCAAATTAATTAATCATTTCTTTGCGAAATAATATCCATACACCTCTAAAGACTACACCCTTCCCGAAAAAAATCCAACCATAAAAAAAAAAATATCCTATACAAAAAAAATCCTATTACACAAAAAATCCAACTATACAGAAAAAATCCAACTATACAAAAAATCCAACTACACAAAAAAAATCCAACTATACATAACCAAAAGTGTTGCATGACGGGTAGGAACGGCAGACATCGTAACATTTCCATGCGAGGTCTGCAGGAAGCGGGGGCCCGCGATGACCCTAAAGAACAAGTCGGCCCACCGCTCACCTCCCGGGTTCAACTGCGCAACTCCCCGGCATGGCTGGGCAGCTAGTAAGGAGTAGGCACAAGAGGGCGGCCACGAGGGAGTGGGTGAATAAGTGAACGACTGGTTGACTGACTCATTTGTGAGCAGGCGCTCAAGAAAGAAAAATAGAAAGCTAAATAAAGAAGGAAGTGAGAGACTGAGAAAGAGAAAGAAAGAAAGAGAGAGAGATAGAGAGAGAGTGAGAGGAAGTGTGAGTGAAGGAGGGAGAGAGGGAAACGATGTAAAGACGGAGGGAAATGAGGAAAGCCACGGAGAGGTATCCTGAGTGGGTCTTAGATTGTTCTTGCTACAAAACAAACCCGAAACAGGAACCCCAGCCACCACCCCTTAACAAAGGCCCCTGAAAAAGGCAACCTTATGCGTCTCGTGGTCCATATACATACCCTGAGGGCAGCGGATCCTCTCAAGTATAAAACAAGACATAAAAGGCTACTTTTCCACCAAGACCGCCACCAAGTTGGCTCAAAGTCGTTGCGGGAAACTTCTCCACAACACATTTCCCCGCCGCACACAAATTACCTTTATATAGAAACATTTATCCTCTTCCGCACAAAGGGGGCGGCGGCGGCGGTCGTTCTGTGCAGCGGCCGAGCCAAAGATAACCCGATGTTCTGGCGAACAAAGAAAGTCTCTTATTAATGCTCGGCCACCAGGAGCAACTGGTGCTTCTGCTGACAAATAGCAACTAATGGCCCGACCGCTCAAGAGGAAACCTGCCGAAGACGGCTCAACGGGGAATTTGTTTTCCCTAAATAACCAAAGGACCTGTCACGGTGGTACTGGGACTGCTCCTATCCCACCCAAAAAAAAATAAATAAAAAAATAAATAAATAAATAGAATAAAAAAAAAAATATATATATATGTATATATATATATATATATATATATAATAAATAAAAGATAAAAAAAATACATAAAATAAGAATATATAAAATAGGTAAATAAAAATAACAAATAACTAATAACTAATAATAACAGTAATAACAACAGTAATATACATAAATTAAAAATAAAAATAAAAATAAAAAGGTTAAAATAAAACAATCAAACAAATAAATGACGCACAAGAAACACTGCCTCTAAACATGTGGAATCTGACTCACTAATATATCTTTTCCGGTCACAGCTGTAAATTTTGATTTATTAGAGACGCGGGGGAGTACGAGTATACACGTCCTCAAGGTCTTCACACAGTGAAAGCCTTTCCGGCACGAGGTCATCTTTGTACACTAAAAGCGTCTGAAGCAAGCCAGATTTTTTTTTCGAGTATGCCACTGTAATAACATTTATACATATATATATATATATATGTGTGTGTGTGTGTGTGTATGTGTGTGTGTGTGTGTGTGTGTGTGTGTGTGTGTGTGCAACACTGAATGGGTCCCAGTGAACAGATATACACCAATTTTCTCTCGATGTTGATGACTTGGAATTAAAGTGTATTGTGGTTGATAAAAATGTATGTATGTATGTATTATATATATATATATTTATACATGTGTATATATATATATATATATATATATATATATATATATATACACATACATATACACACACCTACATTTTTTCATAAAAACCTCATTTGTTTCAACACCTTACTCGACTGATGAGTTTTATTGTCTGTCTGTCGCCTAATTGTTTAACTTATGGGGTGGTTAAAGCTACAGTCGCTGAAATTATACATATATTTTTTTTTCTTTTAGAACACCAGACTTGTATGACATTCTGTCTGCCCTTAGGCGATTTAATTACACGAAGGAAATATCCGGCACTTGTGTTCGATTAACCCTACTACGCCATTTTATGACCTAAGAATTTGAATTACCGACAGGCGATTTTATTCCGGTGAGAAATTCCTTACCCCTCCCCCCCCCCCCATCCCACACCCTGCTTCTGCGAAGGGGTCAGTATAGCTATTTAGCATTACGGCACCACCATACCTACCAATGCCACCACCTTGTCTGACTCCATCAACACTTTCCTTCCTTCCTCCCTTTCTCCTTTCCTTCCCCCTCCTTCCTTTCTTTTTACAGATCTTTTTCTCCTCCCCTTCCATTCTTTCTTCGTTCCTTTTCCTACCTTCTTTCCATAATTCCTTTCTTCCATTCTTTCTCTCCCCCACTTTCTTCAATTCTGCCCTCCATTCTTCCATCCATTTCCGCTTTTCGTTTCTTCCTTTTTTTCACTCTGCTTTCTTTCCTTCCTTTTCCGGAAGGGTCTGACCCCGAACGCCGCCAGCTCTCGTCACTCACGCACTATTCTCCGCTACGCGTCAAACAGCCAGCAGCTGGCCCTGACTCACACACGCAAACACACTTATAACACTCATTCTTTTTTCTTAACTTAGTTGAAAATGCACATACACATGCTCGTCCCGTATAATCTAATACCTTTTCCAACCCTGACGTATTTTTAAGATTTTGTTCCAAGTAGAGCCAATTGATTTTATTGGAGGAAGTATTCTTGTGTCTTGTTAAGTCTGGCTGACTTAAGAAGACATGTATATCCAAACAACACAAGTGCTAATGGAAATGAGGACTCTTAGAACTGCAATACTAGTCATGATCGGATATCTCCGTCCAGGCACTATAAGCAAGTGCATTTTTTCGAAACACACACACACACACACAAAATACAGCAAAATGACAAAATCGAGTATATTTTTCATACACATCTAGTGAACACCGACATAGCTTGATCACATAACCATTGGGTGACAAAACCCAAACATCAACGATTTCAAATCCATTTCCTCTTCAAAGTTGAAAACCGAAGAAATTTGTTTGCTTTTGTGAAAGCACCCACTAACTTCAATCCATCTCTTATACCTAATACATCTATTGCATGAAATACATATTTCTATCGCCTTCCCAGCTTATCTGTTAACTCGGGCGCCATGCGTGACCCACCCCGACCTCGCTTGCTTGCGTGCATGCAAGCGTGGCCGGACGCCGAAGGCTGGCGCCAAGATGGTTTGTCAGACAAAGCAAACACGAGCCCGTTCGATGGCAGCTTACTCTCAAGGTGGAGTCGGCGAGGGGGACATGGACATCTCATCCACACTTACCTGCAAAGAGTAAAAAAGAATAGATTAATGAATAAACCAAAAACAGAAATAATAAGAATTAATAATTAATGAACAAAAATGCACAATAAAATGGCTAGGAGCAATATATGCATTGCCTTCAACATGTTGGTACCACTTAATAATCTGGTTGTGGTGGACAACAGTCCATTTTATCCAGCCAAAGGGTGACCTTTGTACACGTGTATGAGTGAGAGTTAAGTGGGAGGTTTCGATGTGTGATGCCCCCTTCTAGACTAAGCCCATGTTCACACAAGCGGTTTGAACCGCGCGGAAACCGTGGCGGTACCGCATGATCAAAGAAAAAAAATACGCGGTTGTGACTGAACAGTTCCATTGCTTTACACTGTAACTGAACCGCGGCGGTTGAAATCAATAGTGTGAACAGGGCCTAAGGCTAATAGTTTCAATTGTTGGGGTTTTTGAGCTGATGTGGACGGAGAGTTGATCTAGTCTGATACGTCAGCCAGGAAAAAAATGTATACTTTAACTATGACAATTACAAAATGTACTCGACTATGAAATATACAGTTTATTTAATGTTGAAAAATTAAATACACACAAATACATATACACAAAACCATAACAAAATCAATCCATCTCTCCTACGAAAAAAATACAACCTTGCTGATGAGACTAAGAGACGAAGACAAATTATGATAAAAATCTAGAGAAGATGTCGGACGGAAAGTATAAGTAGCTCTGGTATGAGGTAGAGAGCGGGAGAGAGAGAGAGAGAGAGAGAGAGAGAGAGAGAGAGAGAGAGAGAGAGAGAGAGAGAGAGAGAGAGAGAGAGAGAGAGAGAGAGAGAGAGAGAGAGAGAGAGAGAGAGAGAACCATGAAAGGAGAGTGAGTCACAGGTCATCTGAGCCCCGATGACGACACCGACGACCACGGCCTCAGCTACATTCACTCACTCACTCTCTGATGATCTTATTCATCTCTCGCTATCCCCACCTCCTCCTCCTCCTCCTCTTCCTCCTCCTCCAGCCTCTGCCTACCCAGCCCTAACAACCCAATTACTGTTTAATTAGTGCATTTTCTATTTTCACCAATTTCTAACTATTACTGAGATGTACCCTTGTGTTTCGAACCCACTTGTACTGACGTGAACCCGGTTTCGATCCTCAACGACCACCACCAGTGAGTGCCAACCGCCCTGGCTGTCCCGAGCAGAGGTGACGTCTTGGGCCACAGCTGAACGCCTCCTGACGTGTTCACCACTGAACACTCGAATTCTGACGCACCGAACGCATTCCTATGTCACCCCGTCTCCTTCGCGCCCTCCGACTACGGCTTCACTGCTTCCCCAACCCTCATGACAGCATATCTCATACTCTGTGTCACTACATTCCAATATCCTGTTTATCTTTTCTTCCCGTGCGATGGGGGTATTGGCTGAACAAGATTTGTCCAGTGACATCCCAACGATCCAGTCACGTATCATTCTTTTACGACTTGGGACAAGTCTCCACTCAAAATAGAATACTGACCATTCTTTCCTAGTACTCTCATTCACTACCTCTCTCCTACGAGAGAAGCGCTGGTGAATTATCTTCGATGGGATGCAATCTTCTCCGCTCTTCCCTTCAGGAGATGCGTCGTCTTGCTTAACTATCTCCCGGCAACTATTTAGCTTAAGGGAAACTCGTTCATTACCCAAAGGGTCAAATATTACAGCCCCGTCTCCTTGACCACACATCTTACTCCTCCTCCCGTCCACCGCTTCCTCTTCTCGGTTGCCTTATGTCTCCCCTATCCGCCCTCCCACCCTCCCTCCCTCACTCTCCTCTTCCTCCTACTATTCTTGCTCAACCCCAGGCCAAAGGTACATTATCCTATCTCATCCTACCCTATACTTCCTTTTCCCTCCAATCCTTTACCTTCCTCGTTTTCATTCTCCTTCCTTGCCTACCCTTCCCATAGCTAGGTATGAACCTAATACATATATTTACCAAAACAACTTTGAACATAATATCTTTATCTGCTATGGTCACTAAAACTCTTTATCGAACAGTATGCCTTCAGCTCCAAATGGCTAATCCAGATTCAATTCTTGAACAACTATTTCATCCCACTTAAGACATCGTAAGAAGCAAAGACTTTCCCGTTTTTCTCTATTTTTGGCTGTCGGCATATAAATCTATGTTCATGGGGCCAATCTCTATAAGGGGCAGTGACTTGAGCGCAGCTGGGCACGAACATCCAACTAAGACTGTCCGATAACGAGGGGACAATCCGATAAAGTCCGGGAAAATCCGAGAAAAAATAGAAGCCGCTGCTTCTCGCTTCTTAGTCCAGGCACGACCGAAATCTGTGTCCCAGTTCTCTATATTAATTAATCCATTGCTTTCACCTGCTTCATATACTGAATCTATATTTACTTATCATACCATCGTCAATGTGTCAAATCTTCTGATGTTTGCCATGAAACCTACCAAGTGACAACACTAAATATGTGTGTGTGAGCGGTGTGTGTGTACGTGTGTGTGTGTACGTGTGTGTGTGTGTGTGTGTGTGTGTGTGTGTGTGTGTGTGTGTGTGTGTGTGTGTGTGTGTGTGTGTGTGTGTTTGTTTGTTGTGATCCACCATGGTCTAGGACCAAGTGATGATCTCATGATGGACTTTTATTACACTCCTACATAAGAACTCCAGGTAGTGCTGCGAGATCTCTAGGTAAGGATGCATACATACATACATATACCAAGGCTTTTTCCCCCTTTCAAGGGAGGTAGCCAAAAAGGGAAAGGCATAAAAACACTCCCACCCATTTCATCCCTAAATACACTCCACACCCCTCCCACCCTCCCTCTCATCTGAGCACCTCCTGGATGGGGTATTGGCTGCTTGTTATTGTGGCAAAGTAGCATGCAGTCGATACTTTAGGGTCTATATGGGGCGCCCCTACGGACCAGAGCCACACATCATTTTGTCTATGATAGAAGAAAACTCTGTTCATAGAGAAATGATGACACTTTTATACTACGACTGTCCCTCCGTTATGCTGTCCCCCAACCCCTTGTTGCTGTCCTGTACCATTTCTCTGAGTATTCTCTTTCTGTGATGGGGGAAAAGAATACTGCCACCAAGTATCCCACTTGGATCGTAAGAGGCGAGAAGAAAGGGACGGGGAGTGGGACTAGGCATCCTTCTCCCTGTAGCCCCACGGGGCATATATCCTAAAAACAAAGCGCGCGCGCGCGCGCGCGTGCGTGTGTGTGTGTGTGTGTGTGTGTGTGTGTGTGTGTGTGTGTGTGTGTGTGTGTGTGTGTGTGCATATGCTCGACGTCCCGCAGTATCGAGTGACCAACGAGGCAAAACCTAATCGAGGCCAGACCGGTACTAAGATCATGCGGTAGATACCAAAGCATCTGTGGGGTGGGGGAGTGGTGGTGGGGAGTTTAACCACACCCAGCCACACAGGGCAATTGTTAAACCTCCAAGTCACACTGACAAAAGAATATGGTTCTAGTCTACGCCAGAGGATTTTATAAGCAAGAGAACTCCCGTGTTTTCCTGGCCCAGCGACGTCCTATATAGATTCCGTTTTGCCCAACCCCTTACGATTTTCTTTTCTTTTTCTTTTTAATTCACTCCCGGAGGGGGGGGGGTCCTCAATTATTCGGGACTACTCGTAGCTTTCCTTCACGCTCCAGCCATCTGCTGAATATAATCGCATGGGTCTATGCCATACAAAAATATAACATTTATGCCACAATGCTGAAGCGGCTACAACTAAATCTAATTAAAACACCCACCCCTCAATTTGCAGTACAAAATCGCCTGCCCTATGGGAAAAATAAATCACTGCACTATATAACGACTCCTGGGTCCTCCACTCTTTGGCTTTCATACTGGCCTCTTCTCTCCACCAACTTTTCTTCAACAAAAGTCCTTCCTCTTCATCACCAGCCTCTCCCCTCCACTTCGGTTCCTGGCGCCACCTATCTCGTTCCTGGGAAGCGGGCACCCCACATCCCGTCTTCCCCTCGTCACGTGACACCGCGGGACCCTATTACCTCCCCTCTCGCCCTCCCTTAGGCTCTTGGCCCCGTCTCCCCTCAACTTCTCATTAGTAATAATCATCTCCATCATCAGCATCATCATCTCCAATTCCACTTCCACCACCACCACCACCGTCCTGGCCTCCTCAACAACGGGCGTTCTCTTATAGATTACATTCCTGCTTATGAACGATTTATATAAATAAGGGGATGGACTCCGAGCTGAAGGGGGTCTTCTGAATCTACCAAAATCCACCGCATAAAAGCGCCTCACGTCCTCTACCGGACCAAAACCCATAAATGGTGTCACCCTGCTGAAGGGATAAAAATTTTCATTTCCTTCTAGGCGGCCATTTATTTTTTTTCGAGGGTCTAGGGCCACCCTAAGGAACCAGTAGAGGTTTCTATAAGGGGAAGGGAGGCAAGGATGGAAGTTTGCAGTGGGCGGTGGACGTTAGGCGATTGTTTTCTGAATTGAGGAAGAGCTCCAAGCGGCCAAACAACATTTCGAAGACGTGGAAGTGACATTTCACCCCCCCCCCAAAAAAAAAAAAAAGGCAAGCCCATCCATCACCGCTACCCCGAACGTCCTCTGGCACCCAGGTCCGGAGCTCCTTCCTTTCCGCCGCCTTGATCGTGTTTTCGTTTTTCATCTCGCTCCCTCTCCCCAACTCGAGGAGCTCGCACGTCCTTGATGAATCGAATCAGAACGCTTCCTTTACATTTACCCCCTTCCCATATTCGCCGCAACTCCCATCCCATCCCTTGGCACTCCACATGTACTAGAAATCTCACGAGTCTAAACTCGTTATTCTTCCCTCCCTTTTCCCATCCCTCGTATCTACACCAACTCCCATCCTATCGCATCCTACTCCCCATTTGCCACAAACCTCGCATCATCTACACCATCTAACCAACATCTCCCCAGCCACCCTAACTTCGGCCTGTTTGTGAAAGTATGACTCGTCCTTCCTGTCATCTCCCCTCCCTTTCCCTTCCCCCTCCACTATTCTCCCTTCCTTCCCTCGCCTACTAATTCCAATTCTTCTTCATCTTGCTCAACAACGGCTGCGTTTTGTGGAAGTCCTCAAACATTCCAAAGTCAGGAGGATGGTGACGTTTCCCCTTCCGGTTCTCTCATCCTTCATCCTTCCTTCCTTTCCCCAAAGCGAGCCCTACATGATCAATATTATTGCGCAATATTCCGTAATGAACAACGTTATTGATGGCTAGCGATGGTTGGGACAGGAGATAGTGGTCTTTGGAATCCCTTACTAGTCACAAGTTCACAACCCAAATGGTGTCGGCCCAGTGGTCAACACTATTGTATTGTACAATACGGAATATTGCACAATACTATTGATCGTGTAGGGCCTAGTTCAAGCAAAATAAGGCCGTCTGGTACGAGGAAGAAGTGCTCAACAACCGACTTATAAACGTTTGACATTTGTTGGAATAAAGCATGAAAACAGCGTCAGCTAATTGGGATTTATTTGTCAAACAAGCCCATCAATATGTAGAATACGTTACGATTCTCCAGGGGAATTATTATTATTTATATTATTACAATTTTTATTTATTTTTTCATTTATCATTATTATATTTTTTCCATATCCGACCTAGTTATGGACCAAAAGGTCTCCTGTCGGCATGCTCCGCCTTTGTAATCTTTCTACATACCATCCCCCACTCTGCCACATCCGCCAGAATTCTTACCGATTTTCTATGACACAAGCGTACAGCTGGCCACATAAATAACGCAACAGCGACCATAATATCAACGTGTCACAATCAACACAATGTAAAATCATATGGTCGTAATGGTTTGCTTGCATAGAAATCAATTTATCTTTGGTCATAATTCTTCGTGCGCAACCGACTCCTGATGATCAACATCTAATCACTATTGCATCATTTGTGTGACTGAATGCGACTGTGTGGGTGGATCTGTTGAGTGGGCTGTGGCGCGGAAGTAACATAAATGTGCGTGGGCGTGCAAATAAACGCGACCGAGCTCCACCAGTGCCGTGAACAGATGTAGTGGAGTGTGTCATTATATGAGTGTTGCTGATGACGGCGGGAGGGCGTGTAGCGAAGTGCGTAACGATGGGGAGACGCGCGCGCGTGCACGCACGCACACACACACACACACACTTGCTCAAAGATGGGAGATATTTATGTTTATAGACGTGATGCTTTCAAAGCCCCGGACGGGGATCAATCTTGGTTCCGATGAGTTTGTTTGTTTGTTTGTTTGTGTTTGTTTGTGTGTGTGTGTGTGTGTGTGTGTGTGTGTGTGTGTGTGTGTGTGTGTGTGTGTGTGTGACCATATTAATCTTAGCAGTAACAAAAGTAATCATTTATCTCTATCTTCGATGATATTAAGCTATCTCCATTGGTATATGACACTTTCAATTTTTTTTACAATATAACTGTGAGCACACAAGCGAGCGTGAGCACTAGGACGCATGAAAGTGTATGTCTGGGGTTCATATATAAATTTATATAAACATATATTTAATACCCACATAACCTTCACTTAATGGGGCGTGCTCAAACCAGTCATTCTGAAATCTAATTAGAATAAAAGTACAGTGCAGGAATAGGATCGGCCGTCTTCCTAAAAGATCTGCGACTTTATGGGAGACCATGACAAGAAGAAGGAGGAGGAGGAGGATGATGATGATGATGATGATGATGATGATGATGATGATGATGATGATGATGATGATGATGATGATGATGATGATGATGATGATGATGATGATGATGATGATGATGATGATGATGATGATGATGATGATGATGATGATGATGATGATGATGAAGAAGAAGAAGAAGAAGAAGAAGAAGAAGAAGAAGAAGAAGAAGAAGAAGAAGAAGAAGAAGAAGAAGAAGAAGAAGAAGAAGAAGAAGAAGAAGAAGAAGAAGAACAACAACAACAACAACAACTTATCTTGATATATAAAATCTCTAACGTTTATGAAATTTTCTTCAGAATTTTTCAGTACTGTCGAACATACCTTCTTCCCATCTCTTCCCGGAGAATGTCATCATGCATTTCCGTAACAATTTTAAAATTTTTGCGAATGTATTTTTCCACATCATAAACGGCGAGATATTGGGAAAATTGAGAAAAACGTAATAAATAAATAAAAATAGATAAAAAAAAACAATTGCAAGGAGAAATGTCGACATGAACCTCTTCACCATGGAGTCTTGGCTTCACCTGAATGAAATCGTAAAGCATTAACCTACACCAGCGTTCCTCAACCAGGATTCCGCAAAAGGTTATTGTAATAATGTAATATAGACATCATCCTATCTAACCTATTATTACGATGAAAATAAAATGAGAAAGATATAGTGTATTTTTTTTTCTTTTTCTTTTTTCTTTTTTTTGCGCAGGGGTTCCTTGACACATGCAATTTATTTTTAAGGTTACGCAAGGGTAAAAAGGTTGAGAAACGCTAACCTTAACTGAACAACGTCTACTCCACTACCGTTGTCCACAACAAAGTATCTACAAAGGAAACTCACCATCCCACTCCTATGCAGAAGAAAATGAGAAATCCCTGGTAGGGCAAAATCCTGTTAGTCGTGGCAAGCGACATTTTTTTCCCGACGTTGGCTCGCCTCCCCGCCTGGCCAGGACTGTCAGGAACCAACATAGCAAGCCAACAACTGGTCCCGGGCCTCGACCTCACGACCACCAGCTCATGCGTTCAAGACGCTATCCACTGGGCGTTTAGATCAATTTCTAGGAATTAGATTTGCTCGAGACTCCACGCCCTGGAGGTCATCCTTGGGCTCTCACTAAGGTGCGGTTTCAAGGACGACCTGTTCGTACTCGATTAATTACGCGGCCGTGTATAACGAAGGCCCTCCAGGCTCGGGGATTCAGTAATATCACAATCTGATACGTTAAGTGGAGTGCGGATAGATGGAGTTTGTGGAGGGAGGGAATGTGAGAGAGAGAAAGGGAGACAGAGGAAGAGAGAAGGGAAGTGGAGGAAAGGAGGGAAAATGAGAAAGGTAAAAAGAAAAGAGAGGTGGGAAGGACAGAAGAAGGGAAATTGAAAGGGAAGGAAGGAATCTAAGTAGGATAACGGGGAAAAAGAAATGAAGAGGAGGAAGAAGGGATGGGAAGAGAAGAGGGAGGAAGGATAAGGTGGGGAAAGAAGTATGACGTCTTGCGGATGCCATGCTAGTGTCACTCAAACAAGAGACCAACATCCCTTTATACAACTTAGTGAACTTGCTTAAGGTGAGGACGGATACTGGCGTCAAACGAGACACTTGGCTGTGTTGTATGAGGTGTGAGAGTGTGTTGCACATGGTAACTGGGTACCATACAAGATACATACGAGTTCTCTAGGAAGCCCCTGTGTGCCAAACGAGCGCCTGGGTGTAGACCACGTGACGTCTGGGTGTGATGTGATGAGTTCCCGGAGGGTCGCTTGATTTGCTTTGATGTGGCTGTGTGATTGGGTGTTTCCGTGCGCTAGGAAGTGTTCGGGAGTGGTGTACTATACTACTTGTTTGGCTATGTCACACGGAATGCTTGGATATATTATGTGGTGTTTAGGTATGTATGAGCCGCAGTCATGTTTTACGAGTACTTCGGCATGTTTTATAGTGTTTTGGGTGTGGAATATGAGAGGTTTGTGTGTGCTTACAGAAGTGCTTGGATGTACTGTATGTTATGTCTGCGTGTTTATGACGTACTTGGATGTGTTTCCTGAGGTGTTTGAGTGTTTTATAGCATGTTTGGAAGTGCTTTATGGGGTGCTTGTGTGTGCTTCCTGAGACATTTTAAACATGTTTATAGGTAGTTTCTGTGTACTTAAGAGATATTTGGGAGTGTTCTATTCGGTGTGTTTAATAAGATTGGGTGTGTTTCATGATGTTTGGGTGTCTTTAATGAGTATGTTTCATGATATGTTTGGCTATTCTTTATGGTGCTCTGTGACGTGCTCTCTGAGGTATTTCTATGAGCTACATGCGATGTTTGGTATGCCTCTGTATAACAACGTGTCACCTATACCTAATGTTAACATTTGCCATTCATGGCACTTTCCTGCCATACCAAGGCAGTGTCAGGTGAATATCTAAAATTACAAACAGTATATTGTGTGTGTGTGTGTGTGTGTGATTCACCATGGTCTTGGATCACGTGTTGGACTCGTGATCGACAGTTATCAACCTCTCGGATGAGAGCTCAGAGCTCGTATGACCGATCTATGGGTAGTACTGTGACCTTACACGCACACATACCCCCAACTCCACGCCCACGAGAGTTGGAGTAACAACCTGCAGCGCAGCGATACTGAAATTATTTCAGCTCTGGGCGGGATTTGAACCCGGACCGCCGTAGTGGCAGGCGAGAACTCTATCCACCGCGCCACGAGGTGTGTGTATGCGTCTGTGTGTGTGTGCGCGCGCGTTTATTCCTCAATAGAGCAATGAGACATGTGACAAGGTACCTATCAACACACAACCTATGACACCATGCATCACTTGTGATGACGTGCAAGGGAAAGTATCGTGACAGAGTAACATGGTAGAAATGTGTATCACGTCCCGTATACTGTGGCAAGCGATGACACACAACACAACTCTCCAACGAAGCATGTCATCTCGTACCTTGCGTTCATAACAGCGAATTATACAGACAAGAGACCTCTCGGTGCAAGGGGACGCCGGAATACGTTCTTCTTTCCAAAACTAAGACTTTGTTCAGATAGTTTGTTCTGGTTTTCATTAAGAGCACCTTGCGACCCTTCTAAGCTCACGCTAATGTAACTTAACCACCGAAGAAGAAAAAATCCGCTGACACTAACAAGAACTACGGGTGTCATTTTTCCCCTTTTGTCCTTTTGGCTAGCGCCAAGCGATTCCAACCCCGGAGCCGAAGGTGCAATGTAGTTCAGTTCGAAGCTTTAAGAATCATTTAGATAAACACCTAAGCAAGATGCTGTAATGATTATAATTTATTTTATATTATTTGTTTTTGTTTTGTTATCATTTGTCTGTCTGATTTTCATTTATTATTAGTTATATGTCAATTTATTATTATTTACTATTTACCTGTTTGTTATTTAACTATACCTATGCATTTATTTATGTATTCTATTTGTTATTTACATTATTATAGTTTTTATTTATTATTCTATTATTATTATGATTTTTTTTCGTATCGCCCTCGTACTTGGCATCACGAGCGACCTCCTTCGACAGGCGCGGCAAATTTCTCTCGAAAGCCAGGTCACCTGGCACCGTGACCCGTTACGACACAAGAGGAGGAGGCCAACGTCTTGGTCGACAACCGATTGGCAAGCGAACGACCCCAGTAATTGGCCAATTCGCGGCACCGCCCGTCACGCCACGCGAGAAATCGTCGTCATTGAACCAATTGGTATTTTTTTTCTTTTATGGGGGGAGATTGTCCATTTTATTTATTCATTTATTTATCTATTCGTTACATATCTATATCAATTATTTGTTTACTTATTTATTCGTCACACACACACACACACACACACACACACACACACACACACACACACACACACACACAATATATATATATATATATATATATATGAAATCTTATACATTTGTCAATGAATATGTACACTTTCTATCTGTTCCTTTATTTACTTAATTGGGTTTCCATTCCGGTTGACCTCAAGACAATGGGCCTTCACTGACTGATTCGGTCAGACCAGTGTCCGCCCCTCAGCCGAGTGAAACCTGAGGGCAATAACCAGAAGACGAATCTATAAAAAACGTACGGAGTTGCTAGGGTTACGAGGGCAGAGGTTAACCAATCAAAGTTATCGTAAATATGATCTTTCTAGTCTCCTTTATTCTTCCTTTATTCTCTTGCTCTTCACTTCTTTACGTGCTTTTGGCCGCCTTATCGTTCTGGTGATTAATACAGTCATTTTTATAATATCATCAATTACCATTAGTATTATTACATCGGTGGTAATAATAAAAGAATGAAGTCAAAATAATAACAATAATAGTGATAGTTAAGTGAGGATGACGATAGTGAGGAGAGGAGGAGGACGTAGGAAGATGGAGGTGGAGGGAAGGGGGATGAGGGTAAAAAGAATGGGAAGGGGGGAGGATGAAGGGGAGGAAAGGGGAGTGAGTAGGGAAGAGGAGGATAAGGGGAGGAGTCGCATGGAGGGGGAAGGAGTAAAGGAGGCGGAAGGAGGGAGAAGGAGGTGAAGGATAGTAGAAGGGGCAAGGAGGGAAGAAGGGAAAGAGGTGAAAGGATGGAAGGAGGGAGGAGGAGGGGGAAAGGGGAGTGGAGGAGGAGGAAGGAAGGGAAAGGAGGAGATGGAACAAGAAGGATGAGATAAGAGGAAGAAATATGAGGAGGGATGAAATATACGGAAAACTGGTGAAGGTAGGGAGAGGGGGGATTAACCGGCTATGCGCGGGCAGTCAGTGCCACCAAGCCTCCAAGCCACCTCTGCTGTGCTGTGCTGTGCTGTGCTCTGTTTGTTTGTGCAGGTGCCACCAAAAACGACGGTCGAAGGGGGAAAGGATTGATGCTGGAGAGCAACAGAGTAGAGATGGAGAGAATACAAGGGAGGAGAGGAAGGAGGGAGAGGAAGGAGGGAGAAGGGATGGTAAGGAGAGGGGGAGGGAGAGGCGTGGAGATGGGGGAAGACATAGGAAGGGGAGGCGAGGGGGAGGGGAGGGAGAGTAGAGGGGGAGGAGAGGAGAGGAAAGGGGGGAGGGGAGGAGAAGGAGAGGAAAGGAGAGGGGGAGGAGGGAAAAAGGAGAAGAGAGGAGAGGATGGAAGAGGGGGGCAAGGGAGATGAGGGAGGGGCAGAGGGGGGAGGAGGAAAATGGGAGGGGCAGAGGGGGAGGAGGAAGATGGAGGCGATAGCGGCGACAACAAAGACGAAAGGGTAACGATCGACAAAGGAATGGGATGGGCGAGGCGAGGCGAGGCGGGGCGAGACGAAGCGAGGAGCGGCCGACCAAAGCGAAGCGATGCAAGGAGAACCACAAAGGAAACTCGGAAGTGACCTCGACGAAATGGATCATTTAAGGGGTTAGGGGGGGGGAGAAGACTTAAAATAAATGGAGATACAAGGGGCACAGAAGTACAAAGAATTGCTGAGGAGAGACAGACAAAAGTAATGGAGAAAAATCAACTTGATATTGACAGACAGACAGAGATATGAGGGAAGAGAGTGAGGGGGGGAGAGAGAGAGGGAGAGGATGAAGACAGAAAGAGGAAAACGAGGGGAGAGTGAGAGGAGAGAGAGGGTAGAGAGGAAAGAGGGGTGGATGGGGAAGAGAGGAAAGAAAGAGGAGAGAGGGGAGAGAGAGAGGTTGCGGGAAGGGAGTCAGGGAGATAGATAGAGAGTGAGAGAGAGAAAGTGAGAGAGAGAGAGAGAGAGAGAGAGAGAGAGAGAGAGAGAGAGAGAGAGAGAGAGAGAGAGAGAGAGAGAGCGAATAAGAGCTGGTTGAAGGGCATCCATGGGGTGCGGAACCTCCTTCGGGAGGCCCAACTCGTCTCCTTAAGCTTCCGAACCTTCCGTTTGAGTCTTCCTTTTCATTGGGTCACCTTCGTCAGAAAGAAGAAGAGGAGGAGGAGGAGAGGAGGAGGAGGAAGAGGTGGTGGAAGAGGAGGAAGAGGAGGACGAGGAGGAGCAGGAGGAGGTGGTGGTGGCGGTGTAAGACAAAGACGAGAAGAGTGAAGGAAGAAGGAGGGAGGAAGGGGATGGGAGGAGGTGGGAGGGAGGGGGCTGCAGGAGTGGGAGGGAGAGGGATGAGGGAGGGAAAGGGGTAGAAGAGAAAGGAGAAGGGAAGGGGAAGGAGAAGGCATGAGAAGGGGGAGGGAGAAGGGGAAGAGGAGGGGAAAGAAGTAGGAATAGAGGAGTGGGGATGGCAGGGGGGTGGGAGGAGAAGGGGGAGGGAGGAAGAAGGTGGGAGGAGGAGGGAAGAAGGGAATTGGAGGAGGAGAGGGGGAGGAGTGGAAAGGAGGAAGGCGACATGAGGAGGCGGAAGACAGGAGAGGGGGGAAGGCAGAAGAAAGGGGAGGAAGGAGGGAAAGGAGGAGGGGTGGGGAAGGAGGAACAGTGGAGAGGGAGGAGGACGAGGAGTGTGAGTGAGGTGGAGGGGGGGAAGAGGAAGGAAGAGGAGTAGGGAGGGAGGAGTGGGGAAGGAGGGGGAGGGGGAGGGAGGAGGAGGAGGATGAAGAGGGGAAAGAGAGGAAGAGAGGAGGGGTGGGAGGAGTAAGGGAAGGGGAGGAGGAGGGGAGGGAGGAGGAGAGGGAGTGAGAAGGCGGGGGAGGGAGGAGAGGGAAAGGAAGAGGAAAGAGGAGGGAGGAAGAGGAGGGGGAGGGACGAGGAGGATGGTGTGGGGGGAGGAGGAAGAGGAGGGAAGGGAGGACGAAGGGGGAGGAAAGAGGAAGGGGGTGGGAGGAGGGAGGAGGGAGGAGGAAGGGGGAAGGAGGAGGAGGAGGAGAAGGGATGGAGAAGTGGGAGGGAAGAGGAACTGGGGATAAAGGAGGAGAGGAGGGGAGGAGGAAAAAGGAGGAGGAGAAGGAGGAGGAGAAGGAGGAGGAGGAGGAGGAGGAGGAGGAGGAGGAGGAGGAGGAGGAGGAGGAGGAGGAGGAGGAGGAGGAGGAGGAGGAGAGGTCCCAGTTCCGATCCAGACCCTAGTGGGCCGCCTACTCGACGATGCCTGCAGAAGGCGACCGTGCCGGGACTTGCTATAAAGCAATGAAGAGCATTCAGCAACACCTCGCTTAACCAATCTCTCTCTCTCTCTTTTGTATCGACCTATCCACATTCCTCCCCTGCCTTGTCCTCACCATCTCTCAATCCTTCTTTTCTATACACCCTTTCCTAGCTGCCTCTTTTTCTTTCATATCCTGCTATAGTAATTTATCTTTATTGTATATACTAACAATGTAATGAAACACCTTGGGGATTGCCTCTACTCAGGTGATGCCTGCTATGTGACCTCTCTTACTACTCTATGTATATACACAATGTATTTTTGCTCATTTCCAGTACTTTGTATTTTTGGCGCTAAAATTAATTTCCCGCACTTACCTACACTCGCATTTTTTCGAGAAAATTTTCTAACAGCTTGAAATCTTCGTCTATTATTCTTCATGATGTTTGAGTCATCTGAAAATATGTCAGTGTACCTTGTCCTTCTTTGCATCACCCCATTCCTATCCTAAACGTTATGGATGCCAGTGCTGACCCATGTAGGACATCGCTAGTCACCTTCTCCATCTTCTGCTACACTACTCTCCTCATGTATCGGTGTTTCAAGAAACCCCTCATCCATGCCAAGAGGTTTCCTTCAAGTCCTCCAATACGCTCCAGCCTTAATAGTAGTCTTTTGTTATATACTTGATCAAAGGCCTTGTCCAAGCCCAAGTACACACAGTGTGTGTGTGTGTGTGTGTGTGTGTGTGTGTGTGTGTGTGTGTGTGTGTGTGTGTGTGTGTGTGTGTGTGTGTGTGTGTGTGTGTGTGTGTGTGTGTGTGTGTGTGTGTGTGTGTGTGTGTGTGTGTGTGCGTGAGAGAGAGAGAGTGTGTACGTGTGTGTGTGGGGGGGGGCGCCATCTTTAAAGCTAGTTTTACTACAACTATTGCAAATCAATGCAAATAACTAGTTAAGAGGATCAACATCTTGTAAAAAATAAATCATGTTACACCAGAAGAACAAAGAAAAATGTACAAACAAGACTGAACATTGGCAACATAAAGGGGCTACATTGCTCTATCTACGTTTCTCCCGAACTTCTAACATGGAGTCCGATGCCCGTTCTCCAAAGTTAGGTCAATTTCATGAAAATAAAGACCAAAGAAATGGTGTTCCGACCAATTTGGGCTTAATCACAGCCCACAATAATCAAGAAACTTGGCGACGAGCGAAAGAAATGTTTGAGATTACAACAGGGCAGGCCCAAACTGCCTTGCCTCGAGTTTCAGAACTCATCCTTCCTCTCTCTCTCTCTCTCTCTCACTTTCTCTCTTACACCTCCTCTTCTTACTCCTCTACCTCTTACACTCCCTTCCCCCTCTCACAATCCTCCTCTTCCTCTCATAATATTCTTCATCCCTCTAACAAGCATCTTCCCCCTCTAATAAAGCTTCCTCCCTTTCACAATCTTCCTTCCCTTATCGCAATCCTCCTTCCCCTCTCACCATCCTTCTTCCACTCTCGCCATCCTCCTTCCCCTCTCACAATCCTTCTTCCGCTCTCGCCATCCTCTTTCACCTCTCGCCATCCTTCTTCCCCTCTCGCCATCCTCCTTCCCCTCTCACAATCCTTCTTCTCCTCTCGCCATCCTCCTTCCCCTCTCACCATCCTTCTCCCCCTCTCACAATCCTTCTTCCCCTCTCGCCATCCTCCTTCCCCTCTCACCATCCTCCTTCCCCTCTCACCATCCTTCTTCCCCTCTCGCCATCCTCCTTCCCCTCTCACAATCCTTCTTCCCCTCTCACCATCCTCCTTTCCCAACCTTCCTCCACCTCTAAAAATCCTCTTTCCCATTTCACAATCCTCCTTCCCCCTCTTACAACCCTCTTTCCCTTCCCATAAACCTCCTTTCTTTATCACAATCATACTCGCCAACTCAAACTTACTCTCCCTCGTTCATCCTACCCTTCCTTCACTCGTAATCCTCCCCTCAACCCTCCATTTCCTTCTCTGCAAACCTGTTTGGGAATTATGTTGTCTTATCTTGACTGCCTTGGCTTTTGTTCTGCTGAAGAAAGCCCACTCACAACCGGAAGGATCAATACCCATCTTAGTTAACCCAAACGGGATCTCCATTGTCTCCATACATTCTAGTTGGCGCCCGATTTAACTTGGTTGAAGTATGACCCTCACTACCCAAACGTTTAAAAACCGTATATACACAACCACATAACCTAAACCATCTTCACGGGCGCTTTCTATAAACAACCACAAACAAACCGATCCCCCACACCCGGCCTCCACACAAGACACATTTCTTGGACACTAACCGAGTCTACACGGGTTCTGTACATTCATAAACCCCCATACACATTTCTTAAACACTCGGCGAGCATACAAATGTTTTATCCACACAAGGCTGCCTTGTTTGTGTGCCGCAAGGTTCGGCCCAATCCATTTTCCCTAACCACACCAAGACCTACATTTCTTAAGCCACTTAGTAAATAAAAGGTTCACTACACTCAACTGTGCTTGCTCCTGCGCCATTGTAAGTAAACACCCACAAACAAATCCATATGCATAAACACGAAAACTTCAAAATACTTTTATTTTTGAACACCTTGAGTACACACCAGTTCATTACCCTCACGGTACGGCGTTATTACAAGTAAACAATCACGACAATACACGAAAACATACAAAACACGTATACCTCAACCCTGGGACAACCGGTATACAAACGGTTCCCTACACCCAAGAGCTTCTGGTATCGCCCCGTTCACGTGACTCACAAATGACTCAACCCGCAGACCAGACTCTCGAAAGGACCGGGCACCCACGACCTTGTGGGTCTTCTTAAATTATCTAAATCTGAATCAGTTTGTGGTGACTGGGAAATATGTGCACAAGAAATGTGTACCTTGTTCATGTGTGTGTGTGTGTGTGTGTGTGTGTGTGTGTGTGTGTGTGTGTGTGTGTGTGTGTGTGTGTGTGTGTGTGTGTGCGTGCGCATACATGTTTACCAAGTTGATTGATATGAGAATCACATAGTCCCCTCACACCCTATCCTTATCCACTCCAGATCAACTGAAAGGATATTTAGTCCGTATTGCGCTTTGATTACGTAGAAGTAATTTATCAATTTAGATACGAAAATGCGTCTTCCTGGATATGGAGTCAAGTGCAGATAATTGAGGCCAGGCCGTAATCGGAAGAGTGAGAAAGGGAAAATTGGGTGGAATGACGAGGCAAATGTTGCCAGAGTTTTGCCAGTCATGGAAGAGGTTCGGAAAGCCCTTCATTTAACAGAGAACTTCAGGTGCCAGCTGTTATCCAGACTTCCATCCTCTTACTTTCTTTCTGGTTTTGGGGCCTGGACAAACCCGTCCATGAAGACAGGGTTGGCAACCTTCATCGTGTTATTTCCAATATACGATAATAAGTGAATAAACAAAGGAAAAATAAATACATTTGTGTATATATGTTGAAGTATGGAAGACATAAGACTGGCAGGATTGCGAGGTAAACACATGAAATAGTTGGAGTTTTTATTCCCAAAACTTTCGTCCTTTCCAGGACTTCCTTGGGGAAGGAAGTCCTGGAGAGGGAATAAAAAATTCAACCGTTTTCGGTGTATATATGTGTTTACGCACATGTATATCCTCCGTGCCGAGGTACTGACTACATGGTAACTGAGTCGGTGCTTTTGGACTGGTGTACGAGGCGGCCCTAAGAAGGTTTTTGTATTACTATTGTTCCTCTTTTATGCTATCTCTATGGACCTTTTCCCCACCATAGACTAGAATGTTGGCAGGAATATGACAATCTGGGCCATAACGAGGCCATACCATGCCCAAACGAGACCTTGCCCCCAGGAGCAAACCTAACCAGGAAGGACTGGGTTACCTTAAACAGAGGAAGAGCCAAGGTGGTCAAAACGAGAGAAAACCAACACAAGTGGGGATACACCAATAGCCCCCAATGTTCCTCGTCCTCCGGGAATGTCCATTGAGTCCCCATTGCTCCGACCAAGACCTTAGGGAAGCAAATGAAACTGCCCTTATATGGACACGGTTCTGGTGCGACAAGATATGATGATGATGACCACCTCTATGATTCTATATCTTCCTTCTCTGATTCCCTTAAGGTAGGAGGGAAGACGAATGCCGCGATTGTTTTCCCCATTTGTGTAGTAGAAGGCGACTACATGGGGCGAAGTGAGGTACGAAGAATCCCCCACTCTGTGCTTTTCCCAAGTGAAATGTCATGACATGAGACGGTTTTTGAGGAAGACACCGAATAGAACCATAATGACTGGCTTAATGAATGTGCGTAAATGTAGCGCGGATGATAACAAATGAGAAAGAGATGGGTGATACGTTTGTGTGATGAAAGATGGATGTGTTTGTGTTGAGTGAAATGAAACTGAAAGAGAAAGGTGAGCTGGAGTTTGGGAGCGTGGTGGGTAGGGTATCACGAGCGGCTATCGGGCGTTGAGAGATTGTGTGTGTGTGTGTGTGTGTGTGTGTGTGTGTGTGTGTGCGTGTGTGTATGTGCGTATACACACAATCTCTCAGCCAAGAATCAGACAAGAAACAATGGTCTCAAACTGTCCGGAAATAGATTCAATTTGGAAGTAGGTAGAAACAACTTTGCCAACCGTGTAGTTAATGAATGGAATAAACTTCCTGCACAGGTAGTGCAATGTAGTTCAGTTCGAAGCTTTAAGAATTATTTAGATAAACACCTAAGCAAGATGCTGTAATGATTATAATTTATTTTATATTTTTTGTTTTTGTTTTGATATCATTTGTCTGTCTGATTTTCATTTATTATTAGTTATGTGTCAATTTATTATTATTTACTATTTACCTGTTTGTTTATTGTTTAACTATACCTATGCATTTATTTATGTATTTTATTTGTTATTTACATTATTATAGTTTTTATTTATTATTTTCTTATTATTATGAATTTTTTTCGCATCCGACCTAGATATGGACCAAAAGGTCTCCTATCGGCATGCTCCGCCTTTGTAATCCTTTGTAGTATTAATTTGACTTGAAGAAATGGTATCAAGACAGACAAGTTACTCAAGAATACGGAACCAGCGTCGAACTGTGTATTTTACGTTGGATAGCACTGCAGACGCCAACCCTGACTTTAACATACGAATGGTTGATATGCCAGGTCGAAATAGCCTTTGTATCATAGGTTCGTCTTCCTTCTAGTTCCCTAAAATAAATAAATAAATAAATGAATAATCAGATAAATAAACAAGCAATTGCATGAAGATACAAGTAATTATAAATGCCCATGTTCGATGACTTTTCACTCGAGCAAAGGAGGGGGAGCGTACATTCCAACTCCTATGTTTAAACTGTTCTTAGGCTGCTGCCCCTCAACTAAAAAAGAACTATTGCCGTCGCTGCCGCTACCACCATCACCGCCATCACGGCCATAACCCCCGCCTGTCCTGACAGTTATCATTCCTCTAATCATGACTCCGCCCAGACAAAGCCGTTAACAAGCCTATCGATTCCCGAAGAGTTACGGTACGAAACTTGCGAGTACAGACGGTGCCTCGGGCGAGGGTGTTAAGGCTCTGCATTCATGAGCACCAGCGCAAGGAGCGTGACACCAGCCGGGGGAGTGGAGCAGAGGGGGTGTGGTGTTTGACGGGGCCTCCTGTGTGCAAGCGTTGAAGGTGCGACAGTCGATAGCGTCGCTTGCAACACGATCCTTCCAAAGGCTTCCCCCTACAGCGCTGCGGCTGTCCTCCAACACAACCGCAAGCCAAGAACCAGGAGTCAGCGGGTATACCGCTGACACAAACACGTAAGCAAGTCAGCAAGAATAATGCTGACGCACAAATATAAGTCAGCAACTCTGCGAGTACAACACTTACGTGAACAAGTCAGCGAGCACAACGCTGACACACAAGCCCGTATGTCAGAGAGTACAATGCTGACACAGAGACGTGTAAGGAATTATAACAGACACATGCAGACACGTTCCATGGCCAACCAATATCAATTTAACACATACTATGCTCACGAGCCTTTGAGCATCACGCTAACAAAAAGTAACGTAAGCATATTGACAAGAGTGGTCAAGGACAAAACTAAATGACGTAAATAAATAAATAATAAATAAATTACAAACATTGGTGTGGGAAACGCCAGGCATATTTCTTTGGCAGTGGGTCTGAGATTGTCAAAATGAGGTACATGGTTGTATCAGAGTCGACATCACGTCAAATGTGGCCTTTGCCAAGAAGGGCTCTTGCGGCCCCAGACAGCCGAGACGGTGACCAGCAAGCACCACGCCCGGATCCTGCCCTCCCGAAAACCCTTTAACCCTTTCCGTGCAGAGTGGCGGCACTATTCCTCCTACTCCACTACTCCTCCTACTCCACTATTTCTCCTACTCAACTGCTCCTCCTACTCCACTATTCCTCCTACTCCACTTCTCCTCCTACTCCACTATTCCTCCTACTCCACTACTCCTCCTACTCCACTACTCCTCCTACTCCACTATTCCTCCTACTCCACTACTCCTCCTACTCCACTACTCCTCCTACTCCACTACACCTCCTATTCCACTATTCCTCCTACTCCACTACTCCTACTCCACTATTCCTCCTACTTCACTACTCCTCCTTCTCCGCTATTCCTCCTACTTCACTATTCCTCCTACTCCACTATTCCTTCTACTCCACTACTCCTCCTACTCCACTATTCCTCCTACTCCACTATTCCTCCTACTCCACTACTCCTCCTACTCCGCTATTCCTCCTACTTCACTATTCCTCCTACTCCACTACTCCTCCTACTCCACTATTCCTCCTAATCCACTATTCCTCCTACTCCACTATTCCTCCTACTCCACTATTCCTCCTACTCCACTACTCCTTCTACTCCACTATTCCTCCTACTCCACTTCTTCTACTCCACTATTCCTCCTACTTTACTATTCCTCCTACTCAGCTACTCCTCCTACTCAACTATTCCTCCTACTCCACCACCCCTCCTACTCCACTATTCCTCCTCCTTCACTATTCCTCCTACTCCACAACTCCTCCTACTCCACTATTCCTCCTCATACACTATTCCTGCTAATCCACTATCCCTTGTACTCAAGACGCCGCCAAACTATCCCATTTATCTCAAGTGAGGGGTTGTAGTAACTATCCCCTCTCCGTAGCGGGTGGCACCTTTCCTTTCGAAACTTCGGCTGCTGCCAAACTTTTGTTCCTCATCTACGGCATCGACCTGATGGCCAAGGTGACCGACCGACCGACCGACCGACCCCATTTGCAGGTCTCATTCTGACTACGACCATACACTTTTACTCTGGCGAGGAGGAATTATCGCTCAACGATGATCGTTCATGGCTCAACGATGATTGTCGGACGAACGTCTAGAGCACTAATTCTCTGTTTTTGAATGAGGCTGTTTTGTTGTTCTGCTTCGAGCTGTAAAATACGGCTATGGTGCGCGTCACCCACCATTGGATGTGGTAGTAGGCTAATAATAATTAATCGCACCAATCAAAACGCACCTTTCAACCTGGGATAAAAAATGAGGATTAATTCTTCCACTACAAGGTCACCGACTATTCTGTCCCATTTTATGTAACATTCCGTTTAACTTGTAACCCTTTGTCTAAAAAAGTAAAAGGTTATACAAACGAAAAAAAAAAACTCGAGCAAGATACGCAAATTTAACAAGATAATTTTTTTTCAATAAAAGATTTGCCAATGATGAAACGAAGCATTTCGAAACGAACGACTGAGAAAAAGGGGCAAGATGTGTGTAAACGACAAAATAATATATACGTCATGTATTGATAAAACTATTTACAGTGGTAATTTTCATCAATATTCTAATTATAATTCAAATCGTAAATAATAAGAACTACATGCAAGGTTTGTGATGTATCTCATCAGTTACGGAAATATATTTCTGACAAAATTCTAGCTAGTATTCAACTCATTCGTGTAAAGTCTAGTGTATTTTAACAAAAAATTAATATACTATTCAATTATATTACATATATTTCTGCACACAAATACAGATACTAAGAAACTGTCACAAAAGACACTGGATAACTAAGACCATAGAAGATTAGCTGTAGTGAAGAAATCTGTGTTTGTGGATGAATCGACGACATGACGTAACTGTTTATGGGATTTCATGACACTTCTTGACCTAAGTATGATAACTACTACCAGATTTATCATACCCCCTCTTCCACCCCAACCACCTTCGCTAACCATGCTGTGTTGAGTTGCCAATTACGGTCTTTAGTTTTTTGTACTCGCTGTCCAAAGAGTTTAACGACCAGTCTCTTTTGGGCACCTGTACGACCAAATAGTGAACTTTGCCTTCTTTGTCCCCGCGGAGTAACAAGAAAAACCTTGATGCGTTTCTTTTACTTCATTTGACTTTTCTCCTCTCCTTCAGAGTCGAAATGTTGTAAATCGTGCATTCTTTGTCTCCGTGAAGAGAGAGAGAAAAAGTCATGATGCATTTTTTTCTTTCTTTCTTTTGAAGTCCTGCCTAATCCCAACGACTCTTGGAGGGTAGGTCCCTTTGATAACGTCTAGATCTTGCACATCAAGTGGATGGCACGCTTTGAACTCGACAGTCAATGCGGTTGAGCGAGGCAGTTTGATGTAATCGCCAAGGAAACCTTTTGTGTAAAACCTTCGGGACGAACTAAGTAGCATAACAACCCCCTAGTTCTGCCTTCTGACTCCTTTCAGCTGAGTGCGGGACCGGGGGTGGGGGGTCTCGATCGGCCGAGAACCAGTTCTGTCCTGTGTCCAACCATCATCAACTGGGTGCAAACACCAGGAGGAGTCGCTTCACTTACAAGACATCCCCGATCCCCACTTTTTATTTTTTTTCGAGCGCTCCCATGCAATCACCCTTCTCATCCCAAAGAGCTCTCAGGAGGTTAAGACAACTTCCCCCTAACCATGAGTTCTGTGGGCGTGTCGTTCGTCTTTCCTTCAATGAGGATTGCCTCTTGTGGAGACACTCCTGAAGGTATGGTCAACAACAGGGAAACGTGCCACATATCTACACATCTGGAGTTGAAGTTCATAAATTAAGCTGGTAACATGACTTAAGAGCGAGTCAGAACAGCCTTTGGTTTGATACAAATCTGTCCCAGCGGTACCCAATGGTTCTTTGAAGGCACTTGGTACCAAGACACCGAGACGCCTCTTCTAGCCAGCGTTCCATGATGATGTCTATCGAGGAAATTTCAGGAGCTGCTGGTGCCGAGTTGGCCATCTCAGTTTGGGCCCTGGGTGACCTCGACTGTCCTCCAACTCTTTTTCTTTCTTAGTTCATTACGACCTTGCTTCAATGCTTCTTCTCCCTCTTCCCCTTTCTTGCTTCCTTCCCTCCTCTCTTACTTACCACGTATCCTTGTTTCTCTCCTTTTCCTCCCTCTTCTCTCCTTTTCCTTCCTCCCTCTTCTCTCCTTTTCCTTCCCCCCTCTTCTCTCCTTTTCCTTCCTCCCTCTTCTCTCCTTTCCCTTCCTCCCTCTTCTCTCCTTTTCCTTCCTCCCTCTTCTCTCCTTTTCCTTCCTCCCTCTTCTCTCCTTTTCCTTCCTCCCTCTTCTCTCCTTTTCCTTCCTCCCTCTTCTCTCCTTTTCCTTCCTCCCTCTTCTCTCCTTTTCCTTCCTCCCTCGACCAAAGACTCGTTCAAACCTCCCCACAACCATATCGACCAAATCATCAGATTCAATCACCCAATCGTGCAATACGATTCTCAAATAATTCAATCTCGTATGCTGTCGATGCATGTGTCGAATTGAAGTCGAACCACTTGGTATGATTCTTCTACAAGGAAACGATGGCGACAACGACAAAAACAAAGAAGGTTGACAAGGAGGAGGAAACAAAAGATGGAGAGGACAAACAAGAAAACAAGAAGAGAGAAAATGATGGATAGGAAGAATATATACGAGAGTAAAAACACGAAGTAACGAGTTTTGAGGGTTGTTTGGCATCACGACCCTGTTCTTGAAAATATTCCCAGAATAATATTCCACAACAAACTCCACCATACTAGGTAATAAATCATTAAGCCTAGCTTGTGCTACAATACACCTTCCTCTTTTACAAACCTGCTGCCGAGCTCCTCCATGACTATAAATCTCATCAGAGAAAAAACCACACACACTGTATATCGGCCTTGAGAGAACTTCGATGCTTTCCTGATGAAGAACGTCATCTATTCGCCGAAGACTCCAATCGCCACATTCCGTGTTTTTAGGTATTTACGAGAAATAGACCAATCTAGAAATGATCGAATTTCACCTCAGCAGTGGATGGCAACGGTTCTAATGCCTCTTATAGATCTAAAATGAAACACTGTGCGTGTATACATACACACACAATATATATATACATACATATACCAAAGGGTTTTCCCCCTTTATAAGAGAGGTAGCAAAGGCATAAAAACCACTCCCACCTATTCCATTCTCATCACACTCCACTCCCCTCCACTCTCTTCCGTCCCTCTTATCTTGGCACCTCCTGGATGATGGGTCATCCCTGCATCTCGCCCACTGCCCTGGGTCACAAGCAGTCACAAGAGTATATATATATATATATATATATATATATATATATATATATATATATATATATATATATATATGTGTGTGTGTGTGTGTGTGTGTGTGTGTGTGTGTGTGTGTGTGTGTGTGTGTGTGTGTGTGTGTCATCTAGCTGCGGGAAACACGGTTGTGTGTTAAACACATCACGTTCAACTTATCACTGTGATTTGCGTCACATATATTTCATTCCAACCCCCACCAGAACACACCATTCACCTGGAGGAAACCTATCGTCTGTCACACAACTCCCTTCCAATCATTAAAACAACAAATTAGATTCAAATATGTAAAACTCATTAGTCTAGCACGGATGAGAGTTCTTTATCACAATAGGTTTAACTGACCAAGTAAAAATAAATGTGTGTGTGTGTGTGTGTGTGTGTGTGTGTGTGTGTGTGTATGTGTGACTATAAGTAAGAAAAGTCACTATTCTTCAGAAATTATTGGTAGCAATATCGCAATACATAGAACTGCATAAGTGGGCTGGGAACCCGGTGACGCCAATATCACGTTGAACACAAAAATGATACGATTAATCCTTACGAGTGTGTGTTGCAATCAAGACTGACTGCAATAGAGACGTCATAAGGCACGCCAAAGCACGTTACACGAGGTACGTTCGCTCTAGCACGGTGCACGCGAACACGCGCACACATTTTAGTAGTAATGCGGTACTGGACCACCAGCAAGAACCTGACTTTCCCAAGATAATGAGGGAGAGAGACACCACTCTAGGTCAAACGCCCTTCGGTCAGCTCCGCTGTCAACTTCCACAAGGCGACCGTTAAAATACTACCATGCGAACGATATTTCTTTGTATATATATATATATATACTTTCCTCTGTTCCTTTTCATTTATGCTATGTTTTCCTATTGTTCTAGGTTAGGTATATATATTGCAATTAGCAAAATATTAAGTGTATCACTCAATTAGTTTCACGCCAATTTTGGCCTCTTGTGTACAAATGCTCTCTGTATATTGATGAAGTGTCAACCGACACCAAATCCTTCTTCGCGATGGCTCAATGCTCGGTGGAGAGATTCACCACGGGCTTGAGCGAGCACATAGTCTCCTCTTTGCTATCCACACGGAATAAAGTCCATTGTTTACATTCAAAAACCCGCTACTCACTGGTCGCCTGGTCACCCTATTCTACCTCTAAAGCGGCCCATACACGATCAATTATATTGCGCAATTTCATTGTCAATACTCTGAATTGACAATTAAATTGACCGTGTATGGGCGATATATCGCCCATACACGGTCAATTTAATTGTCAATTCAGAGTATTGACAATGAAATTGCGCAATATAATTGATCGTGTATGGGCCGCTTAAGCCAGCGTTTCTCAACCCGGGTTCCCCGGAACCCTAAGGTTCCGCAAAAGGTTCCTAAGGGTTCCGCGAGAACAAGTGAGATAAGCTAATGCACTTTTGATGTTATTATTTAATTTCATATAGGTAATATAATTAAACACGCACGACATATTCTTGGTTATTGTAACAATGTAATATACACATCATCCTATCTAACCTATTACTACGATGAAAATAAAATGAGAAAGATTTTTGTTTTTTTTTGTTTTTTGTTTTTTGCGCAGGGGTTTCTTGAGACATGCGATATATTTTAAAGGTTACGCAAGGGTAAAAATTTTGAGAAACGCTGCTCTAAGCCTCCAGCGTAGATAGGAACACAATCCTGACACATGTGGCATCGCCTATTATGCAAAAGAATTGCCACACTGACTTCGCATGAGATTATATAGAAAGAGAGAGAGAGAGAGAGAGAGAGATAGACATAAAAATAAAATGGCAAAAATAAATAAATAAATAAATAAATAGTTATATAAATATTGGAGCAAAATAGAGAGAGAGAGAGAGAGAGAGAGAGAGAGAGAGAGAGAGAGAGAGAGAGAGAGAGGTGGGGTGTGGAAGAATCGCCAAGAGAAACGAGGGTAGGTTGGAAGAACGGATATTTGTCAACAAGAATGACCAAGTAAGAAAATCTGAAAATAGAATCATACTTTACATGAACCCATCAGAATTAGCATAACTGGTAAAATGAGATAAAACTGAAACTATCTACAATGGAAATGGTACAACGCTAAATACGAATCCAGAGAAAATGTGAGGACATTTCATTGAAAATAGCACAATATATAAGGATCTACTGGAAATGCGGGCAGAATGATATAAGCCCAAAGGGGTAACGAAGAGGAAGAAAATGGAAAAGTGCAGCACAGAGGCGATTACGAAAAAGGCTGCAAGAACCAAGTAAATCAGAACACAAATACAACGAAAACTGGAGAGAACCAAGAGGAGGAGAAGAGGAGGAAGGGGAAGAAAAAGAATAGGACGAGGAGGAAGAGGAAGAAAAAAGAGAAAGGAATAAGAAGAGGAAGAAGAAAGAGAAAGGAATAAGAAGAAAAGTGGAGAAAGAGGAAGAAGAAAAAGGAGAGGACGAGGAGGAGGAAGAAAAAAAGAAAGGAATAAGAAGAGGAAGAAGAAAGAGAAAGGAATAAGAAGAAAAAGAAGTGGAGGAGGAAAAGGAAGAAAAAAAGAAGAGGAATAATAAGAAGACAATGAAACATACCCGGGTGAGGATGTACGCCACATAAAGTTCACAGTGGAAATCTGATAACAACAAACATAAATCGAATGGAGATGAGACAGAACAGAGTATACACTCAAACGAAGGAAAGGATAAAGCCAGGGAAAGGAAAGGAAAGGAAAGGGGAAGAAGGGTAGCGGAAAGTGAGCGGACGGAGATGGGGGGTGTGAGAGAGAGAGAGAGAGAGAGAGAGAGAGAGAGAGAGAGAGAGAGAGAGAGAGAGAGAGAGAGGAGAGAGAGAGAGGAGAGAGAGAGAGAGAGAGAGAGAGAGAGAGAGAGAGAGAGAGAGAGAGAGAGAGAGAGAGAGAGAGAGAGAGAGAGAGAGAGAGAGAGAGAGAGAGAGTGTGTGTGTGTGTGTGTGTGTGGTATGAAAAAGGCGTGCCTGGTCTAGGCTGCGTGGTCCCACGGGCGAAGGGTGGCCGGGGTTATGCATAAAACCTGAAACGCTAAACGTCTAATGTGGCAGAAGGCAACTTCGGCATGAATACTGTGGTTCACGATAAGGGCCGTGATAAAGTGAGAACGAAAAAATGATAAACCAGGCTGCTTTGAGAGCAAAGGAAAAATGTGGTGGGGGAAGGGTGAAGAATAGCCGGAGGAACTAGACTGGAGTAGAAAACAATATTTCAAAGAGATGGTGAGGCCGGAAGGAAATCTGTAAAATAAACGTTAGGAGAGAAAACCAAATGTACTGACTTGGTTATATGCTAGTCGGCCAAGGCCACAGAAGTCCCTAAAGACGGAACAGCCAATCGAGTGATTACGAGAGAGAGAGAGAGAGAGAGAGAGAGAGAGAGAGAGAGAGAGAGAGAGAGAGAGAGAGGGGGGGGGAGAGAGAGACAGAGAGGACGGGAGAGAGAGTTTATCAAGATTTCTGGATAGTGTACACCAATGGCAAAGCAAACCAGTGACGATAAAAAATATATGAATATATAAAAGAACGACAAAGGAGTTGAGGATTTCGAAGGGAAAGACGAACATTTAGCCTCACGAAGACGAATTAAAAAAAAAAAAAAAAAAAACCGCTTTGAGCCAAGAGGATTTGTGCAAATTGGGGATAATATTTTTGGTAACCACGACAAAAAGTATCCCCATGTCTGTCGCACGACTGACTAAAATTCTCTGGTAATCGGAATTAAGATCACAAGGAAGAGAGACTGCGAGAAACCATAAGGCTACACTAAGTAGTTCCATGTCCATTACCACCTGTCATCCATCCATAAAGTTGATATAGCTGATGGTTTCAGCGCTCACTACATGGTTACTGAGTATATTCCATTCGCTGACCACCCTATTAGTAAACCAGTTCTTACCTATTTCCTTCTTTAACCTAAAATTGTCCAATTTAAATTCATTACTGCGAGTCCTATCTTGTTGTCTTCATATGATGACCTTGGTTGCGTCACCCTTATTAAAGCCTTTTACCCACTTAAACACCTCTAATAGATCACCCCGCACTCTGCGTCTTTACTGAGTGTAGTTAAGGTGCCTAAGCCTCTCTTTGTAAGGTAAATATTTTAGCCCATGTATCATTTTAGCCATTCTCCTCTATACTGATTCTAGTGAACTGACGTCCATTCTATAGGATGGACACCAAAAATGTACCGCATAGTCAAGCATGGGTCTAACCAATGCTAGATAGAATTTGATAATTACCTCTGCACTTATATTCGTAACCGTCCTAGCAATGAAACCTAATGCTCTGTTAGGTTTATTCCTGGCGCTAATGCACTGCTTCCTGGATTTAAGGTCAGGACTCGCTAGAACTCCCAAGTCTCTCTCGCACTCAGTTTTCTCTAAAAACGTGTTATCTAAGCTATATCTATTTTCGGGGTTGTGTAGCCCTACGTTTAACACGCTGCACTTTGAGATATTGAAGTCCATTTGCCATTTCACCGACCATGTGAACAATTTGTTAAGATCTTCCTGCAGAATCTCGGCGTCTTCTCCTGACCTAATTAGGCGTTCTATTTTAGTGTCGTCCGCAAACTTACTAACATCACTATTAATCCCATTGTCCAAGTCGTTTATGTACATAATGAACAATAAGGGACCCAAAACCGAGCCCTGGGGAACTCCACTAGAAACATTCCCCCATTTGGATTTTACACCATTTATGGTGACCCGCTGTTTTCTGTCACTGATCCAAGCTCTAATCCATTCTAACGCTTTTCCTCCTATGCCATGGGCTTCAACTTTATTTAGTAGTCTCTAATGGGGTTCCTTTTCGAACGCATTGCTAAAGTCAAGGTAAATAACACCGTAAATATCATTGCACCTTATATACTTTAGTGTAAAAAATTGATTAGTCACACGATTTACCCTTCGAGAAACCATGCTGTGAGTCACGAATCAATTTATGTCCCAGCGAGGAGTGCAGGATTCGAACCCACAACTAAGCGAGTGCGAGACCAGCACTCTTCCGATTACGCAACCAACGCACTAAGATCAAAAGGGCAGGATGAAAATTTAAAGAAGGCAAGGGAAAATTCAAATTTTGAGGGAACACGCAAAGAAATTTTTCAGACTAGAGTAAAGTGGGCCAGTATGAAGTGCCTGATATCATATTTCAGGAAAACGAGCCAAAGAGAGGGGCTGGAATTTGGGCTTAAGTGACATTTCCATTTTGGACAAATATTTTGAGCTAAAACAGGGAACTGCATCTTGGTCAAATGACCTGAGCTAAAAGGGGAATTGAATTTTGAGACAAATCTTTCGTGCTGAAAAGTCAAGTTTATTTTGGACAAATAATAAAACTAAGCTAAGAAGTCCATTCTGGACAAACATGAAAGTCTGGAATGACATGGCAGGGCAACGGGAGAAGAAACTGTCAGGGACACGACGAGTTTAACCCTCTCAACGCGGTGATGCACTTCATAATGCCATTTTATTCGTTTCAGGGGGCGGACCCTTGATTGAAAGTTGTCTTCAGTGATCGAGACTCCATTCAGGTCGGAGTCCATGACCTCAAATATATATATATATTTATATATATATATATATATATATATATATATAAATTGGCTTGAACAGAATATCTAAACGTCAAATACAGGATAAAGCTGTTTTAAGGAGGACCGGCAGATGGAGCACGGACAAAAAAAAAATATGGAGAGAGAGAGAGAGAGAGAGAGAGAGAGAGAGAGAGAGAGAGAGAGAGAGAGAGAGAGAGAGAGAGAGAGAGAGAGAGACGGCAAAAAAAAGGGGGGGGTCAGGTGGCGGGAAAATAAAAAGACTTTCGAAAAAAGGGATTACTACCGGGGAAAATGAAGAGAGGGTAACGAGAGATGGAAGACAAGGCAGAGTTAAGATAAAAAAAAAAAAAAAAAAATCCAAGGATGGTATGTGCGATAGGATGGTGGACGGAAATGACGGTAATGGTGAGGGATCAGGGATAGGAAGGAAAAAAAACGGTAAGCGCGGAGTGTGGGTGGGCGAGGGGGAAGAGAAGAGAGGAGGAACAGGAGGAAGAAGAGGAGGGGGCAGAGATGGAAGGAGGGAAGGAAGGACAGAGAGAGGAGGAAGATAATGACGATGGTGAGCAGGGCAGAGAGAAGATATGGCCGGGAAAAGAGGGAAAAGGAGAAGGGAGGAGAAGGTGGCGCGATGTGTGGGGGAAGGAAGAGAAGGAGGAAGAGGGAGGAAGAGGAAGAGGAAGAGGGAGGAGGAGGAGGAGGAGGAGGGAGGAGGAGAAAGAGGAGGATGAGGTGGAGGCGTGAGAGGAATGAGTGGAGTGGGACGAGTGAGAGAAGGGCGACGAGGAAAGTGAGGAGGAAGAGGAGGAGGCGGAGGAGGAGGAGGAGAGGAGGAAGAGGCGGAGGAGGAGGCGGAGGAGGAGGAGGAGGAAGAGTGTGTTGAGTGGCGGGGAGATAGGAAGAGAGATGAGATAAATGGTTATGCCGGCGACAGGCGCTTGCGCGATGGTGGGCTGAATACAAGGGAGAAATCTCTTCGCGAAAACTGCCAATAAATCGGAGCCCAAATGGTGAGAGATGCTGAAACCGCGAATACAGAAGGTAGACAGAAACCGCGAATGAAGAGGAAGACAGAAATTACGCGTGCAGGAAGACAAGTTTGAAGTGGACAGTGAAACCACGAGCTCGAAAAAGACCGCAACAGTAAATATGTGATGAAGACAGAAACGTCGAATACGAAAAAAAAAAAAAAAAAAAAAAAAAAAAAAATTATATATATATATATATATATATATATATATATATATATATATATATATATATATATATATATATAGGTACAAAGGAACAGATACCAGAGAAAACCGAAACTGAAACAGGCGTATAAATCAGTAACCGTAATTTACGCGAGACCAAAACCGCGAATACAGGGGCTAAACAGGATTCCATTAGAAAGCAAAAAACGACCAAACATGTAGCTCTTTGGGAAATATGTGTGGAAAGGGGGTAATAAGGACGTATAAAGGCGGACAAGGACAAGGACACGACCGTGCCATCCTCTGCCATATCACTCCTGCAATATATATATATATATATATATATATATATATATATATATATATATATATATATATATATATATATATATATATATATATATAATACTCCTATATGTTAGCAGTCTCCGTTTTCACAGGGAAAATAGGTTTCAATTCTTTATATGTTTTACGTACCATGTTTCTCATAAATGGCACCAGCTCTTTGGCTCGCCACCATCCTTTTTCCTATATGCTAATGTCTTTAATGAGATTCAGGAACCGTACTGAAACACCATACTCCTACTGTGGGCATATCAATGATCCCTATGCCCGGTTTATAACTGGATTTTTGAAGTCAATAGGTTGTGCTATCATTTCTAGAACTTCGTTTCCTTCCTAGCGTTAGAAACAATGCTTGGATGATTTGAGGATGTTGCTGAAAATTACACCGAAGGGGGGTGAGAAGGGGGGGAGAGAGAGAGAGAGAGAGAGAGAGAGAGAGAGAGAGAGAGAGAGAGAGAGAGAGAGGAGAGAGAGAGAGAGAGAGAGAGAGAGAGAGAGAGAGAGAGAGAGAGAGAGAGAGAGAGGGAGGGAGGGAGGGAGGGAGGGGGGAGAGAGGGAGGGAGGGAGGGGGGAGAGAGAGAGAGGGAGGGGGGAGAGGGAGGGAAAAAAGGAAAGGGAGAGAGAGAAGAGAGGAAAGAGAAAGAGAGAAAAAATGTTTTTCCTACTGTTATATCCAATAACCACGTGGGTCACCAACACACGAGTCAAGTTTGATCCTCCCGGCCCACGCCCGCCTGCAGCTGTTATCATCTTGTCAGACGCTCTGCAGTGCCACGCATGCCAAGGCACTACAATGGCACTCAAGACACATGCGGGATGTCAACATGCCCTTCCATCTGCTACTGCACCGTTTATATAGAATGCTATGGTTATTATGATGGTATATTGCACCACCCCTCTAACAATAGAGCATTATGATGGCTGCTTTGCCTGTTGCCACCACCACATTCAAAATCATTATCGACACCGACATCAACACTACTACTACCACCACCGCCGCCGCCATG
>NC_134812.1:38059989-38127489 GCF_046742065.1 Oratosquilla oratoria
GAGTCTGAGAGACTACTGTTGGGGCAGCGAGGGAGGGTGGAAGCCAACACTTTGCAAGAACCACATCTCGAGGTAACCCAACACTTCTTCTGGTTTCGAAACTACATCTAAAAGTCTTCGCTCGATTCCGTCGTCGCTCTTGGTCCGTTTCAACAACCTGTATCCGGTAGCTTTGTACAAACTATTCCATTCGGAGGAGAGGAGCCCCAACCAGCCACTTGACTAAAGAGGTTCAAGCTGTTACGAGCAGACTATCCCGTAGTTAGTTTTCCATAGACTATCTTAGATAAAGCCTGCCTCCTCTACACAAAGGAGGAGGAAGAGGAGGAAAAGAGGAATAAGTGGTAGAAGAAGAAGAAAAGATAAATGCTTGAATAAGACAAATAAGTAAATAAAAATATCCAAAGTGAACAATTTGCAATTGTGATTAACACCTGCAATCCGCTTAGTAACATTCTTTACAGACTATTTTGATCCACCTGAGGGCTTCCTTCTAAATTTAGAGAAACCTACCCTGGACCTTTCCTTTGAATCCGAGTCCTCTGCTTGTTCTTTCGGGAGCGGTTCTTAACCAATGTTTTGTATATGTGTATGAGTGTGATTCATCATGGTCTTGGATCACGTGTCGAACTCGTGGTCGACAGTTATTAACCTCCCGGATGAGAGCTCAGAGCTCTTATGACCGATCTATGGGTAATATTGTGACCTTACAAGCGCACACCCACCCAACTCCCCGCTCACGAGTTGGAGTAACAACCCGCAGCGCAGCGATACTGAAATTATTTCAGCCCTGGGCGGGATTCGAATCCGGACCGCCGTAGTGGCAGGCTGGAACTCTAACCACTGCGCCACGAGGTGTGCGCGTGCGTGTGTAAAAGAGAGATTCACCACAGTCTTGGATCACGTGTTGGACTCGTACATTATTACCATCCCGAATGAGATCTCAGAGCTGTGTGTGTGTGTGTGTGTGTGTGTGTGTGTGTGTGTGTGTGTGTGTGTGTGTGTGTGTTTGTGCGTGTGTGTGCGTGTGTACATGTACGCAGGTGAGTGCTTTATTCCTTTTTCATACTATTCACTGAAGCAAAACAAAGACTTATCCTCCATATGAAACCTTCGGGCCACACAACTTCCATTCGCGGAGTCCCACAGAGCCATCACCGCTGAACATCTTCAGAGAACCCCCCCCCCCCAAAAAAAAAAAAAGTATTTCCAATCCATAGGCTTCATTAGGTCGACCGGAGGTTCACCTCTTCCCTGCCAGATGGGATCTTATCCTATCATTCACCCAGCCAGCGGGTCACCTTATCCTGTGGCACTCCACTCGACACTGAGACTAGTGCAACTGCAAAGCCACGGAAGAGCAGAGATAGTTATAAAAGGGCGAAGTGTTCTTCGCTGAGAAAAATAAACTACAGAAGAGTTTGGGAGAGCCTGCGGGAAAGAAGGTGCAAATACCGGGAGGTGAAAGAGGCGGTTGGGAGACAATCCCCGTTTAATAATGCCGTGAAGAAACGTGACGTCAAATCCTGACAATTAAGATTATGGACTACAATGTCCCCAGACAAAGAAGAGGAATTTTGATCTCTTCCTTTAAGCGTGCGTGTGTACGTACATACGTGGTGTATGTGTGTGTGTGTGTGTGTGTGTGTGTGTGTGTGTGTGTGTGTGTGTGTGTGTGTGTGTGTGTGTGTGTGTGTGTGTGTGTGTGTGTGTATTACCGAGATAATATACGAAATCCATTGCTAAAAACAAAAACCCTAACAAGACAAACCAACATAAAATAAATACATTAAACACAAAAACGAAGCACCAAATTAATTTCAAGAGACGGGGTAACTACTCAAGATTACTGCAAACGTCAAGAATGAGATGTTATCGGATGTTAGTAGTGAATGGGGATAAAATCCCACCTTTGAGGCATTTTGACACTTTTAACTATGCATTTCAAATTAAAAAAAAAACGTTATCGTGTCCCATGATCAGCCCCTGAACTGGAGGGAGAGAAAATGTGAGTGATTGAGTGTGAGAGAGAGAGAGAAAGAGAGATAGAGCGTGTGAGTGAGACAGTGAGAGTGAGTGAGAGTAAGAGTGAGTGAGAGTGAGTGTGTGAGAGTGAGAGTGACAAAGAGCGAGAAATACAGTGTCCAAAGTCAACCACAACGTAGTCTCAAACAACACGCCATTGAGGTGGACGATTGAACACCTTCCGGGCCGAGTACTACTTTCCCTTCTACTCTGGCTGTCACTGCTTTATTCTATTCACCTTCTTGTCACCGCTTGGGCAACTAAGATTAGCGAGACATCAGGGCTGATTGGCCGTGGACTATCACAACAGATAAGAGATCTAAACAAACCCTTCAGCAGGAATGTTTCTTAACGCCAGTCACGAGTGATAGGAGTGTGTCAGCTATCAAGAGATTCGTGTCAGCTGTTCGGAGACCTCGAAAGTCGGCTAACAAAGGACCCTTATTAGCTGTATGGTGACCTCGTATGTCAGTTGTCAGAAGGCCTAGGTCATTGTCAGGGGATCCTTGTCAGCTGCCAAGACTCCTCTTAGCTGACAGTCTGTCAGGGGGTCTCCTCTATCGGTCGGCAGGGGCCCCTACCATCTGTTCGGGAACCTCGTATGTCAGCTACCAGAAGATCTGGCCATCACTGTCAGGGGACCAACTCGTATGTGAGCTGACAGGGAAGTCAGGAAATCGAGGAAAGGGTTCGAGGATCTAGTAATGGACGAAGGGGAGGAAGAGGAGGAGGAGGAGGAGGAGGAGGAGGAGGAGGAGGAGGAGGAGGAGGAGGAGGAGGAGGAGGAGGAGGGGGGGAGGAGGAAAAGATCGCGAGGATGGAGATGGTCTGGGAAAGGGAGGAGATGAGAGACAACTTGAAGAAGTACAAGAGGAAAAAAAAGAGAGGCGGGAAAAGTGGGAAGCCGGATAAAGATGGAACACCAATGATCGGGTGGGGGTGGGAGAGAAAATGGAGGAAGGGAGGATGGGAGGAGAGGAGGGAAGGAGGGAAGCAGGGGAGGGAGAGAGGAGGAAGGGAGGGAAAAAGGGAGGAGAAGCGAGTGAAAGGAGGGGGGAGTTAGTGAGAGTGGGAGGTATACGGAAGAGGGAAGGGGAGTGAGTGGGAATGGGTGGGATAGGGTTGGGCATGAGTGGGAAGGGGAGGAGGGGGAGGGAGGGAGGGAGGAGGAGGAGGAGGAGGAGGAGGAGGAGGAGGAGATGTACAAGGCAGAGTAAAAAGAGTATTAAAAGGCGCGTAAGGATGACGGGGATTAAAAGGTAGATTAAAAGGAGATTATGTGGATGAGATAAAGAAGACAAGAGGACGGGGTTAGAAAAGGAAGATGATGATCAAGGATGAGGAGGATTATGAGGTGGAGGACAACAGGAGGTCTGGAGGGCGAGGGAGGAGGGGAGGGGGCTGACGATCGAGGAGCGGATATATAGGGGGCGAGGAGGAGGAGGAGGAGGAGGAGGAGGAGGAGGAGGAGGAGGAGGTGGTGGTGGTTTGGGACTGCAGGCAGGGAAACACGAGAAGAAAGGTGAGAGTTCGCGGGCATGCTGCGGCAACGGCAGTGGTGGTAGTGGTGGTAGTGTAGTGGTGGTAGTGGTGGTAGTGGTGGTGGTGTGGTGGTAGTGGTGGTAGTGGTGGTGGTGCTAGTGGTGGTAGTGGTGGTGGTGCTAGTGGTGTGGTGGTGGTGCTAGTGGTGGTAGTTGTAGTGGTGGTAGTGGTAGTAGTGGTGTGGTGGTAGTGGTAGTGGTGGTGGTGGTAGTGATAGTGTTGATAGTGGTGGTGGTAGCGGTGGTGTGGTGGAAATGGAGGTAGGGTAGTGATTACTGTGTGCTGGTACTCATCTGATGATGATCATCACGATAATGATTACGATGATGATGACAATAATGATCATGATGATAATGGTAAAGATGAAACAGTGATAATGACGACAATAATTTATGATGACATTGGCAACAGTTCTGATGATAAAGTGGTGGTGGTGGTGGAAAGATTTGATGCTGGATGGAGGGACGAGACGGGTGGGGGGGGGGAGAATAAAGGACATTCAAGAGCAGATGCCACAGGAAGAGAGTGCAAGGAAACATGCAAGACTAGAGAGGCTTGGCAGTCGAGAGCTCCTAGCGAAGGATGAGGAGGCGGAGGAGGAGGAAGAGGAGGAAGGGGAATAGGAATCGTAAGAGGAGGAGGAGGAGGAGGAGGAGGAAGAGGAGGAGGAAGAGGAGGAGGAAGAGGAGGAGAAGGAGGAGGGACAATAGAAGGAACAAGGGGAACAGGTGGAAGAACACAAAGAGGTGGAAGAACAGGAAGAAGAGGAAGAAGAGGGGGGAGGAGGAGGAGGAGGAGGAGGAGGAGGAGGAGGAGGAGGAGGAGGAGGAGGAGGAGGGACAATAGAAGGAACAAGGGGAACATGTAGAAGACAAAGAGGAGGTGGAAGAAGAGGAAGAAGGAGGAGGAGGAGGAGGGTGAAGAGGGCCTGCCGCTGTCGCTGCTGCTGCTGCTTGACGAGCTGGCAGGTGTGAGTCTTCAGCTTTACGCGAAGAAGAGGAGGAAGGGGTTGCGACGGCCAAGGAGTAATCCCTTTGTTGGAGCGACGTCGTCCATCATCGAATGCTGTTCAAAAACCGAGCGGTTCCATTCAGCTTGGGGGCAGGCCTCCGCCTACACGCTGTCTCGACTCGTCAAAGGAGTGAAAGAACGCGACAGTGACACATAGACAAAGACAGAGACATATGGACAATTTGCCAGACACAGTCTCTCTATCTCCCCCCCCCCCCACACACACAGAAAGCTGAGGGGGTCAATTTCAGGGATGGGCAAAGAGGATCATGCCTCCGAGTTGAAACCCGAAGAACTCATTTTTGTCACCTTACCTTTTTCTTTTGAACGGCGATGGCTCCATTCCATAGAGAACGCGCTCGATACTCGTGGGTCTATCGGCACCTGCTTCATCACTCAAGTCATCATCACTAATATCAATATCATCATCATCATCATCAATATCATTATCACCATAAACAATGCTGCTAGACACTTGGCACTTTCTCACGTCTCCTTCACTATACTTGGGAGGAGCACTTATGACACATTTTGCGTTCAATAAAGTGGCCGCCCCTTCCAGCAACGTCTTCTCCTCCTCCTTCTTCAGAGACCCCTTCTCCACCATCTTATTACCTCTCCCGTCAACCGTAACCCCTTCATGGGAGCCGTCGGTGGCTATTAAAGTCTTACCGTCCCTTCTGGAGGAGGACTGTGATAGGTGAGGAAAGGAGGCACTTTCCCCTTCTACTTGGAGTGTCTGAGCGAGGACACCTGGGACGAGGGAAGACCAGTGGAGGGGGAGCATGGGAGTGGAGGAGGACTCCAGGAGCACGGAAGACGTGGGAAGGGGCACGGTAGTTAACGCGACAAAGGTAGGTGGTGCCGTCGTTACTCCTGAAGGAGTGTCTGGTCGATCTGGGGCGTCTTCGAAGGACGAATCGGCGCTGATCTGGGCACTGTAGAAGATCTCGCTCGTCGGGCGACTCCTCTCTCCATCTCGTTCACCAAGTCCACCTTCTGCGTCTCGAGGTCTCTTGTCCTCAGGATACGATCTCAAAATAACTTGAGGTTGAGAAGGAGGAGGTCCACGGAGAAGCACCTCCGAGGTGACGGAGCCGTCAAGTTCTTTTTTGCTTGGACATTCGCCTGACGCTCTCATGAACACCTCATTGATGGCGAGGGTGTTCGTGGGCGTCGTTGACGAAGAAGTGCTCACAGTGGCGACGTACTCAGGTGAGATCGAGGAAATGAAGTTCAGCCTTTCGTGGAGAGCCTCGACATCAATACGTTTCCCTTTGTTTCCCAAATTGTTAGACAAGTCCGTCATGCCTTCACCTGGCGCTGGTACTGCTCCTTCGGCAGAGGTGTTCTTGCAGTGCTGGCCGTCGAGACCTGTCACTCCTGAAGGTTCCGAGACTACAACGAAGTTCTTGACTTTTGTATCCGGTTGTGTTCCCGACTCCTTTTCCGTCTTCGCAGTCATCACGGTTGGCGCTGAGGAGTCTCTAAGGAGCTTGTTGTGATGCAGGTTCCAGCTCTCCTTGTCGCTCTTGTGGTCTGTGTTCTTGTTCTTGTCTAACAACAGCCTCATCTCTAATTTCATGGCTGCGATCTCATCCTCTAGCTTGCTGATACCTGGACTTGACGGAAGCTCGACCTTCTGGAGCGACACCGAAGACGGGATCTTCAAGGGACTAGAATGACTCTGAAGACGTTCTCGGTTCTGCGAGAACTCCTCCTTCATGGCCATGATCTCGTCCTTCCAGGTGGTCAACTCGAGGCTGAGACCTTCTCTTTGAGGAACAGTTTCCGCCAAGGGGATGCCCGAGTTTTCTTGTTTTTGCTCAGAGTGGGTCTCTGTTGAACTCAGTAACAAGTCTTCTGCATTGGCCAAAAGCTTATCGACGTCATCTAATGCATTTGACAACTCCTCAGGTCTCATACCGGTTCCTCCGCGAGACTTCGCTTTCCCTTCCTGAACCATCTTGACTTCGGTGTCGCACGAACCAAAGACTCGACCTTCGCCTTCTCCGTGTGTCAATTGCCTCACAGGAGGAGTGTCACTTAGTGCTAATGCAACGCGTGGTACAGGTTCTCCAGAACCTGTTGCATTGTGTATTCCGGAAGGGACAACAACACTATCAAAACATGGCGGCCGTACAGAAACCGGGACGTGTCCGACCCAGTACAAAACCGGTGCTATTGTTCCTTCCGAGGTCTGAAGTGATGCCTGCTGATGGCATGGCTTAGGAGCTTCAAATGCCGTTGCGGGTTGAGAACTAGAAGCCTGAGACAGTGTACAAGGCGGAGGTGGAGGTGTAGCACTCGCCATGGCAGATATAATCCCGGTAACTTCAGCCGAGGTGTTAGGCAAGAACCTGTTTGTGAGATCGTGGCCGCCGTCGCCACCGCCTCCTTCTCCTTTCCCAACGCTTCCTTCTCCTTCTCCTCCTCCTCCTCCTCCTCCAAAATCTTCTGGTCTCGATGTCAAGGATGAAAGAACGGCTCTGTCTTCACCTAACATACACTTTACTCCAGCTTTGCTTTGGTGACACAATGAAGTATCAAGATTCTGTTGAACAACTTCGCCGTAAGGAAGATGTTCTGCGGGGGACTCTGACTCTTCTATGGACGAGAACAGAGTCATTTGCATTTTGAGCGACTCTACCTGGTCGTTGTCATCGTCCTCGCCCTCGTCGATGAATAAAATATCGTTCAGGGCCTCGAGGTGCTTCGGGATTGGTTTCGTTCTGCGGTCACATTTCTCGCTGCCGTCGCGCAGCTCTAGTGCGTCATACCCTATTACGTCACGGCATTTCACGTGCCCGCCACAGGCGCCAGTTACCCCCTCTCCCTTCAGTTCGACTGCACCCTCTGCTGCGTCACGAACATCACCTTCGTCAGGATGGTACATTCCTTCAGCATGAAGTGCCGTTCTATTGTCGATTTTGATCACAGTGCTGTCCATGTTGCTCACGGTGTTGTCAACCTGATCATTCTGCATCGACTTCTCATCCTTCAACATGTTCAGAAGGCCATCAGCCGCCGTGGAGGTGTTATCCACGTCGTGAGCCAGGTTAAGGATGGCCTGTATGACACTTCGACTCTGAAGGACGATTTCAGGGTCAGCCGAGGTGATAGGTGGCACGGGTTCGGGACCAGGTGCTGGGGCTGAATGGGTGGAAGTGGTGGGAGCTGGAGGGTACGAGTGTCGAGTGGGGGTGGTTAGGTCATGAGGGTAGGTTGCATCCGGGGACCACGTCCGTCTCTCAAGTACCGAGGGACTCCCAGGGGGCGTGGCGCTACTGCCGAAGGAAAGGCGACGAAACTGATCCTTTGAACAAGATGAGAGCGACCGCCGCCGAGAGACGAATACGAGGTTATCAAAGACCTCGGGTCCTGGAGCCTGGTCGTCGTCGTTGTCTGTATCGCCTGCAGGCAGGTCCTCGACCGAGGCAAGAGACGACTCGATGTCCTCCTCCAACAACTGGTCGAAGTCGCCCTTCTTGTCATTTGAATCAGTGTTCTGCGCCAAGGTGGGAGATCCAGACTTCTCCCGCTCCGGCGTGGCGCGCGGTGAAGTAAAGGCAGAGTTTGAGGCAGAGTTCGTGAGTGAATTGAGAGCCGAAGTTCTCACCGAACTCACAGAGGACAGGTTCCACTGCCCCATGTCGAGAGAGCCGAGGGAGGGCAGCGACTCCCCGCTCATGACGGAGGAAACACTTTCTCTCCGTCCGCCGGCCCCGGGAACCATAAGGGCGTTGCTTGTGAGTTTGGCTTCCTGAATGGCCCGCATCACTTCCTCCTGCATTTCACTGAAACTGCGCACAGCCTCGGACAAGGGATACCGAACACTTATAACACTAACACGATCTGAAATTTCTTTTTCGTCCTTTTCCATCGCCACCTCCCCACTGTCTCGCAGCCCATCCCGGGGGGTCCTTACCCCCTCAAGGGAGAAACACGCTCTCCCGAGATCCCTCGCGTCCACCAGCAGCGCGTCTGACGGGTAACAAGCTCTGCCATGCTGGTCCTCAGCTGAACTGAGACTTGCCTTACTGAGGGGAGGAGGAGCCTCCCCAAGAAAAGCGCTCGAGGTCGGCTGCGTAGCAGCGGGATGAATCATGCTGTTGCGCGAAACGAGCCGTGGGGAGGACGAGGAGGAAGAGGAGGAGGTGAGGACTCCCTCCGCGGGGTTGGAGTTGGAAGCGGGGGAGGAGGAGGAGGTTGTCAACACTCCTGCACACTCCAGGCCGGGGATACATGCAAACAGTCCTCTTGGAGCGACGCTGTTAGGCTGTGGCGGTGCTGCCGCTCCGCCGAGAACTGTTGAATTGATGTAGTTCTTATACCCGTCATCATTGACGTGGTCGTCACTGGTGGCGCTTTGGTATGGAGACGGGAATTGCGGTTCTCCGCTATTCGCCGAGGTGGGATGCTTGGGCCCGCTCAGTTTGTGGTCGGGCCGCTCTGCGCGTGCGCCACAACGACACTGAGTGTTGTCACCACTCCCCGGGTCCTCGGCCCCCTCCTCCTCCTCTTGCTGCTCGCAGTTACACGCCTCGCAGCGGCCTGGGCGGACGGCGGAGGAGGATCCCCGGGTCCTTTCGCCCCAGGGTTCGAGTTGGTCCGGCCACTTCGGCCAGGCAAGGCTAAATCCTATGGTCGTCGCCATTGCCTCCACCTTCACCATCACCAAGTACCACGCATGCCTCGCTGTGCTTGCCGTGGCTTTGTAAACGGCCGTGCTCCCCTCGACTCCCCATCTCCACCAGTTAAAGGCCAGTTGAAGAGGCCACCAGTGCCACATTCGCCATTCTTTCCAACATAAAGAAGAACTCAAGGTCGATAGTGGGCGACGTTTGCGATCTCGACGTGTCCGCTGCCTCCGAATCTCCTGGCGTTCTTTCTTGAGTTTCGTCGTGGCTTCTACGGTGTCAACAGACGCTACTTTGGAGTTGCGTCCCCGATCGGGGGCAAGGATTGCGCTGGGGCTCCACCAGGGAGCGTCCGAAGGTTCCTCCCGAGACATCTCGCAACTTCGGTTAAAGCTGCTGCAGTATTACGATTCTACACTCACATTTCAGAACACCTTAGAACGCTGCAAGAAGAGAGAACGAATGCATACGAAGAACCCACCACTGTTGCTGACATTACCACGTATTAATGGATAACACAAATCTCCGTCTCACACGACATAATCACAGCCTCACGACGGAATGCACTGGCAGCCATGGCCTCTTCTTTTAGTGAACGATGCGGACTCTGCCAAGGTCCGAGCTATACTGAAGGGGGCGTACGGCGGAGGCGGCGGCGGCGGCGCCGACGAGGGGGGGGGGATGTTCTCTTGAAGGAGCACCACGAACACTACAACTCAACACCACACACCAGCACCACCACCGGGCGGCTGGGAGTGGGTGCCGGCACTGTGTGGCCCCCGGCCGGTCCTGGCACTCTTCTTCGGGGCCGCTGCTGCTGCTGCTGCTGCGTCACGCGGCACCGTGCCACTACCAAACACACCTATGCCCTTGAAGCCCCCCTCTACCCCTCACTACGCCCCCTTCCTGTGCCCACACTCCCCTCGAGCAGTTCTTCTATTGCCCCTGCTCCCGTGTGGGCGATTTTTGCACCGCAAATGCATCCCACGGACCGAGATAAACACAAATACTAAAGCCGCAATGAAGACAGCTGCTCCTGCTCCTGCTGCCGTTGCCGCTGCTGCCACCGCCACCACCACCACCACGGAAAGGTGGAGGGGTCGGTTGGGGACGTGGGGGTGTCTAGTCCCGGGCGGCGGTGCGGATGGGTGGATGGGTGGGTGGGTGGGAGGGAGGAATGAAGGGGGGTGTGGGGCGAGGCTGAGTGAGGGGCAGCGAACGGGGAAGTGGGAACTCTGTCGGCCAGGCAAGCAGGCAGGCAGGCAGGCAGGCTAGAGAGGTAGGTTACGGCCTATAGCTGTTGGGTTAGCAGTCTTCAAGAAAAATATGAGCTGGGAAACAGAGATGGAGTGAAAGACAGAAAGAGTCCTGAAGGAAATGACTTATTCAGGCATCTACTGTGTAGTTTCTGTTTCCAAGTCTGTGTGGAACCATACAACAACAAAAACACTTTGATGGTGCAGGGGCGCCCTAAGCAACCAAACGAAAGCGCTCACGCCAGAAGAGGCTTAGCTGCAACCGAGTTTGTTGCCTCTATCCTGCGTCCGAGGATTTTAAAGGACAAAGAAAAGTCACAGGCACCTGGAGGATTCTAACGCAGGTCCACGCCGTGCCAGCACGAGGGTCATTAGAGGCCTATGCTGAGGCGGGGCTTAGGTCCGAAGATGTTTTCTTTCACACACACACATGTGTGTGTGTATATATATATATATATATATATATATATATATAGTATATATATATATATATATATATATATATATCTATATATATTAGTTTGATCAGACACAAGGGCTCAGCCCCCGTCGCCCCCATCGCCTCACCCTCTCACTGCGACAGTGACTGGCCCATTTTAGACAGAGGAAGCTATTCAATTGAGGTTAACCCCGCGCGTCCCCCTTTTTCGATAAAGCCATCCCATGCGCCACTATTTTATTACACAAAAGATCTTATTCAAACATAGAAAACAATCCCTCTCCTTTGTATGTGTATATATATATTATATATATATATATATATATATATATATATATATATATTGTATAAAGACATACATATATTACATTAAGACAATGACTGCTAATTCTATTCAGACATGGAATCTTCCTTCCGACAATTTCATCTCTTGATAAAGACAATCATCGTACTATACCTTCTCCTAGGAAATTTTATTCAGCTTTTAACACTTTTCATACTTGATTAGTTTATCCCTTTAACATTTCTGAGAAGAAAGGCGGAGATGGAGATGAAGGGAATAGAGAAAGAAATAAAGAAAGATACGGAGACAATTATTTCAAGATGTCTGAAAGAAGGACATAGTGTGTTTTTTGTTTGTTTTTGTTTTTTCCATGGGTTACATTCCTCACCTTCCATCAAGGGCACATGGACCCCGCGGGGTCTATACAAAACGAGGACTGCCAAGTGAAGGAGTTCATGGGGCCACGCGGAGTCTGGGAACAACTTTTGGAACGTCAAAGAAGTGAAAGAACGGGGAAAGTTTTGCAAGCGAATGAGAGCGAGAGATATATAGACACAGAAGGAGAAAAGAGAGAGAGAGAGAGAGAGAGAGAGAGAGAGAGAGAGAGAGAGAGAGAGAGAGAGAGAGAGAGAGAAATGTTCCCTTTCGTTTCACTAATGGTGTTACGAAACCTTAGGGAGGGGATAGGCTCCACCCATGTTTAAACACAAACAAACACACACACACAAAGGTTGTCGTTGTAGACTCAAGATCCAACCCCGCTCTGGGTATGAAAACTTCACTCACACTACAAGCCGTTACTATCTTCCTAAAGTAAGTGGGTGGTGGTTATGTGAGTGCAAGTGTGTGCAAGTGTGTGCAAGTGTGTGCAAGTGTGTGTGTGTGTGTGTGTGTGTGTGTGTGTGTGTGTGTGTGTGTGTGTGTGTGTGTGTGTGTGTGTGCGTGAAAAAAATGTGTGCGTATGTATGTACTCACGGCACTGCCTATAGACGTGTCTACACACAAGCTCTTAAATCTCTTCCAGGATGGTAAAAACTGTCGATTACAAGCCCCGAACATGATCCAAGACCATGAAGAAACACGCGTGCGGACAAACAAAGGCATATGGTGATACTATTAATGCTGCGATGATATTATCATGGATTACCATTATCAGCCCCTTGTGCGTCATCGGCTGCAAGGGAGAGGGAAGATCCGTGGAAGAGGGACACATGTGTCAGCATCTGTAGCACGTCCTATCCCAAGTTGATTAGATACCAATGGCAGAAGTGAACACGTGGTCCTGACTTACAAGGGAGCTTCAGGGTGTGTCCTCTCCGATCTTAGATCTAAGCTACTGGTCCCTATCTTCACAAAGGAACTGCCCAGAATCCATCATCGAGCTTGGCAAGAAGGGAGTACAAACCCCTTGTAGGTGGCGCTTCCATCCTCCATGTCTTTTGGAGATGAGCGAAGAAGCCGGATCTTGGCTACAAAGTCCAAGAGCTCTTTAAGCTGTGGTTAAGTCCGGCATCCATAAGTCATTTCTCGCTACAAACACTGAAGCACATGCACGAATATAAACAACCTGAAAAATTTTCTGGTCTTCATTAAATTACCGGTACATTAAAACCAAGTTCGAGTTCCAGGCATAAGGCCTGCTACTTCAGCAGAGAAAGGAAAGAGGCACAGCACATTCATGGGCATACAAAAGAAGAAACAGCTAAAGAGGACATTAACTGGAGACTGGCGGTACTTCATGATCAAAGCTCCTTTCCTGAATATCACAATTATATGCAAGCAAGCAAGCAAGCGCGCACACACACACACACACCTCGTGGGGCTGTGGTTAGAGTTCTCGCCTGCCACTACGGCAGTCCGGGTTCGACTCCCGCCCAAGGCTGAAATATTTTCAGTATCGCTTCGCTGCGGGTTGTTACTCCAACTCTCGTGGGCGGGGAGTTGGGGTGTGTGTACGTGTAAGGTCACAGTATTACCCATAGATCGGTCAAACGGGCTCTGAGCTCTCATCCGGGAGGATAACTGTCGATCACTAGTCCAACACGTGATCCAAGGCCATGGTGAATCACACACACACACGTCTCAGTGGGGATAAGTAATACGCAAAATTATCCAGGTCCCCACCTTCTCATTCAAAAATACACTAACGTCGTGCGAAGCACATCTGCTTGGCAGTGAGCCAACTCAGAGAGAACGCTGGCTTCTGCAACCCTGCCACCGTGTGCTATGTTATCTTCATATCTTTATAAATATATCATCTGTTATATCCCTGTACGTACCCAACACACGCACACACACACACACACACACACACACACACACGAACTGTTGGATAATTTGGCCAGCATACCTTTCTACCAGTTTTTTTTATAAAGATTATCACTATTACATTTTGCAAAGTACTCTAGTACTTTCGTAACTGTTCCGCCCTATAAACTGTACAGATTTTCTGACAGCAATCTTTCTCTATTACGTATGAGATGTTCTAATCCACTATCCTGAAGACATAAACGAAAATTCCAATTTTTTAACAAAGCTCAGGCTTAACAAGATGTACCTAAATCTAGTAATTTCAAGTCTAGGAAAATACTACTCTTACAATCTCAGGGAGCTGTTACAAATTCTCTCTCTCTCTCTCCCTCTCTCACTCTCTCTCTCTCTCTCTCCCTCTTTCTGTCCAACAGTTATTTCCCGGTCAGTGTTCTTTCAAGCGTAGTAATGGTACACTCCTCGCCATTAAGCGGCCATGCAACACTGGAACCCCCCTGGAAGCCTTCATCTATTTTCTGTGTGTTTGTTTGTGTGTGTTTGTTTGTGTGTGTGTGTGTGTGTGTGTGTGTGTGTGTGTGTGTGTGTGTGTGTGTGTGTGTGTGTGTGTGTGTGTGTGCGTGCTTGTGTGCGTGTGTGGTGTGTGTGTGCGTGCTTGTGTGTGTTTGGTGTGGGGGAGGCGCGGGCGCACGATTCACCTTGGATCACGTGTTGGAATCGTGATCGACAGCTATTTTCCTACCGGAAGACAGCTCAGAGCTCATATATAACCCCCAACTCCCCGCCCACGAGAGTTAGAATAACAACCCGTGCCGCAATAATACTGAAATTATTTCGGCCCTGGGCGGGATACGAACCCGGAGCGCCGTGGTGGCAGACGGGAACTCTACCAACTGCGCCGCGAATTTTGTGTGTACGTGTGTGTGTGTGTGTGTGTGTGTGTGTGTGTGTGTGTGTGTGTGTGTGTGTGTGTGTGTGTGTGTGTGTGTGTGCGTGTGTGTGTGCGTGCGTGTGTGCGTGTGTGTGTGTGCGTGTGTGTGTTGTGTATATGCGTGCGTGCGTGTGTGTGTATACACACACAATGAGAAGTCGTAGTTGACGAAAACGTTTAGTATTCCGAACTTTATTTCCCTGTGGTTTCTGCATGATCATTTAGTCACGCGTTTTTTGTGATTATTTTTGCAATACACACACACACACGCACACACACATATATATATATATATAAATATATATATATATATATATATATATATATATATATATATATATATATATATATATATATATATATAGTATATACAATTCCCCAACTTTTTATTCCCATCCACCCGCGAGTCCGGAGACTAATTCCTTTTGTCATCTTTCCCACCAGTGAAACGTTGAGCTGTGGCTGGTGGTCGTCACCTTTGCCCGATGTGTTGTATACGCAGTAGTCATTGGATTGGACACTCCAACTGCTGCGCGAGACGTGAATGAGAAGCAGCATTTTTTTTTTTCTAACTTGGAACTCCATTTTCCATCATCCAGATTCGAACTGGCGCGGTCTCTTTCTTATCCCTTTCACTAGTACTTTATATTACCAAGAGAACCTGTGCGCTCGTGTGTGTGTGTGTGTGTGTGTGTGTGTGTGTGTGTGTGTGTGTGTGTGTGTGTGTGTGTGTGTGTGTGTGTGTGTGATTCACTATGGTCACGGATCACGTGTTGGACTCGTGATCGACAGCTGTTCCCCTCCCGGAACAGAGCTCAGAGTTCGTATAAAACCGATCTATGGGTAATGCTGTGACCTTACATGCACACACACACACACACACACACACACACACACACACCGAACTCCCCGCCCACAAGAGTTGGAGTAACGACTCGCAGCGCATCGATACTGAAATTATTTCAGCCCTGGGCAGGATTCGAACCCGGACCTCCGTAGTGGCAGCCGTGAACTCTACCAACTGCGCCACGAGATGTGTGTGTGTGTGTGTGTGTGTGTGTGTGTGTGTGTGTGTGTGTGTGTGTGTGTGTGTGTGTGTGTGTGTGTGTGTGTAAAAGTGTGTTTTCACCAAACTCTTTCTCTCCCCACGTTGGAAGGGTAATCTTTTGTTTGCCCAAGGGAGGTGACTGGCTGGGGGCGCCTTCTCGCCCCTGCAATGGAGGCGGGCGTTCGGGCAGTCGGCGGTTTCCAAACCAGAGCACGACTTTATTTATCTATCTAATCACTTATGTATTCATATATTCAAAGCCGCAGATGATACAACTGTATCACCACAACGAACTGCCAACGAGGGAGAAAGCAAGGAAGGAGAAACAAATACAGTGAGGACATTATATAGATACAACACCGAAGGGTACGATACTCGTATACCATTCGACGGTACTAAGGAAAAAATATATATAATTAATAACAACAAAAACAATAATAATAATAATAATAATAATAACAATAATGCATATGCCAAGGGATTTTTCACCCTTACAAGGGAAGTAACCAAACTCAAGGGCATAAATCCATTCATCCCTCCATTTCACCTACTGCCCTGGGTCAGAGGCAATGCAGTAAGACACAGCACATCCACAGCAAGGCCGCTTCATTTAATCGGTGACCCCTCCTCTCCGTCCCCTCATGCAGAAAAAGAGATGGCAAAGAGAAATCCTTTTGGGCTGCGTCAAAATATCATTCACACATACTCCCCCACCCACACCCTTCCATGCATCACAGCATCATCCATACACAACCATTCTCCACTCACCCCTATCTTCTGTCTTCTCCCTTACTTCCTCAACAGACATTCTCCTTTCCCAATGCCCCTTTTTACCCCATCCATCCATTTCATCCTTGATCGCCCCCTTATGTTCACTCCCTCCACCTCTGTCTTCCATATCTCTTTTACTAACATTTCTTCACTCATTCTTTCCATGTGTCCAAACCATCCCTACACTCTTTCATCAACCCTATCTCCCAACTACCTTTTTAACCCCGCTCTCTTCGTCATCTCCTCGTTTCCCACTGTATCTAGCCGAGTAACCCCTACCATACTTCTCAAGAACTTCATCTCAAACACAGGGGAGAAAGAACAGTGCGACCAAGTGTTCACACTTGAGTCATAAAAGGCGACAAAAAACGGGACGAGGATGGGACTAGGCATCCTACTCTTTGTAGCCCCAAAGGGAGCATAAAAAAAGAGCAAAGGCATAATAATAATAATAATAATAATAATAATAATAATAATAATAATAATAATATTGATATTAATAATAATAATCATAAAAACAATAACAAAAGCAACGATAACAATACCAATCAATAATAATATAAATAATAGTAATAATTACAACACTAGTAGTTACACTAAAATAATAACAATAATACAATATCAATAACAATAAATAATACATAATAAATAATAGTAATAATAATAACAAATCATATTATATAATGTTAATACTGTAAATAATAAAAATGAATAAATAATAATACTAATGAGACGTATATAATGTGTAAATCACATCACACAACTGGCGGTCAGATTTGGTCACGTATCCTCATGGAACGACCATGACCCCGCGTCCGTGGCGGGTGAAGGCACCTTGACTTCGTTCATGTTAGACTCTTTGTCATTGATCCCCGTGGAAGGCCCACGGTACTGAAGGAGTTCATCCTTTGGTGTGGTGGCGATGGTCCCTTGCCTTAGTGATATCATATGATGTTCTCGAAGAAGAAAATAAAATTAATAAAAGAATGAAAAATAAAAATACTTCGCATCAGTTTTTGGTTTCTGACATCACATATTTTCGACGTCATCCCTTATGTATAGGGACTGTATAGGAGTGCAGACACTGGTAGTTTCAGGATCCGATTCAGACTTCAGGAGTGCGAATCAAGATTGAAACTAACGCGCCCCAAAGGCACAGATTGGTGAAAGGGAAACCAGTCGCCAAGTGCAATTTCTGCAATTTACCTGACGAGGTTGGGCGTCTTATACTGTAAGTAGGAAGGAACATGAAGGTCAGGTCTGCCTACGGGAGACTCCCAAGAACAAGTTCCTCAAGTTCCTTATGGAGGGAAGGGCCTCTGATGGACAAAAAAGACAGAGACTCTGTGTGTGTGTGTGTGTGTGTGTGTGTGTGTGTGTGTGTGTGTGTGTGTGTGTGTGTGTGTGTGTATGTGTGTGTGTGTGTATGTGTGTGTGTGTGTGTGTGTGTTTCACCATGGTCTTGGATCACGTGTTGAACTCGTGATCGACAATTAACCTCCCGGGTGAGAGCTCAGAGCTCGTATGACCGATCTATGGGTAATACTGTGTGTGTGTGTGTGTGTGTGTGTGTGTGTGTGTGTGTGTGTGTGTGTGTGTGTGTGTGTGTGTGTGTGTGTGTGTGTGTGTGCGCGTGCACCTAATGAGGTCATGGGTATACGAAATGACACGAATATCTGTCGAGCAGGGGATGGGAGAGAGCAAGAGTTACGTGTGAGTGTTGTGTGGATAAAATGAACGGACGAGAAATTAACGTGATCCGACGGGGGATTTCTTCTTTTCGGCTCAGTACATTCTCAACTAGATGAGATGAGAGGGTCCCCATATAATGAAACGGTGAAGGTAAACCAGCTTGGGCTGTCGGGCCCTGCTGTCAAGGAACAGTGGGCAGAGGGTAGAAATGAACCTTCATCCACAAGGGACTAAGATAGATAGGACAAGAAATGGATGTTGAATAGATGAGGATAAGTGTACGACTTGAAAGTGTATGCCTTATATGGTTATCGACCTTAGAAGAAAGGGCCTTTCGATATATGTGTGTGTGTGTGTGTGTGTGTGTGTGTGTGTGTGTGTGTGTGTGTGTGTGTGTGTGTGTGCGAGTGTATGCATGTCCTATACATGAAATTATCATTAACAGGAGCAGCAGCAGAAGCATAATCAAGAGTATCATGCACAGCTGCCTAACAAGGGACACCCACGACCCCTAACACCACCACCACCAGCAGCAGCAGCAACAACAACAGCAGCTGAGAGGCGAGCTCCACAAGCAAACCGGATGGACAGAGGACGGATGCGACGCCAAGGCTGTTGAGCCACATCCCATCCCATGGGAGACGGATGGACGGATGGACGGACGGATGGACGGACGGACGGCGGACAGACTGATAGTGACTGACACGCACGCACGCACACACACACATACACACACACACACACACACACACACACACACACACACACACACACACACACACACCGTCGCTCACTCACATCCAATAGGATCCCTCACTCTGTCCTGACGGCAGCGGCAATGGGTCAGAGGTCGGACAGGGCGCGATAACAGGCTTAAGGGTTGTAAGACTAGAGTAAGGAGGAAATGGAAGGTGAGAAAGAGGCGGAAGAGGGAAAGGAAGAGAAGCAGGAGGATTATCGATGACGCGTGATCAAGAGGCATGGCAAGGGTGCCCAGGGACAAGGAAGGGACTCTTTGTGTCTGCAATGCGCAGACCAAAGAAAAAGCGAAACGGGAAAAAAAAGCGAATTCGAAGAGGATGAGGAGAGCAAGGGAGGTGGGTTAGATGTAACACCTTCGTATTGGATAATATACATACATACATATACCAAAGGCTCTTTCCCCCTACATGGGGGGGTAGCCAAAAAGAAAAAGGCATAGAAACCACTCCCACCCATTCCATTTCCTATATATTCCACTCCCCTCCACCCTCCTCCTCCCCTCCCATCTTGGCACCTCCTGGATGACGGGTCATCCCTGCATCCTGTGCACTGCCCTGGGTCAGAAGCAGTGTCGCAAGACACAGCACACACACACACACACACACACACACACACACACACACAACATACATACATATATATACCAAAGGCTTGTTTCCCCCTTACAAGGGAGGTAGCCAAAAAGAAAAAGGCATAAAAAACCATTCCCACCCATTCCATCCCTAATACACTCCACTCCCCTCCCTCTTGTCTTGGCACCTCCTGGATGACAAGTCATCCCTGCATCTTGTCCGCCCTGGGTCAGAGGCAGTGTCGGAAGACACATCACATCCACAGCAAAGCCGCTTGCTGTGGATGTGTATTGGATAACACTTTTCATTCTGGCTTTCTGATTCATCTCGGGGCACACGCCCTCGGTAGGGAGTGGGTTAAAGCCTGTTTCGTTAAACGCCTTCCGTGACACTTCTTCCTCTTTAATCTGGCTGTGGTCAAGCGACTAACTACTCTCATCTACGTGCCACCCTTTGGGCAGTGAAGGTAATTTTATGAACCAAAGACACAAACAACTAAGTTCGAGACGCTTGGAATACGACCATGCACACACGCATACACAGACACAAACACATTTATACTGTATATATATATATATATATATATATATATATATATATATATATATATATATATATATATATATATATATATATATATATATATATACGTATTTTCATCCTCTGCATCAAACTGAATACATTTAAGTATCGTTCTGGCTAATGTCAGACGATTGCATTAGCTTTGAGCAACCATGGATACAGTTGTGATACATATGTGTACATACGTCAACAAAGGGATGTCAAATAACGTACAAAACAGTCGGGGGAAAACCGAGAGAAAGAGTGTTGGGTTGTGCACGCGGACGGCCTCCAATTCATCTGATGGCGCGGAACGATTCTCCGGCGTGAGAGGGCTCGTGAGCCGTGGATAGCGTGAGGGAGGCCACGGCGACGGCGACAGGGTGAGGGACGGGAGGGACGGGATGCCAACGACCAAACGACAAGACCCGAAACGGTATGAATGAAGAAACATGGCAAAAATTTGGGGAAGAGACGAGAGCTCGCGAAGAGGAGGAGGAGGGAGGTGAGGTGGGAAATGGGGCGGAGTGAGGTGAGACGGTGAGGCGATAACGAAAGTGGGACGCGGTAAAAAAAATAACAAAACAAATAAAAATAAAGTAAAACGCAGGAAGGAGAAAATGTTTTTTTTTTTTTATACAAAAGGCGTGATTACAAATATTCTTATGTAAAGATGTATACTAGCCCTTACTGGAGGGATGGCATTTAGAGGAGGAGGAGGAGGAGGAGGAGGAGGAGGAGGAGGAGGAGGAGGAGGAGGAGGAGGAGGAAGGGGTCAATTTCCGTACCGCCGCCCGACAGAGAACGACTCGCTGCCCTTTTCGTGACTTCGGCGGCGGGCGATGTTGCCTCCACCTCCTCCTCCTCCTCTATTGTCTAGTATCCGGGCATCAAAATAAAACGGTGATAAAAATAGTTCGACGAGTTACCATTAATCTATAAAAATACTATGTATATTTGCGCGCGCGCGCGCGTGTGTGTGTGTGTGTGTGTGTGTGAGCGTGTGTGTAAAATATAAACACACAAACGTAAATGCACCCGCATATGCAGAGCATTACAAAACCTAGAATTAAGACATATGATTTGGCAATCATTCTATCTATATCCTGACATTTTTTTTTAAATAAATTCCTTCTTGTGGGATTGACATGTGAAAATACATCTTAGTTTCTAATTTACAAACTAACTTGAAGGGATTCCGTGATATGTTGGTAAATGTTTGAATATTTCAGTAGTTTTAAAATTATCCAACGGCATTTTTCTCACTCCAAAAGCACTGCATGATTTGGATGAAATATAATCTGTGATCTCAGATTCTCAGTATCAGTCTGAAGACAAATAAAACAAAAGCATTAAAAACAATAACAACTATTGCCTCCAGTTTCACGGGTAGAGAACCGCAGCCCCACTTGAGCTGGCAACGGTTCTCCGGCCCTCCCAGAGATCTGGTAAGAAAATTTGCATTATTGTCTATGTGTTCTAGTGAGAGACAATATTTATTTGGTTATAGTAACAAGAAGAGGTCAGTCACTGGTTGTCAGCCTACATTATATGAAAATGCGGTGGAAAAAGGTTGAAACTGATAAGGAAATATCTTGATTCCGGTCCGGGGACCGAGTGCCAGGCCCTCGTGGCTACATCCCCATACATAGATGAGGGAATTGACAAGTTCTACGGCAGGGAGATGACTCTCTCTGACGTCCATCTTATGGGGCCACCATCTTAAAAGTACCCGTTAATGGTCCCAACATAAGAGAGATCTGATACACAAAATAGATTATGAGGATCTAACTAAAGTAGAATTTAGGTCAAACGCTTCAAGCAACAATATGAAATTACAAGACACGAAACTGTTAGGTGGTTAAAATAAACATATAAATAAATAAATAAATAAAATAAACAAGTCCATACAAAAATTTCTGCCAATGCATCATGAAATGCTCCCTACCCACACAGTTCAAACACGAAGATTACAATCATTGAACACTCCCGGCTACGAGGATTTCAAGTTTGGAAAATTACGAAATTCTCTGAGAATGAGAACGGGGAAGCCGCTGGAAGAATGACCTCTGCCAACTCGTGACGATATTGAGAGAGAGGGGGGAGGAGAGAAAGAGAGAGGAGAGAAAAAGAGAGGAAGAGAGAGAGGGAGAAAGAGAGAGAGAGAAAGGAGAGAGTGGAGAGAACCAGAGAGAGAGGGGGGAAGGGGGTGTAGGGGAGAGAGAAAGGGGAGAGAGAGAGATTGAGGACGGGGGAGAGGAGAGAGAGAGAGTAGGGAGAGTGGAGAGGAAAGAGAGAGGGGGGAGAGTGGAGAAAGAGAAAGGAGAGAGTGGGTAAAGTGGGGAGAGAGTGGGGAGGAGAGAGAAAGGGGGGAAGGGGGAGAGGGGAGAGAGAGAGGGGGGAGACAGAGAGGGGGAGAGAGAGAGGGAGAGAGAGAGAGTGGAGAGGAGAGAGACAGGAGAGAGAGAGAGAGAGAGAGAGAGAGAGAGAGAGAGAGAGAGAGAGAGTGCAGAGGAGAGAGAGTGGAGAGGAGAGAGAGAGAGAGAGAGAGAGAGAGAGAGAGAGAGAGAGAGAGAGAGAGAGAGAGAGAGAGAGAGAGAGAGAGAGAGAGAGAGAGAGACCCAAGATAAGTGCTGAGCCCCGGAGCCAAAGAATATCGCGCAGGGGCAATAAAAACGGGCAGAAATGGAACTAGCACTGGGACACGTTGCCAGAAAAGAGGATGACATGAAGAGCAATCGCCTTACTCTCTGTACGTCAAAAAAAAAAAAAAAAAAAAAAAAAAAAAAAAAAAAAAAGGGAGAACATAAAAGATGGAACAAGAAAGAGAAGTTTGGAACAAGAAAGAGGAGTTTGCAAAAAAAAAAAAGGCTTGGCAACGGCAAGCAGAGGTGGAAATGTCGGAATGGGTTGGGAGAAACTTAAGTTCATGTGCGGACTTTGAATGACTGCTGATGATCAATACAGCAACGCGCGCGCGCGCGCGCAAATACGGTAGTAGTATGTGTCTGGGTGAAGTGACAGAGAGAGAGAGAGAGAGAGAGAGAGAGAGAGAGAGAGAGAGAGAGAGAGAGAGAGAGAGGGTGATATATATATATATATATATATATATATATATATATATATATATATATAGAGAGAGAGAGAGAGAGAGAGAGGGGAGAGAGGGTGATATATATATATATATATATATATATATATATATATATATAGAGAGAGAGAGAGAGAGAGAGAGAGAGAGAGAGAGCGAGAATAAACTGGAAAAGGTGTCGGAAAGGGGAACTAGTAAGACTTTTCCCTCACCACCACCACCACCACCACCACCACCACCACCACCACCACCACCTCCTCCTCCTCCTCCTCCTCCTCCTCCTCTCCTCCTCCTCATCCTCCTCCTCCTCCTCCTCCTCCTCCTCCTCCTCCTCCTCCTCCTCCTCCTCCTCCTCCTCCTCCTCCTCCTCCTCCTCCTCCTCCTCCTCCTCCTCCTCTCCTCCTCCTCCTCCTCCAAGTGCGCGGGTGAGCGACAGCGTGAGTGACTGTCAGGCCGGTTTCACTCGAGGCCCCGAAGCGAGCATGCCACTATTGAAACCCTTCATTTCCTTTAAAAAATTTAAGTGAACGACTGTATGGACAAAATCCATTTAACACGAAGCCTTCACATGTGCTAATGGCTAAAAGACAAAGGAATCTAATTTTGTATCACTACCACCGTGACATTTTAATGGCAACACTGAACGGCCGGGGCTGAGTTGCCAACTGCCAAAAATACTGTTGACCTTGTGACTATTACACAAAACGACACGAAACAATGACAATCGGCCTGGTGGCATCCTAACAAGGCTGTACCGTTCGACTATTATTCAAATTCGAACCGGACAAAGGAACAATGCAAAGAAAAAAAAATAATGATAAATAAAACAAGAAAAAAAAAAATACCACTGGTGTTGCAGTAAATTGCAATTCAGTTTCATGAATCGATACAGTCCGACGAGACCGAGGCGTTGTGGGTGGGTTTGCTGGGTGTGTGTGTGTGTGTGTGTGTGTGTGTGTGTGTGTGTGTGTGTGTGTGTGTGTGTGTGTGTGTGTGTGTGTGTGTGTGTGTGTGTGTGTGTGTGTGTGTGTGTGTGTGTGTGTGATTCACCATGGCCTTGGATCACGTGTTGAACTCGTGATCGACAGTTATTAACCTCCCGGATGAGAGCTCAGAGCTCGTATGACCGATCTATGGGTAATGCTGTGACCTTACACGCACACACACACCCAACTCTCCGCCCACGAGAGTTGCAGTAACGACTCGAAGCGCAGCGATACTGAAATTACTTCAGCCCTGGGCAGGATTCGAACCCGGACCGCCGTAGTGACAGTCGGAGACTCTACGAGTCGTTGTGTGTGTGTGATTCAGCATGGTCTTGGATCACGTGTTGGACTCGTGATCGACAGTTATTAACCTCCCGAATGAGAGCTCAAAGCTCGTATGACCGATCTATGGGTAATGCTGTGACCTTAACACGCACACATACCCCCAACTCCCCGCCCACGAGAGTTGGAGTAACAACCCGCAGCGCAGCGATACTGAAATTATTTCATCCCTGGGCGGGAGTCGAACGCGGACCGCCGTAGTGCCAGGCGAGAACTCTAACCACAGCCCCACGAGGTGTGTGTGTGTGTGTGTGTGTGTGTGTGTGTGTGTTACAAATGCATACGAGAGATACCAAACTGCATCAAACCACTGAGTCATCCCAACGCCGTTTGTAGCAATGCCTTAACAAAGGGGCCATGAAATAGGGATGATTAAAATAGCCTCATACAACACAGAATTAGGGGATACCAAAACTCACTACAAAGGGTCGTCACCAAGCTGTTACATTCACACGCGCGCGCCCACACACACACTACAGTGTGTGTATATATATATATATATATATATATATATATATATATATATATATATATATATATATATGTATATGAAATATACAGAATAATTAAAAACATGAATGAAAAAACCCAGAACCTAAAAGGCTTGAAGATGCACCATCGGTCTTTTTCCTAATTTGATTATCATTATTACATATATATATATATATATACACATATACACCTATACCAAAAGGCGCCTTCCCCACTATCATTACTATTATCAATAGGGTTGCTATTTGTGTCTACATTTCTGACTGAGGATTCGAAGATTTTTCTATCATTTCAAAACCGGGCAAAGGAAAAAAAAACTACACTGATCAGTTCGCGTTCTGCTTTCATCTTTTGCCAATGGACACCAAATTCTCTCGAAGGATTCTAGCCCTTACAACCCGTTGACCAACCTCACAGCCTTTGTTCTAGCTAACGTCAAAGAGACCACCATCCCCCTTTTTCTTTCTCTTTTGTCTCAAGTGGTGCCTCCTTTGAGGAAAAAGATCAGTTGGCGGCATCTGGAACTCTATAAAGGGGGTCGCCTAGGTTCAGGGGTCAATGAATTGTGAAATCATCTTTACAAGTCCTTCCGAACCGGATTGCACTATTTTTCAATTACGACCGTGGACGGGTCATCCCAGTTCCTTGACATAAAGACCTTTTTCGAACAAGATGAATCCAAGGCCCATGGAATCATAAGAGGAAGAGGACACTGCTGTTACAAATGTTAATCCCATATTCTATTACTCTTTTCTCAAAACCTGTTCATATATCGCACATACATACTATACACAAGCCCTACACACTTTACAGGCACCTAAAATCCATAAAAACACACATGCATGTAAACAAATAAAATACCTGCAGTGGACGGCCAACATACATACATATATGTACACAGACACATGCACGTACACCCACCGACTTGAGCACACAGGGGCACACGGACAAAACAGGCTCCGAAACTGCGGCCAATGAGTCATAATCGTTCCTCGCCACGTCTTCGCAGTCTCCCTTCTCCTCCACCACAAAGGAGGAAGAGGAAGAGGAAGAGGAGGAGGAGGAGGAGGAGGAGGAGGAGGAGGAGGAGGAGGAGGAGGAGGAGGAGGAGGAGGAGGAGGAGGAGGAGGAGGAGGAGGAGGAGGAGGAGGAGGAGGAGGAGGTGGTGGTGGTTGAGGAGACAACATTATGTCCTTTTCATTTGCCTCCAACCCCCTCCCCCTCCACACCACCATCCCCGGCCACGACCCCCGTCCCCAACCTCCTGACCCCTCCACCGGGTCCTGGAACTGTCAAAGCACTGTTGTACCTCGACGAAGCCACTTTGACTCCACCGTTTCGACTGAGCATTCAGTAATGTCCACATATCCGAAGACTTCGTTAAGAATGCTTTAATCGCTTAATCGTCTTTTGGACCGTAAACGTGACGTCACAGGGGATCGATCTGTGGCCTTTGAGTCCACGAGGCGAGACCAAAGCCTCATGTTACTAACTGCATCCATGCATTCCCAAACTCTACACCAGCGCTTCTCAACCTTTTTACTCTTGCGTAACATTTGAAATAAATTGCATGTCTCAAGGAACCCCTACAAAAAAAAAAAAAAAAAAAAAAAACTATACCGTACCTTTCATTTTATTTTCATCGTAATAATAGGTTAGATAGGATGATGTCTATATTACATTATTACAAAAACCAAGAATATCACGTGCGTGTTTAATCATATTACGTATATGAAATTAAATAAAAAATCAAAAGTGCATTAGCTTATCTCAATTGTTCTCGCGGAACCCTTAGGGGCCTTTTGCGGAACCTTATGGTTCCGGGGAACCCTGGTTGAGAAACGCTGCCCTACACGAACGATCGTGGCGAAATTGTTGACGGATTTTTTCTTCATCTTATTGAAACCTCTCGTCGTTTTGAGGGTTAAAAGCTAACCTCTCGTCGTTTAAAAGGTTAAAAGTTTACTTGCTCAGCCGAACGTGAACGTCCGCAATTAATTTGTTTCGCGTAAAGGATATCATTCTCTCTCAAGCACAATTATTTTACGAATTTATTAAGAGCGTTTAATACACACACACACACACATTATATATATATATATATATATATATATATATATATATATATATATGAACATTTTAGAAGCTCTGCCAAGGGATTCGAACCCTGACCTGTGCGTGCATAATCACGAAGCCAATACGCTAGCAACCGAGCTACGTGCGATGGTACAAAAGGACTGTACAAGTCCCCAACCAGAGCTTCTAAAATATTCAATCTGTCTTAAACATACACAACATACACACACACACACACACACACATATATATATATATATATATATATATATATATATATATATATATATATATATATATATATATATATATATAATGATAAAGACGTCATAATGGTATAAATTCGGTGGCTGGTGAGGTTCGCTGGACTTTTCTGAGCGATTTGCGATAGATTCGCCACATGATTTTTTTCGATTCCAAACACTAAGTGGCATTTCTTTATAACTAATAAACGTTTTGACATCACATCGCCCCGCCCCCAATAAAGTGGGTGAAAAGGCGACACTACATTACGTCGACATTATCGAACATCGTTCCCGGGGATGACTATTGATATAATCATACAATAATCAACCAAATAAGTTACCTAAACAAGATACGTCAGGACCACGGCTATTCCCTTTCGAATACTCACGCATCTCCTAGGTTTGGTCCAAGTATTGACTCAGGCACGAGGCATACTACCACTCTAAGGGCTACAATCCAACTCCCAGTGTCGAAAGGCGAAAAGCGACTTCACAGCATGAAAGAGGGCCAATGCCGAGAGAGGTTCCTGTGAAAGAAGCAGGTTTGGCTCAAGGCGTCCCATTCGCTCCCTTAGCGCGCAACGCTTCGTATATTCCGCTGTGAAAAAAGGCCTCCAGTCTCCTGAAAACTCGGTCGGTGACGCCGAAACCAATTCAGGTTTCAAAGTCCGCGATTTGGCCGAACGGAACCCTCCGATGGCGTCAACTAAGTCGACGCAATGTACCTCAAGTGAACGGAACCGATCTCAGTCTCGAGAGCCTCTTCAAGTACGGGACCCGCCCCTTTTAAGTGAATAAAATTGTCTGGCGTGTAGATGGCCCTATGCAGTGCGCCAACACACTGAACGGTGGGGGCACAAATTAAAGGAGTGGAGCAAGGAGGGAGGGAGGGAGTGGGGCAAGGAGGGAGGGAGGGAGTGGGGCAAGGAGGGAGGGAGGGAGTGGGGCAAGGAGGGAGGGAGGGAGTGGGGCAAGGAGGGAGGGAAGGAGGGAGGACGGAAGGGAGGGCGAATTAAAGGGGAAAGGGCGAGAAACTGGAAGAGAAAAAGGAAAGAGGGAGGAGATGGGAGGGGAAGGGGAAGGGGAACGGGAAGGGAAAGGAAAAGGAGTGGAAGAAAGAAAAGGAGGTGAAAGTGGGGGAAGGAGAAACAAGACAGAGGGGAAAGAGGGGAAAGGGTGGATGACCGAGGATAAGAGTGGGGAGGAGGCGGGGAGGGGAAAGGAGTAGGGGGGAAGGAAAGGAGGAGAGGGGAAATGAGAAGGGGATATGGGGAAGGATAAATACAGGGAAGAGGAAGGGGAAAGGAAAGGAGAGTGGAAAAGGGGAAAGGGAGACAGAGAGGAGAAAGTGAGGAATAAGGGGGAGAAAGGGGGGGAAAGGAGGAGAAAAGGAGGGGAACGGGAGAGAAAGGAGAGGTAAAAAAAGGGAGAAAATGCTGAGAAAGGGTGATAAAGGGAGGAGGGGGACGGGAAGTGGCATCGAGGAGGGAGAGAGGGAGGAGGGGAGGGTCAAGACAAATGGGACTACTGAAGGGGAAGACCAGACGGAAGGAGCCCGGGGGACGGAGACGGCGGAGGAAGAAATGCGGAACTGAGGAAACAAAGGCCAAATGAAATTAATGTGGAGGATAAAAGACGAAATTGGGAAGAGGAGACGGAGAGGAGGGAGGACGAGGAGGAGGGGGAGGAGGAGGGGAGGAGGAGGGGAGGAGGAGGGGAGGAGGAGGAGGAGGAAGGAGAGAAGGGGTGGAAGAGGAGGGGGAGGAGGAAGAAGAAGAGGGGAGGAAGAGAAGGGGAGGAGGAGGAGGAGGAGGAGGCAGACGAGGTGTAGGAAGAGGAAGACGAGGAGGGGGAACAGGAAGACGGGGAAGAGGAAGGAGAAGAGAGGAGTAAGAGGAGGAGGAGGGAGAAGGAGGAGGAGGGGGAAGAAGAGGAGGAGGAAGACGAGGAGTGGGAAGAGGAAGGCGAGGAGGGGGAGGGGGAGCAGTAAGACGAGGAAGACGAAGAGGAAAAGGATGAAGAGGAGGACGACAAGGACGGAGGAAGAGGAAGAGGAAGAGGAAGAGGAAGAGGAGGACAAGGAAGAGGAGAGGCAGAAGGGAGAAAAAGTAAATGAAAACAAGAGGAAAATAAATTAAAAGGAAGAAAATAATGATGACGACGCAGGCAGCAGAAGGACGTCTTTGGAGAAATTCGACAAAACAGCAGCTCATAAAATTCGACAAATAAAAAAAAACATAGAAATAAAAAGGAGAGGCGAGGAGAAGAAAAGTGAGGAAAGAGGGAGATTAATAAAATATGAAATTAACATCTTCATCGCGGAGATCATATTACGGCCATCGGGGCTCCTTTCTGGCGGTGGGTGTCGGGTTCCGTGTGGTTACGTCGTCGTCATCGTCGAGATGAACCGCCCCGTCCGTCCACCAACACCAGTGTACCGCAGTGTGAGGTGGTGAGTGACGGCGCAGCGGTAGGGTACCTGCACTCGTGGACCAACAGTCAGTCACTCCAACCTGATGGCTTACCGACCTACCTGCCCGGCAGCACTTGCCTGCCTCTGGGCCGTACCTGTCTACCTGCCTGTCTCTATTTAGTTTTTACTTCAGCTCCCAGTAGTAGGCGTTATGCTTGTCAGTGGTCCCAGCATGTTCCTCCATCTGGTTCTATCATGGAAGGCCCCTTCCTCCCTCAGAGTTTCGATGTTGGGCAAGTCATGTCTGCTGAGGAGGGCGTCTTCCACATTTTCTTTCCATCTCTTTCTCGGTCTTCCTCTTGGCCTTCTTCCGTCCGGCATCCACTCCCAGCATCCCCTTGCGATTCTTTCTTCCTCCATTCTTTCTCAATGTCCTAACCATCTTAACTGGGCAGCATCTATTTTGCATAGCGTGGAACAGACGCCTGCCTCTATCTACTTCAAATATGCCTGTCTTGTTTTGGATAGGCTTGCTGGGATAGAAAAGTGGATGTGTGTGGGAAATGGCGTTGTAGACATGAAGGTAGAAGGAAACTGTTAAGGAAAGTGTGAATGTAGAGGGTTGTAGAGTGAAGCAGAACGGAGGGGTGACCAAAACAATGGTGTAGTAGACAGAAGGTGGAGAGACGAAATAGAGAAGTTCGCAGGAGTAACGTGGCAGAGGTTGGCGCGGTCGTGTGAATCATGGAATGCTATGAAGTAGGATTTTGTTCAGCAGTGGACTCAGGATGGCTGATTTGATTGAGAAGGGAAGGGGAACAGAGGGGGAAGAGAAGTAGATGGATGGGGCAGGAGAAGGGAAGGAGATGGATGGGAGAGGGGGAGAGAAGAAGATGGGAAAGGAAGCAGATGAGGAGACAATAAGGATTATGGTGCGGAGAAGAAAAGGGAGATGAGGAAAGGGGGTAGGTGGAACCAGGAAGAAAGGTGGAGAAGAAAGATAAGGAGAGGGGAAGGGAAAGGAGATGAAAAGGGAGGAGATGGCATCCAATTTCAGCAGAATATTCAACAAGCCTCCTCCTCCAATTTTTCCTTCACAACCTAATTCTTGTTTATGCCTACTCGTCTCCCTCGTTCGCATAGTCTCGTACATCTTGCCACTACTTCTCAAACCAAACAGAGCAGTATCTCTCCACTGTCTTCCATCAATACTGCACCATCAATGCGGTATGTGGTTCAAAATCCATCTCTTCACCTTCCTCCTCCTCCTCCTCCTCACACTTCCTTCTCTCTCAATTTCTTGAGCAAAACACTTCATCATATCGTGTTTACACACTGTGCACTTAGCGCTGCACACACACACACACACACACACACACACACACACGCGCGCGACTCGATGGTGCAGTAGCCTTCGCGGCCGCCACTACAGCAGTCCGGGTTCGAATCCTCCCCTGGGCTGAAATATTTCAGTATCACTGCGCTGCGAGTCGTTATTCCAACTCGTGGGCGGGGAGTTGGATGTGTGCGCGTAAGGTCACAGCATTACCTATAGATCGGTCATATATGAGCTCTGAGCTCTCTTCCGGGAGGGAAATAGCTGTCGAGCACGAGTCCAACACGTGATCCAAGACCATGGTGGTGAATCATACACACACACGCACACAAACACAAAGCAATACTTCTGGTAAATACAACTCGCATAAAACTTTACAAGTCGAGAGCATTACGATCATCCTTATAGTGGGCAGAGCCTAGATGCCACACAACTTCGAGTAAATTCGCTGGAGTCGAAGGAGCTGCGGTGGAGGAAGAAGGGACCAAGGGCTAAGCTCCGACCCATACAAAAAGGGCTTCGGCTCAGCGCCCAAGAAAGAAGAGCATCCGACAGGAAGCACAAGAGGTCAACTGTGGGTACGAAACAAAAGGTCGGGTGATGACAGGTGGGAAGAAACAGGTAGGGGCAAGGAAAAAGTGACGGAGGGAGGAAGAGAGGGGGAGGAGGGAGGGAGAGAGGGGGAGGAGGGAGGGAGAGAGGGGGAGGGTGGAGATAGAGAGGGGAAGGAGGGAGGGAGAGAGGGGGAGGGAGGGAGAGGGGGAGGGAGGGTGTTTCTGGTGGAGGAACTCTTATCCTTAACCTGCTAGCTAGTTTCTCTTGTAGGAAACCGTCGAGCTCTAAGGTAGCCGGAAGGACAGATTTACTGCTGTTGAATAAAATATACCGTGGGAAAATCGGGAATGAACTGTTGGAGAATTCCAATTCTAAAACTACTTCAAGCACTGGACCACCACGCCTAACCACTGGCGATGGTGATAGTGAACAAGGTGGTATACGGTGGTGGGGGAAAGAACCAGCGAAATGGAATGGTCTGCACATTACACTTGATAAAACCTTCGATCGAAAAATAAAAAAGGGGCATAGTGTTGAAGGGGGTTGGGAGCAAATTCATTCGCCGATTGGGAATGTCTGCCGGGCCATTTCCACAATGAAATCAAGGGCGCGAGTTTTATTGGAAAACTTTTCTGGCCTCTAGATGAGTTCGCACAACAGCAGGACAGTCGACGGCTAAAGCGTCCCGGAATCCGAGATGTCTCGTTTGCATGCACAGTGTTTCTGAGACATAAATATACATACGACTATATACAACTAAACATATACACACGTTGGAGAATTTTAAGAGTCTCGGTAGTTCCGTTGGTAGAGCGTCGGCTTTGCTTTTCGCAAGCCCTCGGTTCGAGTCCGGGGACGACTGTAGGAATTATTTGATTGACATCGCCGTCAATTGCGATTCTATTCAGGTATAACAACATATACACGTATTGTTGGAAAGAATGCAAACACTGGACTCGTCGTTAGACGTTCATTCCTACGTTTCGAACCCTGGATAAAATCGTCAACCGACACAAACCCTCTAAAGAAGATGAGTTGGTCCTTGAGATTAAAATGGGCCAAAATTGGGCACGAAACTTGGCATCCGCTGTCCTGTCCTGATCACAGTAAACCCCAATGTACGTACTCCAGTTCACTACTGAACAAAGACCTCTCAACCGTTTCCAGAGGTCGCACGACGGACCCAACCTCTGCCATGTTACTCTTGCAATTTTTTCTTCTCTTTGCCTGGTCCCTTTCCACGCTCGACATCTACCGGTTTATAAAGAGTAAACGAAAACACCGATACTCGAAACGAAAACATTTTATCGGTAGTCACACTGCTCATAATAATTAATCTATTTTATCTTTATTTCTGGAAAGGCACTACCCCATTACCAATCACTACTAAGATTTTTTTCTCGGACAAGTGTGAAAGATTTTGATCACCTCGACAAAATCTGTCCAATGACGAGGAAGAACACCATTTATTGGGGGTCCAAGCCACCGAAAATCAGACTCTTAACGATAACGCACTTTTCTGTGTTGGGAAAAATTAGAAACAAATTGAAAAATAAAAATACGTCTATGTCGACTATTTCAAGAATTATGCCGGATGCCTAAGCATTTATTGAAGAGCTAAGAGAGGTTGTTAAACAGATTTATAGTGCAAGAACATTGATAATAATGATAATAACCATGAGGAAGAGAAGAGGAAGAGGAGGAAGAGGAAGAGGAGGAAGAGGAGGAAGAGGAGGAGAAGGAGGAAGAGAAGGAGGAAGAGGAGGAGGACAGCAACAACAATCTCCCACAACCTGTCTGTGTTCTTCATCATTTCCTCTTGAGACCAAATCACTTTGTTTCTTTCAATACAGACACCTTCCCGCGATTGATGAGATGACAGGCAACACTGGGTAACGGACTAAATGTTGTTGCATGCGTCACCTTCCACGGGCAACTTGCTGCCACCTGATGAATGTCAAAGTCGAATGCGGCCTTGTGTTGAACTGGTTGACATACACTTGGCCTATGCGACATTGTAGCATGCCACAATTTGCCAGGAGGAAGGAAGTGCGCATTTCCTTTCCTGCCAGGTCCCACTTCTCATTTACAGCCACATCGTCACCCCAAATATATAAACAATTAAAAAAAAATAATAATAATAATAATAATTCAAGAACAGGTGTACAAAGGAAAACAGTAAAATTAAGTAAACAAACTACAAACAGAAGCGAAGAAATAACAAACAAAAAGGATAAACACATGAAAAAATACACATACAAAATCTCATTTTTTTTTATTCATGTACCCAAAATCTAAACCAGGTCATTTGCACCAAGTCCCAAGTGTCTGCCACTTCGTGAACCTGTCATTATCTCCGGCCCATTATCCCCTTTCCTTTGTATCGGTCGCGATGCACCCCACCCCCCATCATCCCCCATTCAACAATAAACTCCCTCACAATACGAACTGAACTTTAAATATATTGTTAGTGCGTGCGTGCGTGCGTGTGTATGTGTATATGTGTAAGAGTGTGTGTGTGTATGTGTGTATATATATATATAATGTGTGTGTATGTGTATGTGTAAGAGTGTGTGTATGTGTATATATGTGTATATGTACGTGTGTGTGTATGTATATGTGCGTGTGTGTATGTATATGTGTGTGTGTGTGTATGTATGTATATGTGCGTGTGTAAGAGTGTGCGTGTGTGTGTAAGTTTGTGTTTGTGTGTGTGTGTGTGTGTGTGTGTGTGTGTGTGTGTGTGTGTGTGTGTGTGTGTGTGTGTGTGTGTGTGTGTGTGTGTGTGTGTGTGTGTGTGTGTGTGTTTGTAATTGTATGTGTGTATGTGTAAGAGTGTGTGTGCGTCTGTGTGAGTGTTTGTGTATGTGTAAGTAAGTGTGTGTGTGTGTGTTTGTGTGTGTTCTGGCTGCGGTCAGATGATTTGTTTTAGGTGAAGGAAAATCCTCTTAATTTAATGGGTTAAGCAGTTATATCTACCCATTCATCTATCCACAAACACACACGCAATTAAACAAATTATCTCTATGCACAAGCTACCATTAAAAACACGAGTACTATGACTGTACAATCAGAATAAAACAAGTGTATGTTTCATTAATGCAAACAAAACTACCGTAGCGAGACGCCCGGCTCCACCCCGCCCCCTTCGCGCATTCAAGACACGCCCTCCATTGGCCGCCTTTCGGGAACGCACCAGAGTCCGTACGCAGTTTCTTAGATATTACTAAAGCGTTGGGCAATCTCACCACACAATTTCTATTGCCTGTGAAATAAATGTTTTAAAGATTAATGCGTGTGATTACCGCGTATGACAAACACGTTCTTCATCTATTAACACATTTGGATAACGATTTACTCCTCTGATAATTATATTTATTGTCAAGCGAGATCATGGGGTAAGACAACAACTGTATTTCAGCGAGGTTCGAAAAAACGGTTTTTGAGTACACGATGTCAGTCTTTTGTTGAAAAGGTCGTCTTAGTCGACATGACGTCACATCGCCTGTTTTGAGACCCCGACATGACGACATGACGTCACTCACTAAGCCCCGCGTGCCTGAAGGGTGGACAGACTTTGTGCACTTGGGATTTCGGGAAGAAAACTTGTTACTGGCGAAACCGAAGTGGGCGGGCCGACGAGGAGGAGGAGGAGGAGGAGGAAGACGAAGCCTCCTGCGCAACCAGCTCCGGAAGCGCCTCCCGGCAGGCAGCTTTAAGCACACCGATACAAAGCGCGCCTTTAACCCCTTCGATACTGAGGGGATGCCACGGTGACGAATAAAACAGTCCGCTGGCACCTGGGACAACTGCCTCCCGCTACTGAAGAGGTTGCTCGTGATGGGGATTAGAACCCACTTGCTGCCAAGGGGCAGCCACGGGGACGAATAAAATGGTCTTCGGATGCAAGAATGAGACCGTGGCACTCGACACGGAGAGCGCTGGGATAATCGTGGCTGACACCCGCTTCATTTCCAGAGAGAAAAAGAGAGAGAGAGAGAGAGAGAGAGAGAGAGAGAGAGAGAGAGAGAGAGAGAGAGAGAGAGAGAGAGAGAGAGAGAGAGAGTTTGATGAGAAAGGGTCACACAACCCTTTCAATACAGTGTTCTCACTCTATACCCCTGTTGTGGCCAAAGCCCAGAACAGTTCTTCTCTGCCTAAAGGAAGGAAATGCCCTAACCTGAAGGGACCCCTATCGATCGAGACCCCCATCCCCACTCAAATTTATACAATACACATGTACTGGTTCATGCGTCCGTTTCATCGCATCACGTCACACTCAGAGTAATAAAATCGCCCGATGGAGTCTGTCCATAATAAACCTAGGTAGTGCGCCACGGTTCTGTGGGTAACAAGTAAATGACGCTGCATGGAGGCGTGATGTCTCTGAAATGAACTCCTCAACGCAGTTTCCAAGGCGCCCGACTTGCCTGGGAACAGAACTGCATAAGGGACAGCCGTCTTCCACGCAAACGGAGAACGCCAAGGACAGTAGGTTCTCTGGGCTTGGCACGGACGGATATCTACTGGCACTGGCACCATCATTTCAGTTCGTGATGCGGCGGCACCATGACCATCACCTAATCACCACCACCCGTTACCATTACATATCATCACCACCATCAATTTGACACCTCTGCCACCACCACCATCAATTTGACACCTCTACCACCATCACCTCTGCTACTACCACCAACAACAACTCCATCACCACCACCAACACCACCACCACCAGATAATAGACCTATCTTGATTACGCCACCGTCACCTGGCTATGACCCGGTCAATGGACGGTCGTACACACGCACGCATGCACGCAAAACAACTATGACGTGTCCACACCTACTGCCTCCGTTTCCTCTTCCGCCTCATTTTTGAGCCATCCGGGCCTTCGTCCTCCTCCGCCTCCTCTTCCTCTTCTCGTCTCCGTTTTGACGCGTTCGAACCTCTCGCCTCCCCCTCCGCTTTGAGGCGTCCAAACCTTTCGTCTTCGCCTTAGTTTCCCTACTGACGCATCCAGACTTCCCGTCTCCTCCTCCGCCTTCATATAATCACCTTCTGGAGTTCACCTTCCAGTGGCCACGTTGCAGCGTGCAACATCGCAAGCTCTCTCGCCATCAGGTTACACCCCGCCACCACCACTCTTCTCCTGAAGGAGGGAGACACGAACGCCAACTCAGGAACCGACGGCGGCGCCACTATTCCGTCAGACAAAGTCCGACCATATGCCTGGTGGGGGGCGAACCGACTGGCGCCCGTTCTGACCTAAAGCACGCAAGCAGCTCCTGCTACTACTGCTGCTGCCGTCGCTGCTGCTGCTGCTGCCGCCGCTGCATGCAATCAATAGCCGCTGGCTTCTCCTTGCAGCTGCTGCTGTTTGCATGTACAGCTGCTGTTCATGTGTACAGTTGTTAGTGTACAACAGCGATGCCAGCCAGCTGCCTGGGCCCTGGTTTTGAAACAGCGGTCGGAGGGTGGGGTCAGTGCTGTTGCATGTACAGCCGGCCACAAATGTACAGTCAGGAAGACATGACACGGCAATGTTCGTAATGCATCGATCGCCGAATATATTCCACGTGAATCAAAACGAAGTTCTATGAACTATTCATCGAGTTAGTTCAATCAAATTTCTATGCAAACAAAAACTTATCACTATGAATCTCCCTTGTGAACGATACGTAACGAGTCTGCTGGCCGATGTATTCTGATCACCGCAGCTTCATTTGCGTGGCCAACGGTACAACAGCTGTCAAACGTAATGAACAAGTGACGAGTAGTTATGAAATCCAAATTAAACGATACTGTACCAACGCCATCTACCTTACAAAAACCTCAAGACACCAGCATAGTTAACTACATGAATACTCTGATGCATGGTTTTACTTAAATACATAGTCGATCCGCACTTTTGAACCCTGCTGTATATTTCTACTTCCCATACGGTACATGACAATTACACAGTCTAACTCTTTCTGCACCTGGTGACACTATCATTCTGGTTGCCGCCAGAAAAAGGATTACAAAGGCGGAGTATGCCGACAGGAGACCTTTTGGTCCATAACTAGGTCGGATGAGAAAAAATTATAATGATAAATAAAAAAATAATAACTATAATATAAATAATAATAAATAATAATAAATAAATGCATAGGCATAGTTAAATAATAAACAAACAGGTAAATAGTAAATAATAATAAATTGACAGATAAATAATAATAAATTAAAATCAAGCAAATAATAACATATAAACAAATAATATAAAATAAATGGCATTCATTACAGCATCTTGCTTAGATGTTTGTCTAAACGAATCTTAAAGCTTCGAACTATTCTCTTCAGCTCTGCAGCAGGCACATGGGTGAACGACAGTTATGCCTGTTTCTGTGCAAAGGGTCACCTATCAACTCGTCTACAAAATTTAATTCATTTACGTGCGTTAAATTCCCTCTGATGTGGAAAGAGGCCGATATGTTTAGGCTAGGTGGCGATTAGTCACAACCCTTGCCCTACGTGTTTGGATAGCCGGAGCAAGTGGCAGGTCACCAACGTGGATTGAATCTAGCTTCTGCATGACTCACGTGTCATGAACATGCGAGAAGCTGGACGGTTCGTGGCCAGGTTCGAATCCCTCTGGCGGGCTGCGGGTCGGATGTGCCAGAATATGTTGGCGGCACATAGTACAGACGCGTTGCTCCAAAGGCAAATCGATGCCCACCGCAAGACTGGGTTATAATTCATCAAATGCCACTCCAACAACACACGTGCATATTATACAAGTCGTCAGCTTTTCGCTCCATGGATATACATATTTCATTCTTGTTAATGATCCACGAATTTATTCAATTAAGACAGCCGGGGTAGGATGACACCTCTGAGACAAAAAATACTCTCTAGGATTCTTCACAACTAAAGCCAGACTATCTTAATCAGTTTAAAGGGTTGACACTGACGTACAAGTCACGTAACTTGTATTCATGCAATTTCCTTTTAGTTCAAAGAACAATTGTGTTCATCTGAAGGACGTCCTGCGACGACATTAGTAGTACGTGAAGAAGAAGAAGGAGAAGAAGAAGAAGAAGAAGAAGAAGAAAAGAAAAAAGAAAAGAAGAAAAAAGAAAAGAAGAAAAAAGAAAAGAAGAAAAAAGAAAAGAAGAAGAAAAAAGAAAAGAAGAAAAAAGAAAAAAGAAAAAAGAAAAGAAGAAAAAAAGAAAAAAGAAAAAAGAAAAAAGAAAAAAAGAAAAAAGAAAAGAAGAAAAAAAGAAAAAAAGAAGAAGAAGAAGAAGAAGAAGAAGAAGAAGAAGAAGAAGAAGAAGAAGAAGAAGAAGAAGAAGAAGAAGAAGAAGAAGAAGAAGAAGAAGAAGAAGAAGAAGAAGAAGAAGAAGAAGAAGAAGAAGAAGAAGAAGAAGAAGAAGAAAAGTTTATTAAAATGAATTCATTCCATAAACATAAAGAAAAATAGTAAAAAGTGAAACTGAAAAATAATCTCTGACGAGTTGTAGATTGATCCTATATGGTGGTCTTCCAAACATTCTTATACCTTTTTGTGTCGCATTCTTGCTATCGATTCTTTTCCACCAACGAGCGTTTTCAACTAAAATTCGTCAGCAGGATTCCTTCCCGCCCGTAACTAAAAGTGGGGGAAAACTGTATTCTTAAACTCTGGAGTTAAGACAGTTTTCCTGGACGAGGGAATGACCGTCTCTCTGGTTTCGAGCAGCTCAGGCAAGTGACGGTCACCGGTTGCCATTGATGTCGAATCCCAACTTATGTAGTCTTGATCCGAGATCATGTAGACAACAACATTTGTTGTACTCTTGAGGGATACAAGTTATTCAATTTTTCCCCAGTTATGTTACAAGTGTCACGTACCATATGTACACTGATGTCATACACAAGTTGCTCGTTTTACATGTACACACACACACACACACACACACACACACACACACACACACACACACACATACACACGGCGGTGCGGGTTCGACTCCCGCCCAGGGCTGAAGTTATTTCAGTATCGCTTCGCTGCGGGGTGTTACTCCAACTCTCGTGGGCGGGGAGTTGGGGGTGCGTGTAAGATCACAGTATTACCCATAGATCGGTTATACGAGCTCTGAGTTCTCATCCGGGAGGTTAATAACTGTCGATCACGAGTCCAACACGTGATCCAAGACCATGGTGAATGGTTAACCACACACTAAAGAACATGTCAGTTCCAACACTGAAGCTCTTAAGACCCTTTTATCTCTCCCATTCATGAAGGCTACATATCATTAATGACACCCTTTCGGTTATGTCACTAATATACATCATTGACGTTTACTCACATCATACACATTATTTGCCTGGTGTACAAGTACCGAACGTTCTATCAGACGTATGACCACTTTATTGCCGCATTTCTTAAGCTTATATAATATATCATGATTTGCTTCTTTTTTGATACAGCTAAGCCACCAGTTTACATTATCTACGTATATTTATGTATGTATATATATATATATATATATATATATATATATATATATATATATATATATATATATATATATATATATATGCATACATACACACACACAATCACATTCCCTCACCCACGATCAAGAGGGGCATACAGACCAGCCAGTTCCGGTAGTACATAGACAACCCCAACATAACTGGTGTGGAGGATCCCTTGCCAGAGGGGACGACCCGTTTCCTTCATTAACTCCCCATGTCAGTCCGCTGGCACTGCATGACAACCAGTAACAACAGTGCCTACTGCCAGCTGCACGATGGGGGTTACAAACATAATCCCCGCCCCTGTACCAGTGCCCCCTTTGAACATACTCAGGTAACCATTTAGATCCGCGACCGATTGACGTCGTAAATAACATTCGTGTCACTCAGCAGATCAGGTGGTCCCTCCGCCCCGCCCGGCGCCTCGTGCATTTGTGTTACATGACGAACCTTTGTGAGGTTCCTCTTCGTCTGGGACCGGCCAGGCTGACTCCACCATAGGCTCAGGACACCAAGACCCCATGAATCCTAATGACACATTTTAACCCCTTCCGTATTGGCTGTTTTTTTTTCCTGTTAAAGCTGCCACCTGGCTAATTTATTCATTTGCTATGCAAGGCCCATCTCAGCACACTTTACGTGTCCCGATTCTGTCACAAAACACACGTACACTTGCGGACACACGAACTTGACGGAGCTAAGTGTGGACGGCTTCCGGTACAGAGCTCTAACCATTAACACACCCAACACTGTGACATCAAATCAAGATGCGCAAATGGATAACTTGTACAGTTCCCCTCGCAGCAATGTTATACAAAAGCACAAACACAAGTTGTCACACATCAGTGCCACACCTTGCGTGCTACTGTATCAGGTTTGTGTGCCCACAACCACACGATCTGTTGGGTCCGATAGCGCATTCAACATATGTGAGGGCCGGATAGTGAAAACACATTATGATATTCATCCTACCTAGACCTTCCATTAAATCTTGTCGGCACGGAGACACACTTTATAGTTTTTACTTTATTCAGCCGTGTGTATGTGTGTGTGGGGTAATCCACCTTTGAGAAGGCATATCAATCCCTTTTCTTTGGGTTTACTATACACACGTGTATACCTCACACACTATATTGCTTTCCAATAACGCAACATACCCTTTTATCATTTTCCACTTGTAATTTTTGACTACCGGCAAGGGAATTTACTGAATCATGGGGCACTTTTCCGCAGCGCGCGACGGCTAGAAGACACACAAACACACCTTGGCATTTATGCCTACAATATATATGTAAAACCATGACAAATTCCTTCTCACTAGTAATTCCAAACTGCGTCACACACCACCGTCGTACTCCTAGGCTGTCTTTACACTAGCGGCTAGACGTTCCTGCTTAGGCCCCAACGCACACGCGCACACACACAAACCATCGTCCTCGAATTTACTTACTGATTCAACTCGTGTACAAAAAAACATCTGCTTTCTAAATACTCGATGAACACTTGCATCGTCGTTATCATGCCAGCTTCATCTATGCTTAGCCCTTTCAGTATTCCGGCGCAATTTACAGATTCAGTTACACCAAACGACAGACCGTTTCATTCAGCTAACGGGACAGACCTCTCCAATCGGTCTTTAGTCTTGAAATTCACTTTCTGATTTCACACAAGACCATAAATACTTTTCTCTGGAGGGTCTTGTACAATTATTTTTTTTGTCTAACTTAATTTTTTTTCATTTCGATTTCATTAACAATAACACCTCTAGATAGTTATTTCAACTAGCTAAATATTAACAAAACTAATATTTTTTTTCTAAAAACCAAAGTCCTTTCTGCTTCATGACTTTCGCTACTTCTAAGATACTGGGCATACCTTAATTGCGCAATATATACATTTGCTCTCTATTCAGACAGCTTGAAGTCACGGGTACACCTTGATATTTCTCTTTATTAATACAATTTGTGGCAACGAGCCCAAAACCCCGGAGTCTGAAGCACTGAAAGACACCCTGTGTCATATACTTCCTTCAATATGCTTTCCTCAATATGTGGTATATAACAACAAAGTAATGGCGTTGCACATTGGTAAAATTATACAGATCTGCTGAAGAGGATCACATATAGTGATCAAAATATAAGGATATTTTTACTTTCGCCTATTCTTCTCCGAAAGTGGGTCATTAGTATATATGATATATAAGATGTGCTACCTTCATCATAAACTGTTTTCTAATGTCGGGAGTGCATTTTATATTCCTCGTTATCCTCAGCCTTGGTACTTTCCACAAGTTTAATATAATCCTTACCCAAGTTAAGTGCGCTGGTGGCGTCATCGGAAACGTGCTACTCATTCGCTTAGTTGTTCGTTCGAATCCCGCACTCATCTCATATTCCCAGCAGAGACTGTTATTTGCCCTCTACAGTCCAAGCGCATTCCTGGCGTAGGCTCCATACCCTCACCTGAACTAGGTTTCCGAACCATTTGTTCCCTATTAGGATAATCGTTACAAAACCATTACCACCGTTCCTTACATTATTTTGATCCGAGGAATAAATTTGTTTTTGAATGATGCTTTTATCTCGTGCTTACATTTCTCCCCGTCTTCTCCTTTTCTGTATGAGGGGACGGGGAGGTGGGGTGGCGCCGATTTGATGAAGCGGCCTTGCTGTGGATGTGCTGTGTCTTGCGACACTGCTTCTGACCCAGGGCAGTGGACAGGATGCAGGGATGACCCGTCATCCAGGAGGTGCCAAGATAAGAGGGAGGGAAGAGGGTGAAGGGGAGTGGAGTGTGATAGGGATGGAATGGGTGGGAGTGGTTTATATGCCTTTGATTTTTTGGCTACCTATTGGGGAAAAAAGCCTTTGGTATATGTATGTGTATGCTTACATTTTAAGTTCATTTTTTAAGGATACCTTTGGCATCAAAGCTCTCTACCCAGTGACTATGCAAAACGTGTTTTACATTTTACACTTGGTTTGTTATAGCTTTCGTATCGCTTCAATGGCCGTTTAAAATACCTGTATGCTCATTTTTTCCTTTTAACTTGCTCGCATCCGAGGCAATTATCTCCTTGCTTTCTATTTTCTGTCTTTTCAATTAACTATGTATCAAATATTCAAGACGCACAATCTTAAGACTAACTTAATTCGGATAATGCAACCATTCATTAACTTGTTGAGTCTTACAACCTTTCTATTCTCTATTCAAGATGACCGAGATTTGCAATGTTTTCCTTCTGGTATATTCATTGCATTCATATACAGTATCATCACTGACCAATATGTCCTTACGTTTATTCAGTATTGAAGATTTAATATACTTATTATCTAATATTTCACCCATTGCATTCATATACAGAATCATCACTGACCAATATGTCTTTACTTTATTTAGTATCGAAGATTTAATATATTTAGTATCTAACATTTCACCCTGCAATGGTACCATTTATCACAATAATCATAGTATTCCCCTTTTTGTTTAGATGGCTCCCCACATCACCAGCATACTGTCAACTCATCAAATTCTTCCGCATCAGTTATCACTTTCATCTTTATTCCAGTCATTTCTGATTTTTTCATTTTATGCAGACGAAGTCCCATTGCATCGCCTAAGATTTCTCCAAACATAAGTTTACGTTTTTATATCATTTTTATTTACTCTTCTGCAAAAGAGAAGAAGCTTGCCACTTGAAGCCACTTTTCAAGGACTACGTGTTATGGACATGTTACACAATAACTGGATATTTTCAACACTTTTCTGCACTATTATACTTCATCAATATGTCAAGCTAATCGTGACCATTCAAAGTCACATTCACTATCATTTTCAAGCCCTTAACAATCTTTTTGGCCAAATAAAATCAACTGGCGTAGTTATGGTTGGAGAAATATATATATATATATATATATATATATATATATATATATATATATATATATATATATATATATATATATATATTGATACCTACGCCTACAAAGTCCTTCAACAAAGTTATGTATTATGCAGATATTCTTCAGACAGTCAAGGCGATTTCATTCGGCGGTCGGGTGTTCGGGGTCCGCATGAACGGAGCTTCGATCGACCGAGGTCCAATTCCAATTCAGGACAAACGGTTTGTCCCCCAAACGGTACAAAGCCCAATGGCGTTTAGCACAACAGAATGTGGATGACACAACAATGCAATGAACCGCTATTGACTATTATCCATTGATATGGTGTTTGGTGAAAAGAGCTTCCGCCAGGAGGCGGTTAGCTGCCCTACGTGCGAGGACAACCGAGCCAAGAGGCAGTTCCTGGCGGCTCATTCGGGGAACCGAGCTGGATGCGTAATGTTCTCTGGGCATGATCAAAGTCGAACGCGCCACAGCCAGGGCATGCGTGCAATGAAGTTTAATTAGCGTTAATAGCTACTTAGTGTTCTGACGTGATTTCACGGCGGACCACTCAGAGAGTGAGGGAGAGAGGGAGGGAGGGAGAGAGGGAGAGAGAGAGAGAGAGAGAGAGAGAGAGAGAGAGAGAGAGAGAGAGAGAGAGAGAGAGAGAGAGAGAGAGAGAGAGAGAGAGAGAGAGAGAGAGAGAGAGAGAGAGAGAGAGAGAGAGAGAGAGAGCGAGAGAGATAAACAAAGGAAAGAGAAAGGAGAGAACAAAAGAAAGAGAGAGAGAGAGAGAGAGAGAAAGGAGAGAACAAAGGAGAGAGAGAGAGAGAAAGGAGAGAACAAAGGAGAGAGAGAGAAAGAGAAAGACAAAGAGAGACAAAGGAGAGAACAAAGGAGAGAGAAAGGAGAGAACAAAGGAGAGAAAGAGAGAGAGAGAGAGAGAGAGAACAAAGGAGAGACACAGAAAGGAGAGAACAAAGGAGAGAGAGAGAAAGAGTGTATGTACAACAAACGCTGCGTCTTGTAGTGCATTAGGCCATTAACAGGACTTCCTACTCGCATGATACGTCGAGAAACTTAGGCCAGGGGGTGCTTTGCTGCGATCGAAACCGTCGTCATCTTTGTCTTACAATCTCGGACAGTCATGACAAGTAGTTGCTGGTGGCCGTTGGGGATCGAACCCAAGCCCACATAGTAACGAGGCGACGCATTGGGAAAAAAAATTGTACTCAATCTTTCTGTGACCAAGATATCTTTACCAAGTTCAGTAATATAACTCACGATACTTTTTTTTCCCCTGTGGTAAAGTCAGGCCATTTAATTTATGCGAAGGAAGGACTCTGATCTCAAGAACCCCACTGTCGATCGAGGTTCCATTCAGGTTGGCAATCACTTAGAAAGAGAAGAAGAAAAAGGAGGAGAAGGAGAAAAAGGAGAAGGAGGAGGAGGAGGAGGAGGAGGAGGAGGAGGAGGCGGAAGAGAATAATGATAATAACAACAACAAGAGGAAGAGGAAGAAAAAGAAGTGTACAGTTAACCATAACAAACTTTATAAAGCGTTCCACGACCAAGCAAGTGTCTTCATCTAACATTTCAAAAGGACAGGCAACCCTTCCACAGGGTGACGACCTTATGGGATTCTGTTGACGCTACCGTCCGTTCAAGAGGGAATGATTAAACCTCCGTCACTAGTATTCCTTTGTACATTTGATTTGGGTGCCGCCAGGCGATTAAATTCATCCGAGGGAAACCTTTCCCCTCAACTAAACTTTCCATTACTATTCCCGAATTACACATTTGGCTGTAGCTAAACGATTGTTGCAAGTTGATAGAAAGCAAGAGTCAATCCTTTAGAAGCCGAGCGTACACAGGCGCGCATATACTGTGACTGTGAACTCCTAACATCTTCAGCCAACTCTCAAGGGATTCTCCATTGTGCTCGGGACCTGTCTCCCAAGGGACGCGTCACTGACTCCAGTGACCAGGGAACCAGGCCTTTCGGGCAACGCCCAACACCTGGCGGGACAATGGACCTCTCCAACCGACTCTACCAACCTTTCCCGATCAGCATACGGCACCACTTGTAAATAATGTACAAATTATTAGACTTTTGACAGCCCACCGAGTTTTCCTCGGAGGTTGCTTTTGTTTGTAAGACAGAGAAAACTGAAACATTAAAGAGAAAAAAAAAAACTCTCCGAGTTTATCTCATCGAACCAGTACGTAAATGTAGAACACAACTACAAATCTACACGATCTTATTTAGCTGACTACCTCCGTACATCGAAAGGGTACAAACTATACATTCCTTTAACGATAGTATTTTGGCCAACGCCAGACGATTTTATTCAGATACTGAGGTTTGGGGAGGAGGGGGTGCGTCACCGTGTGGATGGGGCCTGGAGACTGTCAACAAGCGGCGCAACAGTTCAGGCTTCCGTCTACAGTGATACAACACATAACGAGCGCTTTTGTATCTCACTTGACAACCGCAGACTCGAAACAGCCCGAGTTGCGTGTGTGCGTTTGTGTGTGCGTTTGTGTGTGTGTGTGTGTGTGTGTGTGTGTGAGAGAGAGAGAGAGAGAGAGAGAGAGAGAGAGAGAGAGAGAGAGAGAGTTACCATGGTCTTGGATCACGTGTTGGACTCGTGATCGACAGCTATTCCCCTCCCGGAAGAGCTCAGACCGATCTACGGGTAATGCTATGACCTTACACGCACACCCAACTGCGCCACGAGTCGTGTGTGTGTGTGTGTGTGTGTGTGTATGCGTGTGCGCGCGCGACTACTTGAAGAACACGTCAAAACTCAATATTCTAGTGAATTCAACCCTTTCACTACCAAGGGGGAGCCACAAGATGAATAAAATAGCCCGGCGGCAATCAGAATATAAGAAGTGCCACCAGTTGCAAAAGGGCTAAAGTGATGTCCGAAGTTCATTGTCATCATCAGCTACTGGTGGCCAATCGGTGAACACAGACATTCTCTCACCTGCTCCATGATTTGCACAACTATGGCGAGCTCTGCCATGTCTCCTACTTTAGGATATACCCGTTCAGGCTTCTTTCATTACACTGACATCCTCTTGTTCATTAACCACTTCAGTAAGCGGTGGTACTTTAACTTGTATACGGGAAGCCGTCAAGCTATTCTATTATCTCAGCGGCACCCCTCTCTTCGGCAGTGAAGGGTACATGGAAATGATTATGATCAGCCCTTTCCGAACCAAGGGGAACCCTTCCTCTTGCTCTGGCTGCTGCCAGGCCATCTTCATTTCCTCCAAGGTACTTCTTCAGAAGTGAAGAAGGTGCATAACAACCCCTCTAAAGGAGTTACATAACGACCCCTCTGACCCGGGCCCACCACTGAAAGAGTCCAAGAAACGACTCTGATCTGGGCTGCCGAGACGTTGTGGTGAGCCAGCTGGCCGCAACGGCCAACCACCTGCGCAGACCCGGCGACAACTATCAGGGGCAGATGGGGGTTGGGGGTGAGGGGCACTCAACTGAAGGTGAAAGACGTGGATTTATTTTTCTAAGACAGTGACTAAGCGTTCCGAGAGTAGTCACGAACCAAATTCCAAATAATCTTCTGGTTCGACTTACAAATGTATCCTACGTCATCTGGGTATTCAACACATGTGGGTATTTAATACAACAGAGAATATGTTACATCTGAATATTTAATACATATGAGAATTCAACGTTCTGGGCAAGTAGTTCCAACAAATGTGATTTTTTGTAATCAATCCTCTAGCTACACCAAAGCACTTATAATAATCTTCATGTTGGTAATGCCACGCGATTCTAATCAACTGAAAGATGGGCTTAGGTCACAATGGGGTCTCGATCGATTCCAAGACACGTGGTAAAACCTGAAAGTGAGGTCATTCGTGCTGAGTGCCAAACTACTTAATTCGATATGGTGTAAAAAAAAAAAAAAAAAAAAAAAAAAATGAAATGCGAGTGAGCATGCCTGCGCGTTTGTGTGTGTGTGTGTGTGATTCACCATGGTCTTGGATCACGTGTTGGTCTCGTAATCGACAGCTAATACCCTTCCGGAAGAGAACTCTGAGCTCATATATGACCGATCTATGGGTAATGCTGTTACCTTACACGCACACACAAACCCAACGCCTCTCCCACGAGAGTTGGAGTGACGACTCGCAGCGCATCGATCCTAAAATTATTTCAGCCCTGGGCGGGACTCGAACTCGGACCGCTGTAGCAGCAGTTGCGAACCCTACCACTGCGCCGTCGAGGCGTGTGTGTATGTGTGTATGTGTGTTTGTGTGTGGTGTGTGTGTGTGTGTGTGTGTGAGAGAGAGAGAGAGAGAGAGAGAGAGAGAGAGAGAGAGAGAGAGAGAGAGAGAGAGAGAGAGAGCGAGAGAGAGAGAGAGAGGGAGAGAGAGAGAGCATCGGTCAACTGTCAGTCGGTCGGTCTCTCGTGTGTACGTACACATACACGTATATGCGCGCACATACACACGCACACGCACACACACACACGATAACTAGAGACCTACCGTTATGCAAGATACCAGTCATTCTCCTAGCGTGGTGGCTAAAAACTAATGACCAAATCTACCAGTGGGCGGATCTGTTCTCCTTTGTGGTCTTCTGGTCTCCAATCTCGCCTGCAGACGGCTCACGTTCCCGAGGATTGGTTGTCCCGAGCAATCTGTCTCGAATGTTCTACCGAGTCCTCTTCTGTCACCAACTCTCGCTCACTCATTCTGCTCCACCCTTTAACAGGCATTTCTCATAACTGAATAAAATCGTTTAGCGAGGAATGAATGATCTTTTCCTGATCCTAATTTTCATTTTAAAAGAGGAAAGAGCTCTATCCTGTGTTATTTTCCTCTACTTTATATTTGTCAACAAGGGCTGTTCTTCCTTTATAAAAATTATTTCAATGTGAAGAATTTGTTTTATCACAGTGAAGACCTTCATTGTTTCTGCTCCAACTGTCGCCAGGCGATTTTATTCATTAGATGGAACATCAATGTTGTTCATATTTTCATCCTAACGTACACCTTTTCTATGCCATTTTTCGTCTTTAGAATATTTGATTATCTTTTAGATTTTTCCTTTTACAAAGGATTACAAAGGCGTAGCATGCCAACAGGAGACCTTTTGGTCCATATAAAGGTCGTTTGCGAAAAAAATATGATAATGATAAATAATTAAATAAATAAATAAATAAAAACTATAATAAAGTAAATAATAAATAAAATAAATGCATAGGTATAGTTAAATAATAAAGAAACAGGTAAATAGTAAATAATAATAAATTCACATATAACTAATAATAAATGACAATCAAGAAAATAATAATAAACAAACAGACAAATGATAACAAAACAAATTATATAAAATGAACGACAGTCATTACAGCATTTTACTTAGGTGCTTATCTAAATGATTCTTAAAGCTTCGAACTGAACTGCATTGCACTGTCTCTGCAGGAAGTTTATTCCATAGGCTACATTAACTACACGGTTGGCGAAGTTGTTTCTACCCACTTCCAAATTAAATCTATTCCCTGACAGTTTGAGACCATTGTTTCTTGTCGGATTTTATTCAGCCACAGAGAAGTCTTTGCTTTCGAGAGTTACAGAAATTCACGCTGTGATTGGTCAATATAACTATATCATTTGCAGGGATAGATATGAACCAATCTGCGTGATCTTGTTCTCTATCCGTAGACAAGGCGTCCAATCACAGACAAAGACTGAGCAAAGGGGCGGAGCTTCTTTGACGTTTCCAAAATAAATAGAATGTAATTTTAGTTTCTTCTCTTTTCTAACTGCCTCCAATACGTTTCTGTCCGGCACAGTGCTGTGTCTGCCTTCCATCCAATTTTACGAGGGCTACGTCTCCTCAAAACTTAGCAAAAATACGCCCCCCCCCCCCGGGCCAGTAAGCAGTAACCTAGATTCCTCGTATTCTCAGACCCTTTTCGCAGACTCTCAAATAAAAATAAATAAACAAATAGATGAATAAATAGATGTTGCAAATAAAAATTTAATACTACAAAAAAGGGTAAATAAAAAGATAAGACAAACACATTCACACACACACACCTACACACGCATGCACACTTAATCCTGGAACTCAATATAAATGCATACCCATCAATACTTGCTCTCTTTCAATCTAATAACACTTGCATATTTTCATTTTCACTACTCAAATAAAACGTTTGTTAGTTTCATACGATTTTTTCTATGCACGAAAATGCCTTTTACTGACACAGAAAATACATTAAATTACTTAACAAACGTTGCATTTGCATAGGGTGGTTATAAAAAAATCTTCCCTGTAGATTACTTTTTACTCTGGTTAACGCCAGGTTAAATCTAATTAATTTCCGGGCCTCTTCCTCGATAGTTCTCAACCTGGGGACCATGACCTCCAAGTGACCCATGACAAGAATTCAGGGGGTCCGTGGTCTGCTGCTGTTACAAATTCTACATTCCTACATAATATGAAGAATCTGAATATAAAAAAGCGTTCCATCACTTTTCAACAGTTTATCATTACCATTAATAATAATAATAAAATAGTAACAATAATAACAATAATGATAATAATAATAATAGATTATAACAATAATAATGATACCATTATTATCATTAACATAATTATTATTATTAACATTATTATTATCGTGGGTAGGAGGTAAAGGGAACACGGGCTGAGGGAAAAACTTTTTTTCCTGTCTAGTTTCGCCCGAGTGGCTTCTTCCCTTTACCTCCTACCCACATTCGTCACAATGTCCTCACATGATTATTATCGTTATCATCAGTATTATCATTTTCATTTATTTATTTACTTTTTTGCGGGGTGGGATTTGTGAAAAAATGAAGGGGAGCCACACGAATATTGAGAATTCACAAAAGGGTGTGGGGGGAATGGATTGTAAAACGTTGAGAACCACTGGGTTCAACGCAACACTGTGGGCGGCATGCGGCGGCCGCTTGCCTCAACATAAAATCCGAACAAAGAAGGAAACTAAGCCCATTGCGAAAATGTAGAAAACAAATTTGAAAGTGTTGATTCCATGTTCTACGCCGACCCGATCGGGAACCGTGAAAACAAAGATGGCGGCCAGGATGTCTGGGCGCTATCTCGATCGGGCAAATTCCAATGTAGATAACTTCACTGTTAATGGCACAAAGTACATGAAACTTACAAAGACGACTCACTAGCAATATATATTTATTCCTGAATGTTTCTAGACAAGTTGATAAACATTTAAAGTGATTGGACGCCATAGGTCGCCATCGGACGCGTTTGGACGCATTTAAGGATGTCCGCACTGCGAGGGCTTTCAAGCAAGACCGAACGCTCGGAAATGTTCCCAATTTGCCCGACCCAAGCCCGAGGCTAGGGCAGAGCATATTCACAAGCACATATAAACCCATCGCGGTCCAATGGCAAATCACCTCGACCTAACTCTGGGTCAAGCCTTCCGTGTCAAACTTAAAGCTTCAATTCGGCGACGGGCTTGTTTCGACTATGGAGAGGCGATTTTATGCACATGTAAGGGGCGAACGTCGGCGCTGGGGGAGCCTCAAGGAACAGAAACTCCCTTCAGGATGGATTTCACCCACCTCAACTGAAAGGAATCACCTGATCCCTCGAAGGGACAAAGTCTGAAATGTACGTCACCGCGTTAATGGACTTAAGGCAGAAGCGAAGTTTTCGAGTTTCGTCTGGGTCCAAGTTTATTCGAGTTCACTTGTCGCTTGTTTACATCGATCATACATTCCCGCGCTCTGCAGCGCCTCCTGGAGAACGATGACGATGGCGACGAAAATTTCTTATTTCCTTTTTCAGTTCCACCCTTCTTTGGAACGTCCGTCACTCGAGGCGTGACTTCAACAGGTTCCTCAGTCTCAGCCTCCGCGTTCTCTCAAGACAGCAAACGCAACATCCTCGACTCTGTATATTGTCCTCTTATTATTATTTGCTTGATTCTCATTTATTATTAGTTATATGTGAATTTATTATTATTTACTATTTACCTGTTTGTTTATTATTTAACTATACCTATGCATTTGTTTTATTTATTTTATTAGTCTTTATTTATTCATATATCTATTTATCTATTCATTCATTATTATAATTCTTTCGCATCCAACCTTGATATGGACCAAAAGGTCTCCTGTCGGCATGCTCCGCCTTTGTAATCCTTTGTAATACGTTTACTCCTCTTATCAACCCGTTTACTTGTTTTGTCAAAATAAGATTTTATTTCTTTTGTTGACTTCATTGTTTATTAACTTCATTCCTTATTCTCCTATCAACTTCACTATCTATTCTTATATAAACTTATCTTTTATTAACCCCTTCCCTATCTACTGGGTACCACAAACCATGAGAAGTACACGAAGACGACAAAGAGGAAGAATATGATCATGAAGAGGAAGAAAACAACGAAGCACACAAAGATGGTGACGAAGAAGACGAGGACGACGACGAAGAGGAAGAACAAGACGACAACGATGAAGAGGAAAAAGACGAAGAAGATTACAAGACAATAAGGACTAAGAGGACAAAGAAGACAAAGGAGATTACAAAGATGAAAAAGACAAAGAAGAAGAAGACGAAGATATGATGAAGAGTAAAAAAACGATGTAGACGAAGATAATTAAGAAGATGACGACGACGAAGACGACAAAAATGAAGAGGAAAATGATAAAGAAACAAAGAAAAAGAAAGGGAATATCACAAAAAAGACGAAGATAAAGACAAGGAGAACAAAAATACTGAACAAGAAAAAAAAATAAATAAATAAAGATGATTTTTTCTTCATCCACGCAAATTCTAACACCGATTCCTTCTTTTGTCTTAGTAACACATGTGCACCGGAATACACAAGACACTGAGGCACTAATCAAGACTCAAGGACATCGTTTATGATTCGGAAGCGAGGTAACCCTCACAGGTTGTATGAATGCAAACAGCAAATTACACTTTTCGTAGATTCACCTACATTTACTCTTGTGGCCATAACAATCATCCTTATCAATTATTAACCAAACATAGATTATGAATAAGAGTTTAATCTCTGAGATAATAATAATCCCAATTGTTCAAAATACACAGAGATCCACCTCGACATTAAATCTGTCGACGACGCCGATGATGACTGGTCATGATGATTACGGCGTCAATTAGACTTTTTCTCGCTGTAGATCAACCCATCAAGTAAACAAAAATCTTCAGACCCAATTCTGTCCTGAATCTGTTCCATCAAGTGAACAAAACGGCTTGGCGTTAGCCAGAAGAAAATCTGCCAAGTCCGCCACACAAGTGGAAGGGGTCGAAGGGTAACGAGGCTCGACTGGAGCTATGACGCGGGCCATTAGCACCACTTCCCTCATTAATCTCTAATGTGATGCTCCTCGTCTTCTACTCCTCTGCCTCTCACACGCAAAATGGTCGTGGGTCGATTTCTTCCACGCCTCGCTTGCTCGCTCGCTCGCTCGCTCGCTCGCAGGACGCAACCATCGGCTCGTATCTAAGGCCCCTTTCACACTAGGCAACTAGTGACCGTCACTAGTTGCCTACCATAATTTTAAATTGAGCCTTACACACTACGTCACTGGGGTTGCCCGGTTGCGCAACAGGCTATGGCTGTTGCCCGCTCCGGAAACGAGTGACCGTCATTGGCAGTTGCCGTCACCGACCGTCTCTTTTTCTTGACCAGCAAAGCCAACAGAAGCAGCTCCTCCATTGATGCCATTCTTTCGACTAATGAGATGATGAGACAGGATTCCACAACTCGGTGACAGTCACTAGTTGCTTGCAGTTGCCCGAGACTTCACACTGGACTGGTATTACTCATGATTGTCTCTGGTCCCCTTAACCCCCTACGTATGTTGTCAGTGTGACTTAGTGTAGAATAACAATCTGATGAGGACCACAATGGAAATAAGCGTACATGCTTTTTGTGTTATCCTCGGCAATTTGCATTTATTATTCCGAACTATGTGTTCTTGTCATTATTTGCACTTCATGTACATTGATTCATTGCCAAATAAAGTCTATCTATCTATCTATCTAGTGACGGTCACTAGTTGCCTAGTGTGAAAGGGGCCTAACAGCTACTAACGACCCTTCCTTGCCTCGGACGTCCAAGTACACAAGACACAGGTGCCGACACCGACTGCACCTGCCACAGCATCTAATGGCGCCGAGATCCTCAACCTCACGAAACAATGTGCGGCATTGGACCACCTCAAGACCAAAAAGTATCTGGGTCGTTTTTGACTCAACGACCACCAGTGCCCGCCATTTGCCTAAGAGGTTTACTTCGGTTGCAGGAAGGGGATTAAGGCATCATCTCCTGAACTAGCACCGGCACGGAATAAACTGGTTTAGATTCAGAAATCGAGAATGAATGGATTTAGGTACCCTTTTCGAAAACAGTACTGTGGTTTTCTTTAGCAATCTGTATTGCCAGGCGATTCTATTCGGCAGTGTATCCGTCCGTTGAAGCGCGCGCGCGCGCGTGTGCGTGTGTTTAGAGTTTGATGGGGAGAAGGTGGGGAAGGAAAATGGAGAGGAGGAGGAGGTGGTGCAGGTGGTGGAGGAGGAAGAGATGGTGGTGGAGGAAGAGGTGGGTGGTCGTGGTGGTGAGGAAGAAGGGGAGGAGGGAGAGGTAGTGGTGGAGGAAGAGGAGGGTGGCAGTGGAATAGAAGTGGGTGGTGCTGGTAGTGGAAGCGGAGGACGAGGAGGAAGAAGACGAGGAGGGGGAGGGGGAGGAGGAGAAGGAGGAGGAGGAGGAGGAGGAGGAGGAGGAGGAGGAGGAGGAGGAAGAGGAGGAGGAGGGGAGAGGAGGAGAGAGGATTAGGTCTTGGGAGTATTCGACCCAACCCCTAAGTTGGACAACTGACACACACACGAGACAAGCTCCCGCCCTCCTTGCGACACCAGCTAACGTGCCCGAGCTGAGGCCAAGACGGCGGATAAATCTAGCAGCAACTCTACGTTGTTTACCTCCTTCCGTCAGGTGGCGTTTTTCCTCTTATTCCGTCAGCCACCCGGCTATACATCTCCATGGTAACCACCCGGAAGCAAGGAAGTCAAGATCCCGTCTCCAATAACCCTTTTTCCTCCCCTGATGACATTTCTTCCTCTTTAGCTCTGGGCGCCACCAGGCCATCTAATTTACCCCCATGGCACTCCTCAAAACTCAAAAATGAAAATCTAATTCCACTGGCTCACAAAAAACCTCCAAACAACAAAAGACCCTTTGACACGCGGCATCTTGTTTCTTTTTGAAGGAAGCCTGTTTCAGCGGCGCCGGCGCCAACACGTTCGATGTGAGCTCCGTCATTCAGGTCACGAGAGACGACGACGACGGCGTACTTTGAGGACATGACGTCGGAACCACGACGGCAGCGCTCTACACCTCCGTTATCCTTGAGAATATCGAAGTGACCATGCACATACGAATACGTGCATCAACTTCCACGTGTATACTTTATGCACTATCTTATCTTGCGTCAATTTACTTCTCTCTTCTTTCTCTTCCTTTCTTTTCTCTCTCCCTTCCTCTCATCCTTCAAATTATTTACGTACATATACAGGCTCGCTCACTAACAAACACACATTGCTAAACTACCTCGAACCACAATCAGTTCTCTCTTATTTGAGGTTATACAAAAATACAAACGACGTATACATAAACATCTTGATCACAAGTCACACTTGGGTGAAATGGTCAAATGCGTCCATAATGAAGCTGAAACTGTTCACGCGCGCGCGCGCACACATATACTTTCCCTAAGCCCGAGGGCGGATACCAAGCCGACCCCTCCCTCCCTCCCTCCCTTCACATCCGGTGAGGGTCACACGCACCCCGCGGGCGAGGAACGCGATGTGTAAGGGAAAGGCAGGGGAGGGAGGGAGGGAGGGAGGGAGGGAGGGAGGGAGGAGAGGAGAGGGCGAGGTAGAGAGTGAGAGGGAGGGAAAGAGTGGTAGAAAGAGTGTCGGAATGGGGATTGGAGGGAGGTAGGAGGGGGGATGGGGGAGGTGGAGAAAGAGTGGGAGTTGGAGGAAAAGAGGGAGTGAGGGATGGAGGGATGTAGGAAGGGAGGGAGGGAAAGAGTGGGAGAAGGAGGGAGGCAGGGAATGGGGATTGGAGGGAGGTAGGAAGGGGGATGGGGAGGTAGAGAAAGAGTGGGAGTTGGAGGAAAAGAGGGAGTGAGGGATGGAGGGATGTAGGAAGGGAGGTCGGAGAGTACGCAAGAAGGGAGTGTGGTAGATATTTAGCTAAAGTACAAGATAGGCAGGTAGGCAGGGAAGTGGGAGAGGGAGAGAGGGAGTGAGCGAGTGAGGGAGGGAGTGTGAGATGGAGTGAAAGCGTGAGGGATGGAGGTAGGTGGGAAAGCAAAAAGAAGGAGGAAAGAGGTGGAGATGTAGGTGGAGATCTAGACTGGGAGTTAGGCATGGAAGTGGGAGGGAGGGTGTATGGGACGTGATGGGGGAGAACGATGGGGAGGGGAAGGAGATGTCGCGAGGGAATGACTGTGGAAGGCTGGGTTGAATTAACACATGGAGTATTGGGTGGTGGGAGAGGGGAAGGAGAGAGGGAGTGGGAGAGGGAGGTAAGGTGGGGAGAGGGGAAGAGTGGGGGAAGCTGGGTTGAATTAACACAATGTGGTGAGCAATTTTGTGAGGGGAACTAAAAACAGGGGCAGAAAATATGGGCGGACCTTCCAGCGCAATGCAAGCGGAAAGGTTTTAAACGTTTTGGTTTTCTTTCTTTTTCTATCTGGGGGTAAATGCAACTTGCGCGCCCCCGCTTCATCCTCCAAACTGTGAACCATTTCTCGGATGAATAAAATCACATACATCATTCACCAGGAAGGCAAGTGAATTTCTGCTCAGAATTGACCGTTGGTGGGTTACAACCTAGTAAGGCCCACGGACTTGAACACAAAATGTGTCACCCGCTTCGGAGAAGGGAGGTTAGAACTAATCTATATCCTCGAGCCACTGTTACATAATTCACTGCAACTACTCCGTTTCACTGCTGTACTGCAACATTGCACTGAACCAATGTGAGACCCTGATGCCGAATTAAGATTTATACAATCACGAATTCTTCTGAACTTTTATATATACACACATATCCCCCAATTCAGTTCTTTAACTCCACTGAGCTAAACAGAACTGCCTGAGCTTAACTCAATTGGCCTCTAAGCTAGTTAATCATTCTCATCTAAACTTATGCAAATGTCTGTTCATCTTATGTCAAACTGACTCCGCCCCTTGTTACTTCCTTGGCTTGTGATTGGTCACATATCTTACAGCTGGAGATAATGTATTATGTCCACCGAACCACTTTGGTATTATGAAAATGAACAGATGACACGTCCTCGTGGAAGCCAAAATCCATGAAAAAATATATCAATACTATTATTGTTACCATTATATATATATATATATATATATATATATATATATATATATATATATATATATATATAAACACACACACAATAAATTATAGGCTTCTTCCCTTTATTAAGGGAGATAAACAACCAACCTTCTATCAGTCACCAAATTCCATGAAAACATAAAAAAAAAAAACAGGAATGGAAGAGACAACAAGAGACCATAATGCCTACACTAGTCAGTTCCATGTCCCTTACCACCTTTCATCCCTATCCATAAAGTTATCTAACCTTCTCTCAAAACAACCAATTCTTCCCTTTTTATCTTAGCACCTTTAGGACGTTAGATAGAAACATTAAACGCAATAAAATAATAAAAATAAAGTAAAAATGTATGTCCAGAAAAGCTGTTCTAATGTATATATATATATATATCACATACATAAAAATGCAGTAGCTATAGAATAATGTAATTAATACGATGAATACAACATAGCGGGCCTAGGAACACACAACCGAAAGAGCTTGTACTGTGTGTTATGCGTCTGTTGCCAGTGGTCAGCCTAGATGCTACAACATGACCCTCAAGGGGCAGGTTACAAGGTTACCCTCGAGATGCCGCACTCACGAAGCCGTGCTCGTTCAACAGGACCACTTACCTGAAAGAAAGGAAACAAACAAATCAGAAAAAAATAATTTTGTACGTGATCTGATCAAGCAAAATGTCAAAGTGTGTGTATGTGTGTGTGTGTGTGTGTGTGTGTGTGTGTGTGTGTGTGTGTGTGTGTGTGTGTGTGTGTGATTCCCGGTGTGCGCGCGCGTGTGCGTGTGTGTGATTCACCAGGCTCTTGGATCACGTGTTGGACTCGTGATCTACAGCTACGACCCTCCCGGTGTGTGTGCGCGCGTGTGCGTGTGTGTGATTCACCAGGCTCTTGGATCATGTGTTGGACTCGTGATCTACAGCCACGACCCTCCCGGTGTGTGTGTGTGGGGGGGGGGTATGCGTGCAAGCGCGTATAGTATTTAAGTATATGGTGTGTGAGTGTGTACATTTACGTAAGCATGAGTATGTGCATGTCATATGAACAATTTTTACTGCACGCTAATAGTGTGTGCATGTGTGCACGCAAAAAAAAAGCAAAAACGCATGCAAGAGCACACATACACACTCAAAAATAAAATGAGAACTGAATTCCCAATACACTAATTTGAATGGCATACGCTGGACAGATGGCGGTAGCGTTAGGGGGGGAAGAACAAATAAAACAATATTACGACTTCCAATGCAAAAATAACCCCCGAAAAATTACAATTAGCATCCTTTCATTCTTTTAATATATCGCCATTAATGTACACACAAAGGGCTAACAGGATATAGCATAAAAACACCGAATAGCACAAATATGTAATCACACACATTACACACACACACATACACACACATATATATATATATATATACATATTATATATATACATATATATATACACACACACACACATACATATATATCTTTTCAACCACATTAATTCACTTTAATTCCATGCCATCACAGTCGAGATTGATGAGGTGCTCGATGGAAGCATATATACAAAAACTGATACGTGGCCAAGCTAAGGATTCGAACCCAGCTCAGATGTAACAAGTGAGAGTGACTTAGCCCATTGCGCTATCAAGAGAAATATAAGTTGAACACTTCCTTATATTTGTATGCTCGAAAATGTATACATACATATTATATATATATATATATACATATTATATATATATATACACACATATATATATATATATATATATATATATATATATACACAAACATATAGCACACACACGTGCATGCTCCTTCAACTTGCACCTCCATAGAATCAGTGCAGAGAAGAATGACCAAAATTATACATGGACTCAGAAATTTGCCTTACGAAGAGAGGTTTAGGCACCTTAACTTACACTCTTTGGAAAGACGCAGAGTGCGGGGTGATTCAATGGAGGTGTTTAAGTGTATCAAAGGCTTTAACAAGGGTGATCTAAACAAGGTCATCATATTAAAACAAGGCAGGACTCGCAGTAATGGTTTCAAACTGGACAAATTTAGATTTAAGAAAGGAAATAGGCAAGAATTGGTTTACTAATAGGGATGTCGACGAATGGAATAGACTTAGTAACCATGTAGTAAGCGCTGAAACTATCAGTTGTTTTAAGAAACGATTAGACAACTTTATGGATGGGAATGACAGGTGGTGATGGATACGGAGCTGCCTAGTGTAGACCTTATGGTCTCTTGCAGTCTCCTTCATTCTTATGTTCTTATGTTCTTGATTGTACACAAGATTGCTGGTAATGTGGTGAAATTCAGCAGTATATCAGATAAGAAAGCTCAGAATGTCATTAGATATCAGATAAGAAAGCTCAGAATGTCATTAGACTATGGACGACGAAATTCAGTCTTGTTACAGTGAAACAAGTCAGGTTTTGGATGAAGAAGAAAAAAATGTATGTGATGATATTCGGTGATTTCAATGCTAAAATGAAAAACACGACAAGTTTCGCAATATGCTTTCTTAAAGGATTCCTTTGAGAAAGCTTATGGCGAAACGAGTTAGGAATAAAATCAAATTAAGATTCCTGTCTTTAACATGAAGAAAATTAGTAAATCTATAGCAACACATGGACAATAAATGAACTCCCAAATAAAAAATAAAAAAAATAAAAAAGTAGTGTTACATAAATTCCGAAAAGAAAAAGCTGCAGCAGTTCACAGTCATACCGAGTATCAATGGTCATACTGACAGTGTAAAACAGCAGAATTTGGCTCCAGAGGGCCAAGGCTCTCGTGTTATCAGTTACATAGGATAATGACGAAATGGCAATCTACTCCTTTTAAAACGTCTTCCTGTCCTGCGGACCACATAACAAAAGAAGATCGAGGCAAGATCCTTACACGAAGAGACGCTACCGAAATCGTCACCTTTGACACAAGTGGTCAGACTGCCAGGGAAAGTTGTCGCATGTAGCTGTTGGGAATCGTACCAGGGTCCGCATCCTGGCATAGGCACCAAATTATACATTTATAAATAAGATGATAATTCAACATTTAAGTGGAAGAGTGCAAAGTCCTGGTTATGTAGGTAATGTGTGCGTGTGTGTGTGTGTGTATTTGTGTGTGTATGCAACATTCACCATGGTCTTGGATCACGTGTTGGACTTGTCATCGACAGTTATTAACCTCCGGATGAGAGCTCAGAGCTCGTATGACCGATCTATGGATAATACTCTGTGACCTTACACACACACATACGCTCCCAACTCCCTGCCCACGACAGTTGCGGTAACAACCCGCAGCGCAGCGATATTGAAATTATTTCAGCACTGGGCGGGATTCGAACCCAGACCGCCGTAGTGGCAGGCGAGAACCCTAACCACAGCGCCACAAGGTGTGTGTGTGTGTGTGTGTGTGTGTGTGTGTGTGTGTGTGCAGGTTTACACACACACACGCATGCGTGGTTTCAAATCGTAACATGACTTCGTGGAGAGGAAGCCCAGCCTTAACATATCAGTTCTGTCGGTCGTTGAATCTGTACAAGTGTTTGTGGGTTTTCTGTGCGACCTCCCATAGCCAGCACCCTCTCACCTATAAAGCCAATAAGCGCAAGGCTTGCCTTCCTCGCCTGCTTGCTTGAAGCCATACACGCTGGGCCATGCTAACATGACTTTACCACTCATTCTTCTATTCTTCTACTCTTTATTTCTACTCCTCCTCCACTGTCTTTACATCCATTCCCTCATGTTTGGGACTTTTCCCTAACAGACAACTCCAAAATTATCACCCATTTCACACTCCTTCAACGCCGTGGTATGTTTCCTGATTTTGTCCTGAATGTGTAGTGAAGTGTAGTTCAGCCTTAATGGTCCACTGCAGAGACGTTAAAGCCTCTGTACCTCAACACGATGGCTTAATCCGGTTTGGTAAGGTTGTATGATAATACATGTGAAGGTATGGTATGCGACACTGACCTACCGCACCTTTAATGTCCGCCGTTGTGGAGAGGAGTCGGAAAACCATGAAAGTGCTTTGCTCTTGCCGGGGATCGAACCAGTACTTTCCGCGTTCCGAAGCAGGCACGTTACCCACTGCTCCACGCAGGTCTGATTACCGAAGGCCAATTTCTATTTAATACAAGAAAGGACTCGTGAGGGTTACTTCCATGGACAGTTTCAAATCCGGGGTCCAGGCCAAAGTCGTGTGGCGCCGAAAACAAGTTAATGAGTAACATGACTGAGAATTGCAGAGGTGTACAACCACCATCAACCTCCACTCGTCAATTTCCAACCCACTTAGCATATAAGGACACGTTGAATGATCATGATGCCTGGGCTGGAGCAACAATATGCCAGAAGGGTGAAATACGACTGGGCTGCATCGTTACTTGGACACCAAGATGGGTTCGCATCTTTCTTTCTCCCTGTGTGTGATTTACCATGGTTTTTGATCACGTGTTGGATTCGTGAAGCTATTTCCCTCCCGGAAGAGCTCAGAGCTCATATTTGACCGATCTATGGGTAATGCTGTGACCTTACACGCACAGAGAAGAATGACCAAAATGATACATGGACTCAGAATTTTGCCTTACGAAGAGAGGTTTAGGCACATTAACTTACACTCTTTGGAAAGACGCAGAGTGCGGGGTGATCAAATAGAGGTGTTTAAGTGGATCAAAGGCTTTAACAATGGTGGTGCAAACAAGGTCATCATATAAAAACAACAGGGCAGGACTCGCAGTAATGGATTTAAACTGGACAAATTTAGATTTAAGAAAGGAAATAGGCAAGAATTGGTTTACTAATACGGTGGTCGACGAATGGAATAGACTTAGTAACCATGTAGTAAGCGCTGAAACTATCAGTTGTTTTAAGAAACGATTAGACAACTTAACGAATGGGAATGACGTGTGATGATGGATACTGAGCTGCCTAGTGTAGGCCTTATGGTCTCTTGCAGTCTCCTTCATTCTTATGTTCTTATAAAAAGCAAGCCGCTCAGGCGATGGTTCGAATCCTAGTAGAAGAGTTTATTTCCATACATCAATCAGTCAATCAAATCAGCCATCCTGAGTCCACTGCTGAACAAAGGCCTCCTTCATAGCATTCCATGATTCACACGACCTCGACATCCTCTGCCACATCACTCCTGCAAACTTCTCATTGAAGAGTATAATCATTTAGGCCAGATGGTGAAAGTGACGAAAGATCATGATAATGAAATAAAAAGACGCATAACAATTGGCTGGAAAATGTTTGGTAAGTATAATAAGATCCTGAAAAGCTCTCTACCTTTATGTTTGAAACGTAAAGTTTACAATCAATGCATTCTACCAGCAATAATCTACGGGCGTGAGACTTGGAAACTAACGAAGGCAATGGAAACAAAGCTAAGGACAGCACAGAGGAGAATGGAGAGATCAATGATGGGAATAGCGCTGAGAGACCGAAACAGAGCAAGTTGGGTGAGAGAGCAGGCTTGAGTGAAAAATACTGTGGAGGCAGTAAAAGAGAGGAAGTGGAATTGGGCAGGTAAGTTAATGCGAACGACTGATGAGCAATGGAGCAAGTGTGTTACTGAGTGGACGCCGCGAGATGGGAAGCGTGGAAGAGGGAGACCAGACAGAGGGTGGAGAGACGAGATTGAGAAGTTATTTCCATATATACATATGTATATATATATATATATATATATATATATATATATATATATATTGTGTGTGTGTGTGTGTGTGTGTGTGTGTGTGTGTGTGTGTGTGTGTGTGTGTTGAGACATTCTGATAGGTTGACGTAAGCGGAGTAGGAAACACAGGAGTCTTAGTCTTGAGTTTATTCCTGACTAGTTTCGCAGGTGTGCTTTGATAAAGCACACCTGCGAAACTAGTCTGGAATAAACTCAAGACTAAGACTTAAGTGTTTCCTACTCCGCTTACGTCATATATATATATATATATATATATATATATATATATGTATGTATATATATATATATATATATATATATATATATATATATATATTGGTATGGGGATACTCGTGGGAGTGGGACTCCGTCGATCGAGATCCCTGAGTCTACCCCTTTAACTGATTAAAATCCTGATGTTACCGCTGACCAGACCTGGTGAAGGGCGTCTCGGCAGCGAAGGTGGTTAGCGCGCTTTACGGAAGAGCGAAGTCATAAAGTTTGAAGACAAATCGTTCGCAACACGTTTACGGGAAGCCAAACGGAAAGGTAACGCAAGGAAGCGGCACAGAAGGCGACACAAGTCCTGCATTTCAGGATTATTTATCACGGGTTTCATGAAAAGTGGAAAGTTTTAAACCGTTTCGCGAGTGGCGCCATCTTACAAGTCTATTCTGGTTGTCGCCGGCAGATTTCATGCTGCTAAAGCAAACAGCCTAACTACCTTCTGTATAAATACGTCCTGTACAGGATTCTGTATCTAAACCGGGAACAATAACACGACATTACTAAGTTAAACTCCTCACTATGAAGAGGTTTAACACTGTGTACTAACCCGTTCAGGAGTTGTGTCTTCTACCCTCTCCCCCCCAATCACGTTATTACCAAAAAAGGTTAGCTGAGTAAACACAATGTTCGCTACACATATTGACACTGAGTCCTGCTTATATCCTTGACCCCAATTTCTTGGCGAATCATCAAAATTCGTTTATTTTCTTCACCTTATAGTAATACAGTAAAGCAGTCAATAACAAGGAAGGTGACGAAAAATAAAATTCACAAATAAATAAATAAATACAAAAAACATATCGGCTAAGTAAGCACGGTAAACAAAATAACATTTGCAGATATAACAACGTTGCAATGGTGTTTACCCAAGTTAATCTTGATAATCTTAAGACTCCAAATTATACTACATTCCATTCATTGAATATGTGGCTGGTGAAACTATTGCTACCAACTTTCAAATGAATTCTGTCCTGACAGATTGAGGTCACTGTTTGTTGGCTGCTTCATGTTGTCAAGTCTAACGTCACCAATTCCCATTAACTCCTTGAAGACCTGAAACAAGTTCCCTTTCTGTCTGTAGTTTTTCTTATGAAGTAGTTGTTGTTTCCTAAGTCACAGTGACCATTTCCAATATATCGATATCTACCATAGGATTTGGGAACCAAAGAGAAACAATATATTTCAAATCTAGGAAGTGGTGTATGAAATTTATTGATAGCTGGACTTGAGAAGCTAAGAGATTATACTATCATTATAAACTTGTTTTCCCTTAAGGAAAAATACATTATTTGGATGATTTAAGTTTGTTACTGATAATCATACCAAGAGCCTTTTAGCTCTCCTCTGAGGTCAAAGTTTTCCATAACTTGTGGTCATACGCATTAATTGGTTTACTATGCATTACACAACCCACGTATCCCATACGCATTAATTAGTTCACTATGCATTACACAACCCACGTATCCCACTATCAAGCACACAACACTCTTTCCGTGCCCGCCACTCCACAACACTATTCAATAAATCCTCACAATGCAACCACCAAATCGTGCACCCTTCACCACAATAGGTTTTTTACTCCATTCCCTTAGTGTTATTTTCTTTTCTTTAAATAGATGGAGACTGAGTCAGAACATCCACCCACGATATAAAAACTGGTTCAACCACCTTCCCCCATCTCGGCACCAGTGGGATGCAGGGTCACCCTTACCCGCAGCCACACCTCTCCTCCGCAGCAGGACCCGGCAACCGAACCTGGTTCATCCCCATCACTTCACCGTTCCTCATATTTACTCTTACTTCAATGACTATCAGGACTGTAGTCCCTTCACCGCTTTCACTATGCCAGACCAATCTGTCCTCCGCTGTTTCCTTCCTATTTTTGTAGGTCAGGGTTAATACGGGCCACATCATTCGCCACTACATCGCTCCACCGATACCTAGGTCTTCCCAGGGGGCGTCTAACCTTTATACTTACCTCCATCACCATTTCTGGCCAAGTGGGAGAGGGGTAAGGTGCGCCGGTCACCGTTCCTTATAGAAAAGATATATGGCACATCACTGCATAATATAAAACGATCGCTAGCAAACTACCTCTGGGGTAATCATGCAAACATACTATACATAGCCAAACAGCCAAATACCCAACAAAGTCTTGTTTCCCTAAACTACGCCGTTCAACTTGTACAAGGAAGGCACTCCAACACATAAGAAGAGAAAGCATCCACCGCCTGTACAATGCAGACACATCTCACAACCAGCAGACTAGAGCAATGACTTCCTCCTTACTTATCTTCATATGACGGAAGATGACTAGCATTAGTCAAGTCCAGTCACATCTTCATAAACGACAATAGCAAGCACCGCATCGAACTATGGTATACCAGCCACACGTCGCGCTACCACCGTTTAAACTTTTTACTGACATCCTTCTTAGTTACGGTCCCATTAAAGCAGTGGATAGTGAGTGAATGTGTGTGTGTGTGTGTGTGTGTGTGTGTGTGTGTGCAACTTTGCCAACCGTGTAGTTAATGAATGGAATAAACTTCCTGCACAGGTAGTGCAATGTAGTTCAGTTCGAAGCTTTAAGAATCATTTAGATAAATACCTAAGTAAGATGCTGTAATTATTATAATTTATGTTATATTATTTGTTTTTGTTTTGTTATAATTTGTCTGTCTGATTTTCATTTATTATTAGTTATATGTCAATTTATTATCATTTACTATTTACCTGTTTGTTTGTTATTCAACTATACCAATGCATTTATTTATGTATTTTAATTGTTATTTACATTGTTATAGTTTTAATTTATAATTAATATGATTATTTTTTTTTTTTTTTTTTTTTTTTTCTGCATCCGACCTAGATATGGATCAAAAGGTCTCCTGTCGGCATGCTTTGCCTTTGTAATCCTTTGTAATCCTTTGTGTGTGTGCGTGTGTGTGTGTGTGTGCGCGTGCGAGAGAGAGAGTTACAGAAACAGAGAGTGAGAATATCCAGTAGATGGATCAAGAGGGCAATTGCAAGATAGACAAAGTAGTAGGAGGAAGATGAGAAAGAAAATGAGATGAAAGAAAATTGAAATGAAGAAAATACGAAGGAATGGAATATGAAGAAACAGGAGAAGGATAAAGATGCGGCGAAGGAGGAGAAGGAGGAGGAGGAGGAGGAGGAGAAGGAGGAGGAGGAAGAGGAGGAGGAGGAGGAGGGGAGGAGAGGGAGGAGGAGAAGGAGGAGGCAGAAAGGAAATTTTCCAAACCACGCCAGAACGCACACTTACCCTGCCAGGGCTACAGACGTCAATGGAGAGGTGCGCGCGCCAGGGTGTGGGAACAAGGGGCCAAGAGTAAGCGTTTAATGATGGACACAAGCAACAAAGAGGGAGTCTTTGCAACAAACCAGGGATCCCCACTCATCCCCTCCACTTCGGCCAATGTTTGCAGCTGTTCAAGCACACGTTTACTAAGGAGAGGTTAGATAAGGTGCCAGACTGCGATCCGATTTTCAGTGGGAATGAAGAAAGTAGACTAACATCAGCATTAATAAGGTAGTAGTCAAGCAGATTTAGACTTAAAGCTACAAAATCCCCGGGTCCAGACGAAATTTTTCTGAGAGTGCTTAAAATGTAAATTTGAAATCTGCGACCAGTTAACAGAAATATTCAATAAGTGGGTACTGGTTTTGTGCCTATTGTTTGGGGGCAGGCAAACGTTGTTCTTGTTTTCAAAAGGGAGATACTCGTAAATCGTCTATATGCAATTACAGGCCAATCAGTTTGACATCAGTCATAGGTAAAATGCTTGAATTAATAATAGTTAATAGATTCAGAGAACACATCGAGAGCCATAATTTGATTCGTGACTCACAGTACGGTTTTTCCGAAAGGAAAGTCAAGTGTGACTAATATTTTATCCTTTTACACTAAAGTATATAAGGCGAGAAAACAATGATAGTTACGATGTTATTTACCTTGACTTTAGCAAAGCACTCGACAAGGTGCCCCTCCGGAGACTACTAAATAGAATCAAAGTATGGAAGGACAATTGTTAGAATTGATTAGAGCTTGGATCAATGACAGAAAACAGTGGGTCATCATAAGTGGTGTAAAATCCAGGTGGAGTGTTTCTAGTGGGCTCCCCCAGAATTGATTTTGGGTCCCTTATTTTTCATTATGTACATAAACGACTTGGACAATGGGATTAATAGTGATGTTAATAAGTTTGCGGACGACACTAAAATAGAACGCCTAATTAGGTCAGAAGACGCCGAGATTCTGCAAAATCTTAACAAATTGTTCACATGGTCTGTGAAATGGCAAATGAACTTCATTATCTCAAAGTGCAG
>NC_134812.1:38134989-38149989 GCF_046742065.1 Oratosquilla oratoria
GGGGGGGGAGGAAGTTGGGGGCGACTCCTGAGGGGACAGGACAAGGCTAGGGAAGGAGGAGAGGAGTACAGGGCGAGTCAGGAAGGGGGAGGGGGGAGTAGAAGGAGAGGAGAATGGAGTGTGTGGGTAAAAAAAGAGCAATAGGCAATGCAAGAAGCATGTAGGAGATGGGGGGGGGGAAGGTGAATGGGATGATGCGAGATGTAAAGAGTGGGATGGAGTGGGGGGGTGAGGGGAGGGCGATGTGGGAGGGGCGCGGGAGGTGTGCTAGCGAGGTGATGTGAAGGGTGAAGTGCTGCTTGATCTCCTTGTCCGACAGCCAACTGGGCCTCGAGGTTCCAAGGGCCACTCCCTCCAACCCTCACTGCGTCATTAGCTTCCACAATGTAACAAGAGAATAAATAAATACCAAAATAAAACATTATCGACGAACGAAGAGAAAAAAAACAAATCTAAATATTACACACAGATACACACTAACATTTACACACGAGTTATTTTCTTCATTGGCATGCTAATACAGTGCAAATACTATTAATCGCGCAAAATATCCATACCTCCATAAATATACAAGGTTTTTAACAACATTGATGCCTGTGCACAGTACACAAGGACCGTGCAAACACCAGACTAATTTAAGCTTCGTTCAAAGACGCTCTCACTCTTGCAACTTGAACCGCCATAAGTCAATGGAAGCAACCGACGACATGACAGGACATGGTCGACCTCGCCTTTCTCCTCCTACCCAGTGAGCCCTGGCAAGCTCCTAGGCAGGCTCCAGATTCATCACCAGGTAAATAAGCTCCAGGTCACTCAATATCATTGCTTGACGTCGACCAGATTTGTATCTGGGAAAACCAGGTAAAGAAGACATCTTGACTTTGGTCTGACGACATCAATAACGTCAGACCTACGCCAAGGCTTGTGGGTTGCCAACTCCAACCAAACCATGACGTCACGTGGGTTGTGAATTTTTTACTAGTTCCGAGTTAACGGGCGAGTCTTGGTCAGTCTCTCTCTTGACATTTGCCTTCAGTTCCACAGACTGGGAAACTGTCCCCATCTCCCCTAAGATGCTGGCAGCAGTCCTCCGACCATCCCATGGGGGAAAATGGATTTCCGTGTCACCTCAGTGTTACAGATTCTGTCACCAGCAAGGAGGAGGAGGAAGAGGAGGAGGAAGAGGAGAAAGGAGGAGGAGGAGGAGGAGGAGGAGGAGGAAGAGGAGGAGGAGGGGAGGAGGAGGAGGAAGAGATGGAGGAGGAGGAGGAAGAGGTGGAGGAGGAGGTGGAGGAGGAGGAAGAGGAGGAGGGGAGGAGGAGGAGGACGAGGAGGAGGAGGAGGAGGAGGAGGAGGAGGAGGAGGAAGAGGAGGCCGGTGGGACCAGTCACCACTGTCAGTTTGCGTAAACAACTGGAGTTTACCAGGCTTGAACCTTATATCAACATCACAAAATCGCTAATGCACTTTATTTATGGTATATAGAAAGATATGTGGGAGAGCAAGCATATATATACGCGGAGGTTATGAGTATACAACTAACACCGCATACAAAGGTCCAGTATGTAGTAAGTAAACGTCCTGCTCCATTTACTAGAGTTTTGTGGCCTCGTTGCTCTAGATTATTTCAGGCTTACAATGGGCCTCTAGTTGGCTAACCTTAGATGCGATGGGCTCTTTATCGCCTCTATTACAAAGGATAACAAAGGCAGAGCATGCCTACAGGAGACCTTTTGGTCCATATCTAGGTCGGATGCGAAAAAATTATAATAAATGAATATGTAAAAATGATAATAATATAGATAATAATAAAATAAATAAATACATAGGTATAGTTAAATAGTAAAAAACAGGTAAATAGTAAATAATAATAGACATATACCTAATAATAAATGAAAATCAAGCATATAATAAAAAATAAACAAATAATATACAATAAATGGCAGGATTACAGGATCTTGCTAAGGTGTTTATCTGCAGAAAGTTTATTCCATTCATTAACTACACGGTTGGTGAAGTTGTTTCTACTAACTTACAAATTAAATCTATTTCCTGACAGTTTGAGACCATTATTTTCGGCGGATTCTCATTCAGCGTAAAAATTTTGTCACTATTGACAACTCCAATGGTTCTAAGGTAATCCATGAATTCTATTTATGCACAATCCTGTAAAGGCACTGACTACATGTAGAGAAACGTTAAAAGGTGGTTCTTCACAATTACGACGAAGTTCTGATTGTGCACCGATGAGCGGGTCGGTTTAGATCTAGATTCGCATGACGTAGGCCCGTGTTCGATCTTAAAAACTATCGATGATTCTTACTCGGTCAAAGGTACACGAGGCAAAGGTTCCGAGGCTTTGGTTAACCTCCTCCAGGCGTGAACCCCTTTTAATATGTCTTCAACAGATCTGAAGATAAGAAGACTTAGTATATCAGTTTCTGGGTTAAGTGCTCTGCTGTCTGAAGCCGCAACTCTCGACCGGGGGGGGTCCATGACTCTCTTGAAATTCCATTCGAGCTTTCGAAGGACGTCTACTGACCGGTACCTAGTAGTTAGTAGATACCACACAATTCTAGCAGAGATTTCGAAGGACGTCTACTGACCAATAACTACGAGTAGTTAGTAAATACCACACATTTCTGGCAAAGCTTTCGAAGGACGTCTACTGACCGGTACCTAGTAGTTAGTAGATACCACACAATTCTAGCAGAGATTTCGAAGGACGTCTACTGACCAATAACTACGAGTAGTTAGTAAATACCACACATTTCTGGCAGAGCTTTCGAAGGACGCCTACTGACCGGTAACGAGGAGTAGTTAGTAGATACCACACAATTCTAGCAGAGATTTCGAAGGACGTCTACTGACCAGTAATTATGAGTAGTTAGTAAATACCACACATTTCTGGCAGAGCTTTCGAAGGACGTCTACTGACCGGTACCTAGTAGTTAGTAGATACCACACAATTCTAGCAGAGATTTCGAAGGACGTCTACTGACCAATAACTACGAGTAGTTAGTAAATACCACACATTTCTGGCAGACCTTTCGAAGGACGTCTACTGACCGGTAGCTAGTAGTTAGTAGATACCACACAATTCTAGCAGAGATTTCGAAGGACGTCTACTGACCAGTAATTATGAGTAGTTAGTAAATACCACACATTTTTGGCAGAGCTTTCGAAGGACGTCTACTGACCGGTAACGAGGAGTAGTTAGTAGATACCACACATTTCTAGCAGAGCTTTCGAAGGACGCCTCGTGGCGCGTGGTTAGAGTTTTCGCCTGCCACTACGGCGGTCCGGGTTCGACTCCCGCCCAGGGCTGAAATGATTTCAGTATCGCTTCGCTGCGGGGTGTTACTCCAACTCTCGTGGGCGGGGAGTTGTGTGTGTGAGTGCATGTAAGGTTACAGTATTACCCATAGATAGGTTATACGAGCTCTGAGTTCTCATCCGGGATGTTAATAATTGTCGATCACGAGTCCAACATGTGATCCAAGACCATTATCACTTATATTATTGATGTTGTTAGTACATCATTATGTGCTAAGTTCTGGGTATCAGTCATGTTGTCTTTTGGAATACATGGTGCTATGTTCATTTCGTCGCGAAACAATAATACAAATAAATAAATAAAATGAGGGGAAGGTGAAGGGGGCTGTGAAGTTGGGACCATACCCCCCCCCAAAAAAAAGAGAGAGAGAGAGAGAGAGAGAGAGAGAGAGAGAGAGAGAGAGAGAGAGAGAGAGAGAGTGTGTGTGTGTGTGTGTGTGTGTGTGTGTGTGTGTGTGTGTGTGTGTGTGTGTGTGTGTGTGTGTGTGTGTGTGTGTGTATGTATATGCAAGCAATCACATCACCGTGATACAAAAATACAAAATAACCACAGGAGAAGGGAAACATGTAGACAGTAATATACGAATACATGTAATATACAAAAGTACTTACTGTCTACAAGTTTCCCTTCTCCTGTGATTATTTTGCACATACACACACACACACACACACACACACCACACACATATATATATATATATATATATATATATATATATATATATATATATATGCAAATGATAATAAAGTAGAAGAATATGCCCATCGGAATGAACATGACGTCATGTAGCCCTCACACTTCTGTAATTTAAAGTACGGACAGGGCGATGTGACGTGACTAGTCCCGTCTCACTGCAGAGAAAGACTGGAACTAAGACAGTCACGGACTGACCGTCAACTTTTTTCGACACTCCTCGAAAGTATTCAGACAAGTAACACAAAGTCTTCAGGATTCCAGTAACCAGCCGTCATCACAGAACCTGCCCATTCCCACATACACAGACACATACAACAAGGACAGATGACTGACGTGGCCTTGTTCTTGGGTTGGCCAGGCATCATTCACGGCCCATCGACTGTGATTAAGAGGATCGCGGTTGGATTTTCTAAGCCCCCTTTCAATTTAAAAGCTACCAGGGTTATTTTGTAAGAAATTTCGGGGAAAATTAAGACGATATTGGTGGAGTACAATGGGAGTCCTCTACAGAATTCATGTCTGCACCCTACCCAGAGCCGTTTGAATAGGAAGGGCGGCTACAAAAAGACTTTCTGGGGGAAACAGTTGGGAAAGACCTCGGCGTGTGAGTGACGCGACCTGTGCATCGGCGTCTTTTCAACTGAATGTGAGTACGAATATGAATATTAATATGACGATGATGACAGCAACAACTGTTTTCTAGTTTCTCCGACTAGAAAATTACATCTCGTAGACAACAGTCCGGCCCTACCACAGATCTCTAAGAGAGAGAGAGAGGGAGGAGAGAGAAGAGCAAGAGAAGAGAGAGATAGAGTGAGTGAGACAGAGACAGAAAGAGAGAATGAGACAAATACACAGAGGGAGAAGTTGAAGAGTGAGATAAGAGAGAGAGAGAGAGAGAGAGAGAGAGAGAGAGAGAGAGAGAGAGAGAGAGAGAGAGAGAGAGACATCCAGAGAGGGAGAAAGATAAAAAGAATTGTCTCGTGGGTGTTTCTGGTAGGGGAAAAGGAAGGGATCAGTCGCCGGTTGTCAGCTTTCCGTATGTGATGAGAAAAATGAAGAACGATAGTCAAAGATGAACAAGTTTTTGAACCCGGTCAGAAGACCGAGTACCAACCATTCGGGGCCGCACATCCAGCCAGAAACGAGTCTGTATATGGAAGTGGTTCCCGAACTATCTCATATGACGTCACCTTTTTATTTCCAGCAGACCCGCATGCCCCCAAACATTTTGTATTTACGGTATATGGAAATGTATATGGAAATGTATATATATATATATATATATATATATATATATATATATATATATATATGCAAGCAATCATATCACCGTGATACGAAAATGCAAAATAATCACAGTAAGTACTTTCGTATATTACATCTGAAGATGTAATATACGAAAGTACTTATTGTCTACAAGTTTACCTTCTCCTGTGGTTATTTTGCATACATATATATAGGTATACATATATATATATATATATATATTTATATATATATATATACATATATATTTTTCCATTTATATCTTAGCAGTGTTTAGGTCCAAAAGAAACGGATTGGAGTGGCTGATATAATTATACTTCGCTCGTATGTAACGGCAGATACTTGTTCTTGGAATGATTTAATTATTCTTATCAAGCAATGAGCTTTAAGCCGATGACTTCACGCCCTCCTTGTATCCTTATCGCCCCCCCCCGCGGGGGGGGGGGGGCGATACATAATTTGGGAACCATTGGTCTACGGGATATGAAAACGAGTGGAATGAAAAAGAACCTCTCCGACGTACGTCTCACAGGACTAACATGATCTGGATCTCATCAATTCGCTACATGGATGGATGCAGTTGATTAATCCCTTTGATCGTTTCCAGCAACTCCTACAGATGAACAGTTCTTGGAGTGTTTGCTAATAAGAACACGTATGGACAGAAAGCAACCAATGCAATCGATCGAGGGAACCAAGGCTATTTTTACTTGGGGAGACGAACGGAACCCCTCTGCTTTAGTCATCCAAAAAGTAGCATGACGCTTGCAGATTCCCCCGAAGGAATTATCCTCCGGTTTGCTTTAGTTTTCCTATCATTCGACCAAGCAACTTCATAGTTCCCTCCTCTTTTTCTTTCTTTCTTTCTTTCTTTCACTTGAACTTTTGCACATCGAGGAGACAAACCATCGAACGGGACCTATGGTAGGTTACGAAGGGATTACAAAGGCGGAGCATGCCGACAGGAGACCTTTTGATCCATAACTAGGTCGGATGCGAAAAAAATTTATCATAATAATAAAAAAAAAAAAATCAGTAATATAAATAATAATAAAATAAATAAAAGCATAGGTATAGTTAAATAGTAAACAAACAGGTAATTAGTAAATAATAATAAATTGACAGATAAATAATAATAAAAGAAAATCAAGCAAATAATAAAGAAGTAATAACAAATAAACAAATAATATAAAACAAATGACAGTCATTACAGCATCTTGTAATGATGATGCAAAATTAATTAGTTCTGTATGACACTTTTTGTCTATTCAAGAAAATTACCTAGCTGATACCTAAATGCTACACAAGAAAATACATTAATTATTCGAAAAAAAAACCCGCTGTGGAAACTGTAGTGTGGGTCAAATATTTCCCTTGTGACTGTACATTATACTCAGTGTGTTAGTATGAACTACAAGCAAATAATGCCCATAACTACGAGGGAAAAAATACAAATGAAGACTGGACGACATTGGCCATCAGAGAGATGCATCAAAAATGAAATTTAATCGATGAACAAGGACGGAGGGGGGAAGCGAGCCGTGATGACATCGGCGTAATGACAAAAATATAGACAATGAAATCGTAAATATGGAGGGCATCAAGGCCCTAATTGGAACGAGAAGAGGAAATAACAAGACCTGTTAATGTAGCATTAGCATACAAACACATGCACTGGACATGGAAGAAGAAGAACAAACACGAGGGGGCGGGCAATGCGTCAATCCACGAATACATCATCGTCAAGGACTATAGGATGCATGGCTGAAAACCCTCAACGATTAATTAAGAAGTTTGGGATCCTTTGTGTATACTCTTGGTTAAGAGAGTGGGGAGAAATCGGACCTAAGAGGCCAGAAGAGGGGTGGAGTAGGCAGAATCCGCGAGGGGAAGGGAGAAGAAACTGAAATGGAAGATGTAGGGAGGAAACGAAGGGAGAGGGGGTTGAAGAAAATTGAAAAATAGAGACTTATGAGGGGTGGGGGGGAGAACAGAACCCGGGGGAATGGAAGAGGGAGAACTGGAAGGGAAAGGAGAGGTACTGGAAGAAAGAAAAGAACCAATGTGGGAAGAGAAGAGGAGGATTCATGGAACATGGAGGAATGGGAGGGGACCCGGAGAAGGGGAAAAGGAAAGGAGGGAATGATAAGGTACCGGGAGAAATTGGGGAAAATGGGGTAAGAGAGGAAGAGGGGACACGAGGGGAGAATCCGGCAGGTAATGGGGACACATGGAAAACTGGAAAGAGAGTTGAATGGAAAGAGCAGGACGGGAAGGAAAGGGTATTAGGAGGACATGGAAGGTGGAGGGAGAAAGAATGGTCAGGGGAAAATGAGAAGGGAAAGGGTAGAAAATGGGAAGAGGGGAAGAAAAATAATAAATTGAAATTGGCGCAAGGGGGGGTTATAGAAAGCGTAAAGGACAGAAGTACGAAGGGCATGGTGACTGAGGAAAGCGAAGGAATAGAAAATGGGAAGAGGGGAAGAAAAATAATAAACTGGAATTGGCGCAAGGGGGGGGGGGTTATAGAAAGCGTTAAGGACAGAAGTACGAAGGACATGGTGACTGAAGAAAACGAAAGAATAGAAAATGGGAAGAATCTTGTTGCATTCCATTGCTCATAACCAGCGCTTCTATCCTAAAGGGGGACAGTATCATCGCGCCGAAGAGGCGGACTCGTTGAAATGGTAGAGAAGAAAGAGATAACGGCTGGGCAGATAAAGAGGGATGGTACATGCTAAAAGTGATCGGAATTCTTCTTTCTGTGGAGATTAGTCCCCGATCATAAATGGATAATGGGAGGAAATTGAGATTGAGGGAAGTGGAGGAAGGGAGGGAAGGAGAGAGGGAGAAAGAGAGAAAGAGAGAGAGAGAGAGAGAGAGAGAGAGAGAGAGAAGCGAGTGAAGAATCCAGAGAAGACGAAGGAACAGGGTGGAAGGGGTTGAAACTGGAATAGAATGATCGGGGAAAGGGGGTGGGGTGGGGAGAGTAATGATAGGAAACTGCGCAGTGGGGAAAGTAAGGTGAAAGAAAATGGGTAATGAGATGGAGGAAAAGGTGGGAAAAAATGGGAAAAACTGAGGAAAAGTTAAAACTGGTAATTAGAAAAAATGGGGGTACAGAATGGAACCAAACCAAGGGGAGCAGTGGGGGAAGGAGATAAGAGGGGAGAAATAGATAGAAAAGTAAACGATGGAATGGGACGAAAGGTGGAAAAACGGAATTAAAGGTCTGAAGGGGGAATGGCGGAACGGGGTTGAAAGAATGAACGAAAATAAATGTGCAATGGCAAAGGGAATGAAACAGGCGGGGATGAGGACCATGGGAAAAGTAGGGAAGGAAAGGGACGAATATTTATGAAAAGTAGGGAAGGAAAAGGACGAATATTCATGAAAAGTAGGGAAGGAAAGGGAGGAATATTGATGAAAAGTAGGGAAGGAAAGGGACGAATATTTATGAAAAGTAGGGAAGGAAAGGGAGGAATATTGATGAAAAGTAGGGAAGGAAAAGGACGAATATTTATGAAAGGAGTAAATGAGGAAGAGGAAGAATTACAGATACGAGTTGGAGATGGGACGAAGAGAAGAAAAGGGGATAAAAAGAAGGATAAAAAGAGGATAAAAAGAGGATAAAAAGAAGGGGAGGAAGAGTAGGAGAATTTTTGTAAAGAGAGGAACTAGAGAAAAGGAAGATCTGGGGAAAGAAGAAGGGAGATGAGGAATGGGAGTGGAGAAGGTTGGGACAAAGAGGCGAACAGGGAAGAATGAGCGGAACGAGGGGTAATGGAATACGTGAAGGAAACACCGAAGGAAACAACAGTGTGTGTGTGTGTATATATATATATATATATATATGCAAAGTAGACCACTTGGAAAAAGAAACTAACGAAGCAGAGCGCTTTCGTATATTACATCTTCAGTGCACTGAAGATGTAATATACGAAAGCACTGCTTCATTAGTTTCTGTTTCCAAGTGGTCTAGTTTGCATAAGAGAACACACGTACCCGTGTTCTTATTAGCATATATATATATATATACATGCGCCCTAAATATACAATATATATATATAATATATATATATATATATATATATATATATATATATATATCTATATATATACAGGTAGTACGGCCAAACTGCATCTGGAAGTTGGGGAGGACGAGAACAAAGGAGATGACGCATATATATATATATATATATATATATACATCTATCCGGGAGTTGACACCTTGACGTAGCGGATAGGCTTGAGAATCTTAATGACTACAAAACCTAAGTCGATAGAGAGAAAATCTCTGCAGGGTCACCCATATCGAACAGGTTTTGTACGAAAGATCAGACGAAGAACAGCTCACATGCACAGTCGCAGGATCCACTGCTAACTGGCATGTCCCTGATGGCGAACAGGGAAATTCCTCATAGATATATGGGGTACAGTCATAACGACGGCGTGGACCATTAGTCACCCTATAGGTATAGGGCTTCGCCGAATATAATGAATAAGGTGACACCAGAGAAATACCTCACCAGAAACCAGTTGGCACGGAGGTGAGAATACTGCCAAAAACACCCTTCATAGCAACCATGAACAGCACAATCAAAACAAAACCGGGCGTTCCCGTTGGATCGTCTCCTAAAAGTCCAACCGCATTGCCTCGTGTGCTTACGGGCAGTGTGCCACCGAATGTGAGTAAGCACTGTCCAAGCAGACTCAAATCTTGGACATTAAACAATATGAAGAAAATGAAGATCTATACTTTCAACGTAACAAGTCTCTCAGAAAACAAACATGCTGGAGAGTTTAATGGAAGAACTAGACAACATCAAGTGGGACATCGTAGGACTCGGCGAAGTCCAAAGAGCGGAAGAAAAGCTGATACAATTACAAGATGGTCACCACCTGTTCTACTATAGAGGTAAGGACAAAAAAAGATCTAGTGGAGTAGGATTCTTGATAAACCGAGAGGTTGCTGGTAACGTAGTCAAATTCAATAGTTTGTCAGACAGGGTAGAGATTATAATTGATGGAGAGAGTCTTGAAGTTGAGGAGTATAATTACTTAGGGCAAATGGTGAAGGTGCCGAAAGATCATGATAATGAAATAAAAAGACGCATTACAATTGGTTGGAAAGTGTTTGGTAAGTATAATAAAATCTTGAGAGGCTCTCTACTTTATGTTTGAAACGTAAGGTGCATTCTGCCAGCAATAATCTATGGGTGTGAGACTTGGAAACTAACGAAGACAATGGAAACAAGGCTAAGGACTGCACAGAGGAGAATGGAGAGATCAACGATGGGAATAACACTGAGAGACCCAAAGAGAGCGAGTTAGGTGAGAGAGCAGAGTGAAAGATGTTGTGGAGGCAGTAAGAGAGAGGAAGTGGAATTGGGCAGGTAAGTTAGTGCAAACGACTGATGAACGATGGAGCAAGTGTGTTACAGAGTGGACGCCGCGAAATGGGAAGCGTGGAAGAGGGAGACCAGACAGAAGGTGGAGAGACGAGATCGAGAAGTTTGCAGGAGTGACGTGGCAGAGGTTGGCGCGGTTGTGTGAGTCATGGAATGCTATGAAGGAGGCCTTTGTTCAGCAGTGGACTCGGGACGGCTGATTTGATTGACTGATATATATATATATATATATATATATATATATATATATATATATATATATAATATATAATATATACACATATATGTGTGTGTGTGTGTGTGTGTGTGTGTGTGTGTGTGTGTGTGTGTGTGTGTGTGTGTGTGTGTGTGTGTGTGTGTGTGTGTGTGTGTGTGTGAAGGGTAAGAGAAGAGGAAAACAAAGAAGGCGAAAGAAAGAGTAAATGTGGAAGAAATATGAGGAGCCTCAAATAAAGAGGTAAAAGAGGAATCTAGAGGAAGGGAACTGGAGTTGGGGTAAGAAGAAACCGGTGGAAATTGAGATGGATAGTACCGGAAGAGCAACATTGGGGAGTAAGAAGGAAAGGAAGTACAAGGAAGAAGAAGAAGAAGAAGAAGAAGAAGAAGAAGAATAAGAAGTAGTAGTAGTAGTAGTAGTAGTAGTAGTAGTAGTAGTAGTTGTAGTAGTAGTAGTAGTAGTAGTAGGAAGAGGAAGAGGAAGAGGAGGAGGAGGAGAAGGAAGGACCGTGATGGAGTGGAAAAATGAATAACTACAAATAATAAAATAAAAATTGGTACGAAGGGAAAGGCTGGGGCCGTCTGGTGAGGAGGATACAAGTAGGAAGAAAATACGCGGCTGTCGAAGGCGAATATTTATTGAAGAAATCGGCAATGGACTTTACACCACCACCCACCCCCGCCCCTCCCTCTCCCTACACGTGACGGCGCAGAATAATATTTCGTGTCCCAACGTCGGAGGATTTCAGTCAACTACTGGGACTCGGGTCTGCATCTCATAGATACACAAATAAATGAATAAAAAATATACAAGAAAATAAAAGAAAAAAAAAATTAATAAAAATATACAAAAGAATAAGAGAAAAAAAATATATACACGAGCTGTTTTGAGATGGAGACAGACAGACACAGACACACACACACACCCGGGTCCAGAGCTGCCGCGGCAGTGTGCGGACACGCGTGTATACACACCGACCCTGCCGCTGCTGCCCAAATTCAATTCTGGGTCCTTTCTCCCCCTGGGGGCCTGATTTGTATTGACAAGAGGCAGAGTCGGCCATCGCAGTAAGCAGCCCCAGATTTACATGAAATTTACCTAATTTCCTTTTCCATTTATTCCTCCATGTTCCCAGGCTCCCTCTGAGGTCTGCATATGGGGAATATGCTTATATCCTTCATCTCAGACTTCATTCGCCATAAACTTCCTACAATATAATTTAGTAAGGAAACGTTGCTACGTTGACGTCCTTGGGAAAAAATATTCGGGCTGCTGCAACCATTAACGTTACTATTGTTTCTTGTGAAGGTAAGTAGTCTACTTTTCCTGTCATTTCATTATAAGTACTGAATACAACCACCTGGGTGATTGGGATGAGTAATTGGTATATGTGTATGCAATGCATATCGTGTGTGTGTGTGTGTGTGTGTGTGTGTGTGTGTGTGTGTGTCTGTGTGTGCGCGCGCGTACACGCGTTCTCAATTATACAAGTGCGTACATTCAACTTGCTAATCTTCTTTGAGCAGAGTTCCATATAATCTGAGAAACTCAGTTTTGAAAGAACCCTGTTACCGCTGAATAGGTGGCGACCCAGGGACACAAAGTACAATTCCCGTGAGTGAGTGAGTGAGTGAGTGAGTGAGAGCGAGAGAGAGAGAGAGAGAGAGAAATAATAATAATAATAATAATAATAATAACAATAAGATGAAAAGAGAATGAAAAAATGGAGAAAAATAGGGGAGGAGTGGGAAATGGGAGACAGAAAATGAAAGAATGTCAGTGTGTGTGTGTGTGTGTGTGTGTGTGTGTGTGTGTGTGTGTGTGTGTGTGTGTGTGTGTGTGTGTGAGTGCGTGCGCAGGCGCATTGTAGGTATCTTGTGATTTATCATGGTCTTGGATCACGTGTTGGACTCGTGGTCGACAGTTATTAACCTCCCGGATGAGAGCTCAGCTCGTATGACCGATCTATGGGTAATAGTGTGACCTTACACGCACACACACACACCCAACTCCCCGCCCACGAGAGTTGGAGTAACACCCCGCAACGAAGCGATACTGAAATTGTTTCAGCCCTAGGCGGGAGTCTAACCCGAACCGCCGTAGTGGCAGGCAAGAACTCTAACCACAGCGCTACGAGGTGCATAGCGTGTTCGTGCATGTACGCGTTTCCATGGGCACGTGCGTGTTGGCGTATTTTATACTTGAAGGCGATTGGAAACATACCCCCTACGTCCCGAGAATACTTAACCCCCCCCCATCAATCCCTACCCCATTTCAACCCCCCCACCCCCAATCCACCACCCGACTCGGACCCCCAACCAAAATCCTGGATGCAAGAAAATGTGTCCGTCCAACCCATTAGCAAAGGGAGGTACGTTTTCGCGGGTTTTTTTTTTCAAAGTCTTTCCCTCCCGCCCCATCTTTCACGAAAATATTTTTCCTGTCGACGCCAGTTGATTTTATTCAGGTGAAATTGAACGATATCCGATAAAGACGTCCTGGATTCCCTAATATTCATAAAATAATCTAGCATGGGAAACTCTAATGTTATAACACATTTGTAAATGTACACTTTAAACCCACTATCGGAGAAATAATATTAGAGTATGTAATATGTGTCCCGCCCAACTTTTCCCCGTCCCTTTTCTGTACTCCTCACTACCTCATATAATATACCTGTACTCTATCTTCTTGTAATTATTCTACTGAAGAGGACTACAGATAGTAGTCGAAATATACGGATCTCCTGTACTTCTGATATCATTTCTCCGATAGCGAGTTTAAGTGTACATAATCTAGCATCAACCACAACACATACACACTCTAGAAATCGTGATACACAGGTAAACCCTCTGCTGAATAATATCCAGTTTTCACTTAAATATTTTTCCCACAGATTTTACGGTCTTACTAATACATTGTAATGTCTCCAGGCGATTTTGTTCACCTAAGACTCTTCCGATGCGACAGGGTACCTACCTGGAACCCACATTGAACTTCTCCCAACTGCTTTTTACGAATTAATATACACTCTAGCTGCTGTCTGACGTTTTCATTCAGCTGTGGGCACGTCCCTTCCACGGCGAGTAAGAAAATAAATATTCTGATCTTAAGCCAAACGATTCCATTCAACTGAAACCTTTCTCGGCTCTCGTAAGTTCAATGGGAAGAAAATGACCTCGCTTAACCTAGAACGTGACCATCCCCACATCCTGCCAGACTATTTCATTCAGCTTCGAAACACCCACCGCTTTCGTGGCGTGAGAGTCCAACTTCGAACTCGCTACCTACCTAGAGACTCGGGTTCGATCCCCAACGGCGACCGCGGACTGCTACTTCTCATGACACCCAAGGCAAGCGCAAATTGCTTCGGCTGCTGCTAAACGCCTCCTGGCGTTCGCTCCCTCGATTAACCCCCTTTAGAGTGAGTGAGTGAGTGAGTGAGTGTGTGTGTGTGTAAGAGAGAGAGAGAGAGAGATACTCATACTCAGGACCAAAAAACAATGGAAAGGAAAGACAGGGAAGAAGAGGACAAAGAACAACAGGATGAGATAGAAAACGAGGAGTAAGAAGAGGAAGGAAAGGAGGAGGAGGCAAGAGAGTTGGAGAGGGGGGCCGAGGTGTCGGGGAGGGAGGGAGGGAGGGCAAAGTGTGGGTGTGTTGCAGAGATGAAGGAGGTTGCGGAATATGGGCTCAAGGCTCAGAGCTGAGGGGCAGAGGCCGGGCCCTCCTCTGGGAATGACGGGTGAGGGTGAGAAGAGTCGGAAGGGGAGGGGAGTAAAAAAGGGGAGAGAAGGGGAGTCCCGGGGTGAATAGGAAAGGAGGAAGAAGTAAAGGGGATGGAGGAGACGAGAAGAGAGGAGAGGGGAGGGTAGTAGGGGAGTCGGAGGGAGTATTGGGGAGAAAAGGAATGGAGAAAAGAGTAGCGAGGAGAGAAGAGAGGAGTGGGGAGGGGAAGAGAAGGGGGAAGGGTGATGGGAGGAGACAGGAGGGGTGAAGGGGGGATAGTGGAGAGATAAGAGAGAAGCAGGGACGAAGATGATTAAAGGGAGGCTGACGGTTGAAAGGAA
>NC_134812.1:38152489-38209989 GCF_046742065.1 Oratosquilla oratoria
TCTTCTCTAACCTGCCACGCTTTTCCTACTCCCGTTCCATCAACCGCAAGTTTCACTTTACCCCAGCTACGGCTCCTATCCCTCATCTGGAGACCAGAGGGCCTCAAGACTACGAAATCTGGAGACCACGAGGTCTGGAGACTGAGAAACCAGGACACTAACTAATGACCTGGAAATCTGGAGGACAGAAGATGGGGAGATCAGGATATGCAAGGCATGGAAATCCGGAGATCAACAGCTCAGACCTGGAGACCACGAGGCTTGGAGACTGGGAAACCAGGACACTAACTAATGACCTGGTGATCTGGAGGCCAGAAGATGGGGGAGATCAGGATACGCGAGACATGGAAATCTGGAGATCAACAGCTCAGACTTGGAGACTGGGAAACCAGGACACTAACTAATGACCTGGAGATCTGGAGGACAGAAGATGGGGAGATCAGGATATGCAAGACATGGAAATCTGGAGATCAACAGCTCAGACCTGGAGACCACGAGGCTTGGAGATTGGGAAACCAAGACACTAACTAATGACCTGGAGATCTGGAGGACAGAAGATGGGGGAGATCAGGATATGCGAGACATGGAAATCCGGAGATCAACAGCTCAGACCTGGAGACCACGAGGCTTGGAGATTGGGAAACCAAGACACTAACTAATGACCTGGAGATCTGGAGGACAGAAGATGCGAGACATGGAAATCCGGAGATCAACAGCTCAGACCTGGAGACCAGAAAACGAGGGAGTCTGCAGGGGCAGAAGCCCTGGAGACTAGGGCCTACGAGACTAAGACATTTTGGAGACCCGGAAACTTGTACACCACGAGACCAGGAGACCGGGAGGGAGACCCAGATTTCGCGAAATAGAGATCAGGAGAACGCCAACGAAGAGGTTTCGTCAGTCTCTGTTCATCCCAGGGATCTTCTCCGGTCCGTTCGTATTCCCTTTCCAAATCGTCCCGTTTCGACTGCTACTTGCCATGGAAACCAGAATAACGCGTAAGGCAAGAGTGACGCCCCTCCCCCCCTTTTTGGTCGGAGCTAAGCGTCTCCTAGCGTGAGTTCACTTTTTTCTCATCTTTTGAAGGGTTAACCGAGAGACGTCACCAAACTGCTGTGGGGTTACTGAACTCACAGAATCGCCGCCTGGCTTTTGCGCCGTCAAAGGATTACACCTTTCCCATAACACAATGGCACTGACGCCGTTGTAAACAGAGCTGACGTCACAGGCTGATGATGTCACTGGACGATGACGTCACTGTAGATAAACCAACCATGTCAGAGCGATGCCACTGGTCAATGGGATCACTGTGGACAGCGATGACGTCATTGTAGACGGAGAGGGGACGCACTCATTGTGCGGCGATGACGTCATCGTGGAGTAGTAACGTCACTGTACGGGATGAAGAGCGTACGTGGGCCGAGTGACCTAGTCAATAGTGCTCCTGACTGCAGGGGAAGGGGTACGAAGGCCACTGACCTCGGAAATGGGCCGCTGACAGTAGTGGCGGGCTGCTGACGGCCGCGAGTAAGGAGCTGACAGTAATGAACGATGATGATACTGGTTGGGGAAGGGTCAACGCTCCCCCATCAAGCCATAAATTCTGTCGTCTCCCCCTTCCGTGCCAGGTGGCACATTTTCTTTTCATCCTGTTTGGCGCCAAGCTATTTCGCTCACTTCCGTGGCACCCTTCTCCGTAAGCGATGGCGCCATGAAAATGTATGTATTCTCTATAGCAGTGCAGTTCCAACTCGGGTAGCCAGCATCAAGCAAAGGTGGGATACGGGGAATAAGAATAATAGCAAGATATTTAACTAGCCATTTGCATTCATAAAGACAAAAAAAAAAAAAATTAACATCTTCAGAAGGACTTGAGTGTAAAAGAAGTTTAGTACATGAAGCTCCAGAGTTTGAATTACACTGTTATTTTGAAGGTATCACCTCTCAGAACCTTTCGAGTGACCGTGCTTGCCTTAATCTTCAGGGACTGGGGCAAAATAAACAAATTAATTAAATAAACGCACAAATAAAGAATATAATAAAAAATAAAATAAAATAAACAGGGAACCTTCAGCATCAACCGAAGTCACCTTTGCCCAAAGGTTTTGGTCAGCCCGCTAGAACAGAAAGCAGACACCGGCAGCCAGCCACCGGGAGCCGAGGGCCTGCGGAGCGGGAGTGGAAGCAAACGCGTCACTCGGCACAGGGAGAGGAGTTGCGTCAATTTTTGGAAAATCCTTACTGGAAACAAACCGTGTGAAAGTCAAAATAGTAAATAACGGTTAACATTTTAATAAATATACCCTCCGCATACTATATAACATGTATATATATATATATATATATATATATATATATATATATATATATATATATATAGAGAGAGAGAGAGAGAGAGAGAGAGAGAGAGAGAGAACGTCCTCTCACCCTCCTCATTGTCCTGTAATACCCTCCTGACACCCTCCTCAGCCTCAATCCCCCTCCCCCCATTAACCACTTTCTGCTATAGTCCACTTCCCTAAGCCGAGGCTCTCAGCTTGCTATGTCATGTCACCACCACCACTACACCACCCATCCATCGTCACCATCCTCCCTACCACAACTATTACCATGAACATCAGCTCCACTACTTTATCATCATCACCATTTCTTTCCCCACCACTTCCAACAACATCACCGCCTCTCTCTTTCCTTCCACGACTACAATCTGTCGATCTACCACTTTCATCCCATTCATCACCACCACCATCCCTCACATTCTATCACTAGAACTACCACCAACCATACCACCCTCTCTCCTTTCTCTGTCACTGTACCTACTGCCAGCGCCACCACCGCTGTAACCAACACCGCCACCGCCCCTCCCTCGCCTGCCACACCCAGCCACCCACAGCCACCTATTATCACACCCGGCTGCTCGACCCGTCTCGAGGAAGAATGGCCCCACGGCAACGGCACCTGTTTTTATTCCGTTTCCGCCAACCAAATCCTGCTCTCAGTTGTGCGCTCGGCAACGATGTCCTCCTCTTCCTCCCCCTCCTCCTGTCCCCTATGCTCTCCTCTTGTGTTCTTCAACTCTTCTTTCAGCCTGTCTTTCATCCGTACGACTCCCGACTGTTCTTACTTCGTATGCCAGTGTTCTCTTCTCTTCAATCAATGACTTGATTATCCACGTCCTCATTCAGCTGTCACATAATTTTCCTTACTCCAAAGGTCCTTATTATTAGTCTTTACAGTTTCTGTCTCGATTTTATTCCAATTATGTGTGTCCTGATTTTGTGCTTCTGTGTTTCGCTTGTCCTAATCATTATGGCTCTTACTCCATATGTCCATGTCATGTGCCCTCGCTCATGACCACGTTCATCATTGCAACCTTAATCCTCATGTATTGATTCAGTGCCTTGCCCTCTATCATCTGTACAACCGAAAACTTCCCTCAGAAAACATACTTTATCCATGGTAGGATTTGTACAGACAGGAGGTTGGGCAAGACAAGGGGAGTGGACTCTGGAAGTGCCTTTGGTAAGTGAATAACGCTCCTCGACTCGTTTCGACTTCAGTTTTTCTCAAAGAATCGGTGTTACACATAACACGAACTTTTGATGCACTTCCATAGTCCCGTGTTTCCCTTCCCTGTCTTCCCGTACTTTACCCATTTTGTGAAACTGTTTCAGTCGGATTAAGGTCGGGTCTCCGCAATGAAGGGAACTTAGACCACCGACCCTTCAAGAGCCCCTTCAGGTCGGGGTTCAACGCCAATGTCTCGCATGCATGTCCCATCACGGTTACAATATGCAGCAATACTTTTTCATTTCCTTCTTAATCAGTTTGCATGATGAAACTGAGTCACCTTCTCGCTGCCAGACCTTGGTATGGTGCTGTGGCTCACTGCATTGAATGTGAATAGGGGGAGAGGAGGGTGAGGTAAGGCCTTTGGGGCATATAAATAGTATTCTGTTCAATCTATTACACATTCGTCCTCGTTATGGACAGACATGTCTCTTGTTATCCTGATTTCCAGATATTGTTAAACCAATGTATTCTGCCATAGTATCTTGTTCCCGGTGTCCTCAGCGGGAGCCCGCCGTGGCTTGGTTGGTAGCGTGCGAGTCTGGTAACCTCGGGGAGGATTCGTCGTCGGTTCGAGCCTTGGCCGCGGCGCAGAGGTTAAGAAGGGCACGCACTCTCAAAAATGGCCCCCCGACCACTACTCACCTCGAACCTGAGGTGACTTGGTGACATTATTGTGTGTGTAATATATCAGCTTCCTCCGGGTATTTTCACTGGAGTGGCATCCCGTGGACTCACCGTCTCCTGCGTTCGAACAGTTCCGGAGAATCTGCAAGGTCGAGTTCCGAGCGTGTGGTTTTCCCGTTGTGGATTTGCTACAAAAGCCACCTACTCCACACACACACACCAATGTCTCCTAGGTGGATTCGTATTACCTGTCACAAGTTTCCTACCCCAACTACTATCCCCACATGCTTTACCTCAAAAAAGTATCCTACATATACTAGATAATCATCTTGCATATCATACCTAAAATACTATCTTACAAGTCTTAATTAATGTCCCACGTATGACATCGCTACTATCCCACACGTCCTAACTCGTATTCCCAGTCTTACATCAGCTACTGTCGCAATATTCTGTAGACGACAATCACAAATGTCAGAAACTGGCAACTACCCATCACGTTCAACGTCAATCACTACCCCGTACATCCCAATCCGTCTAATAGCCAGTACCTGAAGACTGTTACTATCCTACGTGCTTCAAGTACCACATTATCCTACGTGTCTCATGCTGCTATTACCTTCTACATCCGAGAGTAATTACTAATTGCATGTTCTAAGTAGCCTATCCTAAGTATATCAAATCTGCTATTCAGTCTTCACACTATCCTTAATATCAATTGAAAAAGATCATGCCACTACACAGAAAAAATATGTAAACAGCGGTGTCATCATATCCCAGAAGAAATCTGTAAAGAACAGCGTCACCATACCCATCGAGACTGACCTCCCAGGACCCATTACCGGATACCCAATTCCATCCCTAGGTGTAGGAGCCTCTTCCCTCCATAAATTACTCCAGCCAGCTCTACTATAGGGGTCCACGCTCGCCCCCGACTTTCGTATGCATCGACTCCACGCACATTCCACCTCCGGCCACATTAATGCAATTACGTGAATTTGACTATTTGTTCTCGGGACGTGTTCCTTGCTCAAGAAGGCTGAGGGCGGCGTGGTGGTGGCGGCGGTGGTGGTTGTAGAGGAGGAGGAAGAGGAAGAGGAGGAGAAGAAAGGATGACAGAAGAAGAGGGGGAAGAGGACGAAGGGGAGAAAGAGGAGGAGGAATAGGAGAAGGGAGGAGTAGAAAAAGGGAGGAAGAGGAGTAGGGTAGAAGAGGAGGGGAAAATGAGGATGAGTAAGAAGAGGAGGAGGAGGAGGAGGAGGAGGAGGAGGAGGAGGAGGAGGAGGAGGAGGGGGAGAAAAAATGACAGAAGAGGACAAAGGGGAGAAAGAGGAGCAGGAGGAATAGGAGAAGGGATGAGGAAGAATAGAAGGGAGGAGGAGTACGAGAGAAGAGAAGGGGGGAATGAGGATGAGTAGTAGGAGGGAGAGGAGGAGGAGGAGAAAGAAAAGGACGGGTGGGTTGTTGAGGTATCCAAGATTCTCCCCATTTCCTGTGGGGCAGGGAGTGGAAGTCTCCGGTTTACACAGGACAAAACAACTTACAACTGGTATCTGAACCGTGTACTCGGAGACTTCGACAGTGGAGATCTTTGCTCCTTCGTCGGGAGAGAACAGGGTCTCCAAGACGAATTTTTCCAGCAGGAACAATGGTACAATGTTACGACAATTCCCGAGTACCCAAATGTAACACCATCTATACCAGCATTTCTCAACCAGGGTTCCCTGGAACCCTAAGGTTTCGCAAAAGGTCCCTAAGGGTTCCGCGAGAACAAGTGAGATAAGCTAATGTACTTTTTATTTTTCATTTAATTTCATATGCGTAATATAATTAAACACGCAAGACGTATTCTTGGTTATTGTAATAATGTAATATAGACATCACCCTATCTAACCTATTATTACGATGAAAATAAAATGAGAAAGATATGGTATAAGTGTTGTTGTTGTTGTTTTTTGCGCAGGGGTTCCTTGAGACATGCAATTTATTTTAAAGGTAACGCAAGGGTAAAAATGTTGAGAAACGCTAATCTATACCTATAAAAGAAATCGAAGATTTGTCTATTTCTCCCTTCTATGGTCGCAGGTTTGGCGGTTATCAGCTTAAATTTGGATTACGATTGCGCTTATCAACTAGGAAGGTGTTACTTGATCCCACTGAGATAATTTCATTAATTATAAATAATAAAAATATTAACCTGAACCTTAATACTCGCCTTTCAAAAATAAATAAATAAATGAATAAATAAAAAACGGGAGTACTGTCGTGTCGCCAGAATATATATACAACTCCTCCCACACTCCACTACTGTCACGCAAAGTGAACAAGCATACATTGTGAAACTTTCCAAACACTTCACTTGGGTGCGCCTACCACGTAAGGGTTTTTAATTTGATCCCTCTATAATAGCCTAATGTACTTGGTAATTACTGTGCAAAAACCATCTCGCATTCCCTAAACAATGACCCATTACAAAGAAATTCCTTTTTTTTTCTAAGTACTGAATGCCTTGGCAAAAGCGAACGACCTGTCAAGCACGTTCTAGAACGTACCGCCTGTAATAGTATACGAAGGACGGACATGTGTCCAATTCCCAAACCCGAGGAGCATTGCAAGTGAGATATCTTCCTGGTAAGCTGCTTTGAAGATAGAGTTACACTGACTGCAATGGACACTTTCCCACCTCGGTGGCGCGGTTGGTAGAGTCCCAGACTGTCACTACGGCGGTCCAGGTTCGAATCCTGCCCAAGGCTGAAAATAATTTCAGTATCGCTGCGCTTCGAGTCGTTACTCCAACTCTCGTGAGCGGGGAGTTGGGGGTTTGTGTGCGTGTAAGGTCAAAGCATTACCCATAGATCGGTCATACGAGCTCTGAGTTCTCTTCCGGGAGGGAAATAGCGGTCGATCACGAGTCCAACACGTGTTCCAAAGATCAAGGTGAATCACAAAAGCCTCTATGGTTATACAAAGGACAACGGCACCGTCCACAGTCCCACCATTCTACTCCGACTTATCAGGCGTTTTGATCGCTCTATAAAAAGCCTTTGAACTGGCAAGCTACAGACCTATACACTCCATTCTGGCAGAGAGACTCGTTGGAATTCAGCTGTTTCGTTGGCTCCAGGGGTACTCTCACGATATTAAATCCAAAGTAAAGTTCTCAGGGCGCTTCTCCGAGTACCACCTCCATGAAAAGGATATACCTCGAGATCAATTCATGAGTCTAAGTTGGTCTACGTGCTGATGACAGCACTTCTACACACTGATATGCTAGATGGCTGCCATATGAAGCGTTAGTTACCAACGCTTCATTATGTCTTTCTTCCACTCATGTTTTGTCTTTCACGTTGTGGAAAATCCCGGAGGTCAGCCACAATACAGCCGTGAGGATCATGCACGGACCTCCGAGGTGGAAACCAAGCACGTGGAAACTCAATTGTCACCAGGATGGCATATTGTCATACCTAAGTGATTCTATTCTCCCACAAACCAAGTTCACTGCACCCATCCAGTACATCCACACTGGGCCTCGCCTTCAGAGCTCTGTACCACCAAAATGGACCAGAGCATAAACCTCACCTTGTTTCCCCACTTCAACGGACGCCCTCTGTCCCGGCTTCTCTCTGCCACTTCCATGGGAAAGACCACCTGTTGGAACGACCGTGTCATATTTGCCAGGAAGGATATACCTCCAGAAGTCCTTCGCACTGCAGCAGAACACGCTACACCCCCGCACCCCGGGTAAAATACACGGACGGACCTCTTGACAGCAACGAAGACGTTACAAGCCCGGCATCCATTACACAAGGATGAAGCATTGCATTGCAGGCAGCCGGACAGCGGTGCTCCATGCAAACTGAGGCCATAGCCTTATGGGTGAGCCTTGGTCATGCCTTGCATTTGTACAGACTTGATATGGTCACCCGCTGACTCAATATCCCTAATTCACGTCATTCGCAGCGTCAATCCCTTTAACACTGTGATCCTTGCGACATCAACCTGTACCAGGAACTTAGAATAAGAGGCCCAAGGCCTTTGAATGATCATCAATTGGGTGCCAAGTTACATCGACATCCCTAGTTAAAGAAAAAGGACTGCAGAGAGGCTAGCGGCAAGGGCCACAGTGACGGACCAGCGAGAAGCTATCCTTGCTGCCTTCCCGGGCCGTGCAGAACGAAAGAACACTAGCGGGCACTGGCACAGACAAAGGGCTCTTGCACTCTGCGTGGTACCATCAAAAAACATAAGAACATAAGAATGAAGGAGACTGGAAGAGACCATAAGGCCTACACAAGGAAGCTCCATAAAGACCACTCTCTAAGAACCAGTACTAGGAAGGTCGCCATGTGGGGGGATGAAGTCACGCTGATCCCCTTGCAACTAGACTACTAATGTCAAATAATCAGCCATTAGGAGTCCACTGCTGAATAAACGTCTCAATCTCTCACGAGGCACAGGACTGCGCCAACCTCTACACACACACACACACACACACACACAACACACACTTTTCAGCAAACTTCTCTATCTCGCCTCTCCTTTCTGGTTTCCCTTTCACACATTTCACATCTGGCCGCATCCAGTCCAGTCAATAGCATACTTACTCCATCTCCCATCTTCATTTCTGGCTATCTTTCCTGCCCTATTCCACTCCCGCTATTCTGTAGTTTCCAAAATATATTTCACTACTCTACTCTCTTACCCAACTTGCCCTCTTCCACCTACCTTTCAGTTATTCCACACATTGACATCTCATATGCTTTGTGTAGTCCCTGTGCGCTCCATTGCCTTCATCAATTCAATATTTCATAGATCACAGCTGGGAAGCCTGGGATTGTATACTGAATGTAAGCTTTATGTTTTAGATATACAGGTAGGCAGTCTCTCATGATGTTCCTTTATTGACTAGACATTTCCCTACCAGATGGGATACTATCTTTATTTCATCTTCATAATCTTTAGTTCGTTTCACCATTTGGTCTAAATAATTGTACTCCCCAACTTGAAGATTATCACCACTTATTAAAATTGTTCTACTTTGAACTTTAGTGTAGAACGCTACTCATCTATAATCCTACTATGAGACTGTCCTCCTTGAAAGTATTCAACATATCTCGGAAATCATCTTCTTTCTCTAAAATGTGAATTATTCGGCAAATATCAGGTGACTAAAATATTCCCCATGAATGTTCAAATCATTCCCTCCCCAACTCAACTCAATGAAAATATTTTCGAGAAAAGTTATAAATAGCTGGTTTTCATCTGCAACTCCACTTAGTCTATTCGTACGAAGTTTTGCATATATTTGATAACATACTAACTGGCTTATCATTAAAGTCTTTCTGGTCTTTTTTCTTCTCAAGTAAAATCGCTATAGCATTGTACCATGGTTCACGAAAGCTTTCTGTACATATACATTGGGCTATATGCTAATCAACAATAAAATCGGCTATAAATATATGAGAGATATTTCGGCAAATTCCACCAGAAGAGGCTTGTTGCCCGCAATGCTCAGCAACAGCATTACTTACGAAGTTGCAAGAACCACAGCAGAGGGTCTTGTGAAGAAACTATTTAAGACTTTGATACCCCATTGCATCCGGTAAGTAACCCCTTTTCCCTCGCTTGAAGAACTTCACTAGTCTAACCTACTTATCATAAAACATTACTGATGATACAGAATAAGCTCAACGACCCACTCCCCCAAATGCATATATATATATATATATATATATATATACATATATACACACACACATATATATACATATATACACACACATATATACACACACGCACACACATACACACACATATATACACACACACTCACACATATATATACACACACACACTCACACATATATATATATATACATATATATATATATATATATATATATATATATATATATATATATATAGATATATATGCGAAAGTAACCACTAGGAAAAGTAAACTAACGAAGCAGAGCGCTTTCGTATAATTACATCTTCAGTGCAGATACAAAGAAGGAATTATAAAATGAAGAAGCAAGGTACAGAATATATGACTGAGTGAGACATGGTGAAGAGGGCATTCGGAGAGGTAGTGGAAGAAATACAAGTGACGTTTGATACCGTCCTGGTAACCAACAAGTATGGTTCGTTAGTTTACTTTTCCTAGTGGTTACTTACGCATTTGTGAACACACGTTCCTAGTGTATTTGTTGCATATATATATATATATATATATATATATATATATATATATTTATTATATATATATAAATGAGGAGTATGAGGCTGAGTAATAGTAACAGTGCGAGGGGAGAAGGAAGAGGAGGTGAACAGGAAGGGAATAGGAGTAAGAGTGGAAAGAGTAGGGATGGAAGAACACATAAGGATGAACCTAAATATGTATATAAGGATGAAGAGGACAAAGGGTGAAAAAGACAAGGAGATAAAGCTGGAAAGAACTGATACATATACAAGGCAGGAATAAGAAGGAAAGAGAAGAGGCAGAGAAAGATGTGTAAGAAGTACTCGTCCTGGTGGAGTCAGTGGTGGAGATGGGGTGGCGGTGGAGAAGGGGGGGTAGGGGGATGAGCTGCCAGCGTGCAGCGGAGAACACACCAGGTGCTGCAGCTGAGGGGAAAAGACAGAAGGTTGCTGCTGCTGTTGCAACTTGGTGTCAACCTACACCCAAGATGACTCCTCTACCAAACAGACATACGCGCGCGCGCACACACACTAAAATGGCTCACCAACGTTAATACTATCCAAGCATGATTAAGTCACCGTTGCGAGGAGGTCCATAGGCTACATAGGCTGTATCTTCACACAGGGAGTAGGGTAGACCGGTGTTCCTGCAAAGAACCCCTCAAGGTTGAACACCCAACCCTATCACATTAACACTTCTCACACACCGATTACCCTTCCCCACAATCAATCTATGGAATCCTATCGCGCCAAATGGAGACGACAGCGTAATCTGAAAAAGTCTACGGTGAAGACAAGCCCGTGTGAGGGAGGACGACGAAATATTGACAGGCGTTCAGAGGCAGGAAACGGGCACAACACGCAATAAAATAACATTTGTAAGTAAAAATGAATAAACAAAACACATCTACAAATTAATATACAAGTACTGTGAAGTCAGTATTCACCAGCATGAGGACATATAAATAAGAAGGGTCTGAATATAATTTTTTGATCATACCCGTATTAATAAGGACTGCATATATTTGTCAACTAATGTTGTTTGACATTTCAAACAAAGTCTTCTCTAATAATACTGACATCAGAAGCCATATACCTCACACACACACACACATACACACATTATATATATATATATATATATATATATATATATAGGCAAGGTAAGCACAATAAAAAGAAACGACCGGGGGAGAGCGCTTTCGTATATTACATCTTCAGTGTAGAAATACATATTTAGAGAGTACAAATATAATATATGGTAGGGAAAAGGGGGCGTGGACACAAGGGATCCATGTATCAACGGTGGGAGAAGGTAGTGACCAAATATCATAGTGACAAAATATCATAGGAATGTGGGAATCTCTCCATGGGTACAAGGTGAGGATCAGATATCAAATAAATCTTAAATTTGGAACATATTTGCTATTTCTCTACAAATACAATTATCTTATACAATCCTAGATTAAGGTTGAAATTAGTATTTGTGGATTTGATTAAACTATATTCAATGATGTTCCTTTCGACAATGTTATTGTTGAAAGTAATGACGCTAGCAATATCCCAATCGATAGTGATTAAAAGTGCTGAAATGTTTAAAAATAGCACTTGAATCATTCCCATCTTTTACACACCTTTTATGCTATTTAATTCTAATAGATAGCTTTTGCGTTTGACCTATGTAGAACTCATTACACATTCTACAAGGAATTTTATATACACACCGTTTTTGGCAATTTTTAGAATTATTGATAAGGTATTGTTTAATAGTGTTAGTATTATTGAAGGCTACGTTGATATTAAAATGTTTGAGTAAATTAGGGACGTTAACTAAATTTTCTTGGTAGGGTAACACTAGGTTATTATGGACAAAAGGTTCGACTGACTGAGGGTTGTAAAAAGTTTTCCTTGCAAAACTGTAATAGATGTCAATAAAATGTTTGGAATATTTCAATTTAACACCGATATCATAAGTATTTCTTGTTTCCTCATGAATATACTCAGTACTACAAACCCGTAAAGCTAATAGAATAATTGATGATAAAACAGATTTTTTTACATTATCTAGATGGGTGGGAATAATAATAATGATATATGTAAGAGCGTACATTAGACGGCTCTGTCTACATTAAATTAAGATTCCTCAGTACGATGAATGTTTACGTCTAAAGAAGGTAATACACCATTATTTTCCACTTCAACTGTGAACTTAATAGACTTTACTAGGTTATTAATTTTAAGGATATCTGAAGCATCTAAGTGATCAGGCCATAGACAAAGAATGTCGTCGACGTAGCGTAGCCAAGTTATACCAGGAGGAATTATCTTACTTAAAATCTTGCTCTCAAAAAATTCCATATACAAGTTACTGAGTACATGGGAAAGGGTGTTTCCCATGCTCATGCCAAATGTTTGGATGTAGTAATTGTCATGAAATTGAAACTTACAAATTTTAATGTACAGTTCAATCAACTGAATACTATGGGTCGGAAGTGGCAATATGTTTTTGTCTAGTTCAACTGTGAGGAATTCTATAAAATAATTTATTGGAACTTGTAAATTACGAAACTACGTCATAGATGATTGGTTTGAATCGAAATTATAATTTGACTGTGCATTATTAAGTTTCCCTAAGAAATTTGAGTTGTTATTGATATGGGATGTGGAAATAGTACCGACTAAAGGAATGAGAATTGTTGCAAGCCATTTTGAAATTTTTTAAGTGGTTGATCCTATTGACGAAATGATCGGTCTAATACGATTGTTAGGTTTGTGTGTTTTTATTAAACCGTACATACTGTATATGGTAAAGGAGGGCTTGTAGAGGTAAATTTATTGATGAAATAACTGTGGTCCTTTAAAATGAGATTAATTTTTGTTTTTGTTATAAGTACTATTAACAGACTCAGTTGTGCTATTTCTAAGGGGAGTGTATGTGCTAGTGTCATTTAGTAAATTTTGCATCTTCTCAAAATAATCCTGCTTATTTAGAATAAAAATCAACTTTGACCTATCGGCTTTAGTAATGTGGAGATCGTTGTCATTTTCAAAGTCACTGATGGCACTTTTGAACCTTTTGGGGACAACAGGGGCGATTTGTTGAAACAATGCACCGTATACTTTCCCTTTACAAATGTTAATGTCATCCACGGGTAATTCTTGGTGAGGTTTTAAACTACAAAAAGCCTTGCCGGGCGATTTGTCGAGAGAATGCACCGTATACTTTCCCTTTACAAATGTTAATGTCATCCACGGGTAATTCTTGGTGAGGTTTTAAACCACAAAAAGCCTTGCCGGGCGATTTGTTGAGAGAATGCACCGTATACTTTCCCTTTACAAATGTTAATGTCATTCACGGGTAATTGAGGCTTTAAACTACAAAAAGCCTTGCCGATCTTAAGAGCACTGTTACGTAACTGATTGCTGGAAAGGCGCCTGTTACATATTCACTTAATGTTTTACCTGAAAGATTGAGAAACAAGTTGGCATATTTCGTCCAGTCACTATTTTTAATAAGCACTTGTAACTTTGTATTCAATTTTAGTAAGTGAAAATTACACACTGATCTCATCTTGTTACAACAATGGTCTAAGAGCATTTTCTGATATATACATATTATATATATATATATATACATATATATACATATTACATACATATACATACATATATATATATATATATATATATATATATACATATATACATATATATATATATATACATATATACATATATATATATATACATATATATATATATATATACATATACATATATATACATACATATATATACATATACATACATATATATGTATATATATATAACACATGACAATCCTGCAGACAGTAACAGTAGGAGCTACAGCAGCAGCCCGGTTATTTCTTACGCCCACAAGAAAAATTACAAGACTTACAAGACACTCAAAAATGTCCAAGACAGGCCACACCTGGCAACTCTGCCGGACCAGAGCCGGTGGCGCCGGTAACACCAGCAGCAGCGGCAGCAGCAGCTTCGGAAGCCGGAGCCGCCTCCTCGTCACGCCAATACGACACAGAAAACGTTCCACTTGACCTTGAGAGCGGCGGCGGCGGCGGCGGAGGCGGCCCGACCTGCAAGCCACCTAGCGCAATGTGGCCACCGCGCTGAGGTGCAGCAGCAGCAGCAGCAGCAGCTGTAGGACAGTACGAAGAAAACAGATGACGGATCCCAAACGACAACGAGAGTTGGAACGTCCGTACGTGTGTATGTGTGTGTGTGTTTATGTGCATGCGTGTGTATGTGTGATTCACCATGGTCTTGGATCATGTGTTGGACTAATCGACAGCATTTCCCTTCCGGAAGAGAACTCAGAGCTCATATATGACCGAGCTATGGGTAATGTGACCTTACACGCGCACACACACACACCCAACTCCCTGCCCACGAGAGTTGGAGTAACGCTCCACAGCGCAGCGATACTGAAATTATTTCAGCCCTGGGCGGAATTCGAACCCGGACCGCCGTAGTGGCAGCCGGGAACTCTATCACTGCGACACGAGTCGTGTGTGTGTGTGTGTGTGTGTGTGTGTGTGTGTGTGCGCGCGCAAGATACACTATGGCCTTGGATCACGTGCTGGACTTACGATCGACACCTATTACCCTCTTAGAGCCTATTTAGTCCAATCTATGGGTAATAACGAGTCTATACATTACATATATAGACCATTTCCTTTATTCAAAGGCAGCATTGGATTGCATTTAGGCTTTCACATCTTGAACATGTGTGTGTGTGTGTGTGTGTGTATGCGTGTGTGTGTATGTGTGTGTGTGTGTATGTGTGTGTGTGTGTATGTGTGTGTGTGTGTATGTGTGTGTGTGTGTGTATGTGTGTGTGTGTGTGTGTGTGTGTATGTGTGTGTGTGTGTATGTGTGTGTGTGTGTATGTGAGTGTGTGTGTGTGTGCGCGTGCGTGTATCATTACATGGATAACGGCTAGAGAAAAACCGATTTGATGAAAGGCTGGACTAAAAGAAATTGTGGAAAAAATACGAGAAAGGAATGAGCACGTAGGCGAAAATTATCACAATTATTCATTTATCCTGACAGAAATGAATAACAATTTTATCAACGGAATGAAGATGGAAGGATGAGTCAAGGGAGAAGGATGTGGGGAAAGAGGAGAAGGAGGAGGAAAAGACGTGAGGAGGATGATGATGATGAAAGGACGTGAGGAGGAAGAGGATGTTTAAGATGAGGAGGACAAAAATTATGATACAAGAGGAGGACAAAAGTTATGATGGAAGAGGGAACAGTAGGGAATGCGGAGAGAATAAGAGGAATTGGAAATGGATTGGAGAAAGGGGGAATGAAGGAGAGGGAGGCGAGTACAGTGAGGAGAGGGAAGGAAGGGGGGTCAAGAGGGAAGGAAGTGGAATAAGAGTGAAGAGAAAAAAAAGAGTTGAATGAATAGAAAGGAAGATATATATATATATATATATATAATTTTTTTTTCCTGGGTAAGGATGGACGATTTTAGCCGCTGAAGTGTGGCTTTTGGTCTCGCAAGGTCTCGATCGAACGTGACCCCCTTCAGACCAGGGTCCACCCCTTCCCTGTGCTGCCACGAAGACCCCCCCCCCTTCTTCACGAGCTAAGGAAGACACGAAAAGAATAGAACGACGGTGTAGAAGGTGGAACAATGGAGTAGGAGGAGGAGAAGGAGGAGGAGGAGGAGGAGGAGGAGGAGGAGGAGGAGGAGGGCGTCGGCTGAACAAGGAGATTGGCATCGCGAAGGTGGGCAAAGCAGGAAATGAGGTGGAAAGACAGGGAAGGGAGAGAGGGAGGGAGGATAGGAAGAAGAGTGTGTGTGTGTGTGGGGGGGGGGGTGATAGAGAGTGATGGGGAGAGGAGGGAGGGGTAAGGAGAGGGGAAAGGAAGGAGGGGAAAGGAGAGATAAAGAAGGAGAGAGGGGAAATGCGTGAGGGACGGAAAGAAGGAAGGAGGAAAGGCGGGAGGAATGACAAGAGGGGGAAGTAAGGAGGGAGGGAAGGAAAGAGGAAGGGAGTAAGGAAGGAGGAAAGAAATGAGGAAGGGAAAAAAGAAAGGAGGGAGGGAAGGAAGGAGGGTGGGAAGCAAGAAGGGAGGGAGGGAAGGAGGAAGGGAAGGAGGAAGGGAAGGAAGCAAGAAAGGAAGGAAGAGGGCAGTAAGGAGGGAGGGTAAGAGGGAAGGAAGGAAGGAAGGAAGGAAGGAGGGAAGGAAGGAGGGAAGGAAGGAGGGAAGGAATAAAGTAGAGAAAGGAGGAAGAAGAAAAGAGGATGAAAAAAACAGGAAGAAGGAAGAAAGAAAAGGAGAAAGACAGGAGAGGAGCAAGAAAGAAAGGAGAGGAGGAAGAAAGGTTAGGAGGGAAGAAAGGAGAGGTAGGAAGGATAAAAGAGAGGAGGAAGATGAAAAGAAAAGGAGGAGGAAGACAGGAGAAGAGGAGGAAAGGACAAAGAAGAGGGGAAAGAAAGTACAAAGAACGGAGAGGGCGAAGTTGCAATGACAAAGCTGGGAGGCAGCTAAGGCAAGGAATATAAAGAAGTGATAAAAGGAAGGTTAAGGAAGGGAAGGAAGAAGTGAAAGGAACATAAAAGCTAAAGGAGAACAAAAGAAGGCAAGACATAGGAATAACGAGAGAGGGGCAAGGTAAAGGAAGAGGAGGATGATATGAACAAGGAAGAGCAAGAGAAGAGAAGGTGAAAGAAAAAAAGAAAGAAGAGAAGGGTAGAAAGGCAATACAAGAGAAAGGCATAATTTAAGGATTGAGGAATGGGCAGTAGTTGGGTATATATTATATATATATATATATACACACACACCTCAGAGTCGTCATAACTAAGGAACAAGGAGTAGATAAAACAAAGGGAGGATGGATATGATGTAACGACTAAGAATGTGGAATGAAAAGGAGGAAGAGGAGGAGGAGGAGGAAGAGGAGGAGGAGGACAAACGAGGAGTGGGAAGAGGTACGAAGTGAAAAGTGAGAAAGAAAGTAGACGAGGATGGGAGTGAAATGTAGGTTAAGTGAAAAAGGGAAGAGAATGAGGAGAATTAGAGTAAGCAGGAAAATAAGGACGAGGAAAATGCGGAGCGGAAGAATGAGAAGGAAGAGGTGGAGAAGGAGGATAACAAAGGCAAAGAGGAGGGAAATAATAAATGAAGGACAATGAAGAGGAGTAGACAGGAGGAGAATAATGAGGATAAAGAAGAGACTGAGGAGAATGAGAAGGAAGAGCAGAAGAACAAGGAGAATGGTGAGGATGAGGGTGAGGAAGAGCAGGAGGACGAGGAGGAGGAGGAGGAGGAGGAGAGCTGAAATATTAGGGATGAGTACACAGAAAAAAAAAAAAAGGAGAAAGGGGGAATGGGAATCTGGGGCCAGAGATTGAAAAATTAGGGGTGAGTAGACAGAGAGAGGGGGAGAGAGAGAGAGAGAGAGAGAGAGAGAGAGAGAGAGAGAGAGAGAGAGAGAGAGAGAGGAGAGAGAAGAGAGAAGAGAGAGAGAGAGGAGAGAGGGGGAATGGGAATCGGCCAGAGACTGAAAAATTAGGAGTGAGTAGACAGAAAAAAAAAAAAAAAAAAAAAAAAAAAAAAAAAAATAGGAGATAGGGGGAATGGGAACCTGGGGCCAGTGTAAGGGGAGCGAAAGAAAGAATTCGAGAACCCGGGAGGGCCGCAAAAGAAAAACAAACATGGGAGAGAAGATACGCCAAAGAGGGTAGAGATGAAAAAATGAATAAATAAAAGGAATAGAGAAAAAGGAAAAGAGGGTGTAGAAAAGCGCCAAAAAGAGAAAAGAGAGCAAGTGATGAGGGGGGAAGAGGAAAAAAGAGAAATGGGGAAAAAGAAAGAGATGGAAACGAGGAAAGCGGAGGAGATGTCAAAGAGGGAAGTGGAAGACAGGATAAGTGAAGTGGGTAAGAACGAAGGGGGTAGAATCGAGGAAAGTGGGTAAAAGAGTCACGAGAATGGGGGAAGAGTGACAGAGAGAGAGAAGTGGGAAAGAGTAAGAAGGAAACAGGGAAGGAAAGAAAGAGGAAAAGTGGGAGGCGGACAAAGAACGGTAAAACAGGGAAGCGCAATAGAGGCAGAAATGGGAGAGAAGGAGATAGAGAGGGAGAGAGAGATAGAGGAAGAGAGGGAGGGAGGGAGAGAGGGAGGGAGGGAGGGAGGGAGGGAGAGAGAGAGGGAAGAGAAAGAGGGAGAGAGAGAGAGAGAGAAAGAGGGAGAGAGAGAGAGAAGAGAAAGAGAGAGAGAAGAGAGAGAATAACAGGACACAACATAAAAGGGAAGAAGAAAGAGAGGAGGATCTTGGGCGACGATCTCAAGCCAGGAGTCTTTGAACAGAGACTACATAGTTTCCTCTACCCTCGTATGTACTTCATCAACCCAAACAACAGTCGGGGGTAGATGCTGGATGTTTCAAACTCACGCTCCCTGTGGGCCAAATCACGATCGAGACCAACCCGGAACTTGATACTCGAGACCATAATGTCTAATGGAGGAAGGAGGAAGGGTAAAAAGAGGAAGGAGGAAAGAGGAAGGAGGGAAGAGGAAGGGTAAAAAGAGGAGGGAGGGAGAAAAGGTAATGGAGGGAGGAGGAAGGAGGAAAGAGGAAGGGTAAAAAGAGGAGGGAGGGAGGAAAGGTAATGGAGGAAGGAGGAAAGAGGAAGGGTAAAAAGAGGAGGGAGGGAGGAAAGGTAATGGAGGAAGGAGGGAGGAAGGTTAAAAAGAGGAAGGAGGAAAGAGGAAGGGTAAAAAAGAGGAGGGAGGGAGGGAAGGTAATGGAGGAAGGAGGAAGGGTAAAAAGAGGAGGAAGGGTAAAAAGAGGAGGGAGGAAGGAGGAAGGAGGGAGGAAGGAGGGAGGAAGGGTAAAAAGAGGAGGGAGGGAGGGAAGGTAATGGAGGAAGGAGGAAGGGTAAAAAGAGGAAGGAGGGAGGGAAGGTAATGGTGGAAGGAGGAAGGAGGAAGACAGACAAGGAGATGTGAAGCAAGGCACTAGAGCAAGGACGAAGCGAAAGAGAAAAGAGAATAATGAATCACAAAAGAAGAAGAAAATCAGCGGCAGGAGGAGGAGGAGGAGGAGGAGGAGGAGGAAGAGGAGCTGAAATGGAGGATATGAGCGGTTCGATGGGAAGAAGTGACGAGGGGAAGAGGGGAGAGGAAGAGGGGAAAAGGGGAGGCCGGAAAGAGAGGAAGAAGGAAAGAGGGGAAGAGGAGAGGCGGGAAAGAAAAGAGGCAAGAGGAAAAGGGGGTCATGTGAAAGAGGGGAAGAGGGGATGCGGAAAAGAGGGAAAGAGAGGAAGAGGGGAGGCCAGAAAGAGAGGAAGAAGGAAAGAGGGGAAGGCCAGAAAGTGAGGAAGAAGGGAAGAGGGGAAGTGGGGAAAAGGGCAAGAGGGGAGGTGGGGAACGAGGTTATTTGAGTGGGTGGGAATAAAAGAGGAGTAGGAGGTGAAGGCGGGGTAAGAGGAGGAAGTAGAAGAAGAAGGAGCAGGAAGAGGAAGAAGTAGGAAGGGAAGAACTAAGGAGGAAGAGCAGGAGAATAAATGGGAGAGAAGGCAGGAAGAGAGGAACAGGAAGAGGTAGAGGAGGTAGAGGAGGACGAGGAGGAGGAGGAGGAGTAAGAAGAGGAAGGAAGAGGAAAAAGAGGAGACAATGAAACTGGGGATGGGGACATGGAGAAAATGGCAAGAGAAGACGAGGAGACCTGCGAAATGCGACAAATAAGGAATGAGATAGAAGGAAGACGGCGTAGAGAAATAAGGAACTGAAAGAACAGAAGTAAAGAATAGATAAAATTATGATGATGATGATGACAGAAGGAAGATGGCGTGGATAAAGAAGGAACTGAAAGAACAGAACTACATACATATACCAAAGGCTTTTTCCCCCTTACACGGGGGGTAGCCAAAAAGAAAAAGGCATAGAAATCACTCCCACCCATTTTATTTCCCATATATTCCACTCCCCTCCACCCTCCCTCCCTCCTATCTTGGCACCTCCTGGATGACGGGTCATCCCTGCATCCTGTCCACTGCCCTGGACAGAAGTACAGAAGTAAAGAGAAGATACAATAATGATGATGATGATGATGATGATGATGATGAGGAGGAGGAGGAGGAGCTGTGGACCAGAGAAAGCGAGTAACAGGATAGGAGAGAAGGACTTGGGTGGAAGCTAAAAAGAAGGGAGAAGGGAGAGACGGGGCAGAACAAAAACCGTGTAGTGAAAAGTCAAAACTGAGGCTGGGGCCCGGATAAAAACACAAAAGGAATGGAAAAGAAAAGAAGAAATAAAGACAACTTAACCTGAAGAAAAAGTAAAACGAAAGAAAATGAGGGTAACTTAGCTTGAAGAAGAGGAAGAAGAAAGTAGTAGAAGAAAAAGAAGAAAAGTAGAAGAAAAAGAAGTAAAAGAAAAGAAGAGGTAGAAAAGAAGAAGAACAACAACAACAAAGGAAGCAGAAGAAAAAAAAAGAAAAAGAAAAAAAAAAAGAGAAAAAACTGGATGTGTTTGGAGACGAAATCAATCAACCAATCAATTGTTGCCTCGAGTTAAGCAAACTGGAAACCCTTCGCACCACACTAGCCGGCAACGATCCTCCCACAGATCTTTCTGGGAGGAAACCTTGGCTTGATTTGGATCAGATCAGTCGCCGGTTGTCAGCTCTCCTTGGAGGTAACCCAATGTTGATAGACGGAGATCTTAGGTTTATTCCATGGACCGGATGTCAGCCCCTCGGGGCTTCATCTCCATATGGAAACACGGGCGTTCACAGGTTCTGAAGATGAGTGTGGGAGAGGGGGGGACACGATTCTCTCCAACGTCCATCTTGTAGGATCCCCATATGCAAGTCCCCTTCACTGGCACTGGTCTAAGAAGATATGGATGCGATGGGCGAGACGAATAAGGAAGAGACAGAAAACTGAAAGTATGGTGACTACACTAACAACTAAGACAATGGAAAGAGAAAGAGGAGAAAATAAGACGATATAAGAAGAAAAATGGAGAAAAGTCACGAGAAGTCAAGAAAAGAAAGGAAATTACAAGACCAAATAAGAGACGAAGAGACGAGACAATGAGGAAAGAGAAAGCGAAAAAAAAGAGAAGAGAGAAGAGAGAAAAGGAGCGAAGGGGCGGGGGGGAGGTGGGAGAGGCACTGGATACTGTGGATACCCCGGGAGGCGCTGAGTAGTTGCGGCCGAAGCCGTCACCTTTGCCCTATTATGCGCTTGGACTTTGGGCATGTAACAGTCACTGCTGGGAATGAGAGTGCGGGATTCAAACCCACAACTAAGTGAATGCGAGATCAGCACTGTTCCTATGACGCCACAGTTCTAGAGAAAGAAAGCAACACATGAAGAAAAAAATATATAAATAAACGAGATAAGTAAGGAATATGAAGACAGAAGACAGAGAACAGCGAAACAAGTAACTCGAAAGACGAAGATGAGTTTACACCAGGAGATTTGCAGCAGACTGAAGACGGACCTAAAAATCAATATCATTGCGCAATATTCCGTATTGTACAATATTATTGACCACTTTCCTGACCCCCTCTGCCATTTGGATTGAGACTAAGAGGTTCGAGAGGTCACGATATCCAGTCCCAACCATCACGACCTATCCCTACCACGTCAATGATATTGTACAATACGGAATATTGCGCAATAATATTGATCGTGTAGGGCCCTATTAAAACTTAACCTTTGCCCAAGTGCACGGACTTCCTCTGGAAGTGTCCACCTCCTCCAGTCGTTGGAGGCTGAACCCGAGCCAGTTGAAGATCAAAGAATAAAGTGACATGAAAAGAAAAAGAAAAAAGAAAAAGAAAAAAGGAAAAGAAAGAAAAAGTCTAAAAGAAAAAAAGAGGGTGATGGAAGGTACGAGGAAAGTGGAAGAATCAGAAAAGAGGCGTCAAGCGATAACCGAGAGAAAAGAGGCAAGAGGAGAGATAACGAGAGAAAGGAAGCTGGAAGGAGAGATAACGAGAGAAAGGAGGCGAGGAGAGATAACGAGACAGTTACACCGAGAAGGATGAGAAATAGGAAGTGAAGACAAAAGAGAATTGGCTGAGATACGAAGGAGAAAAGTGTAAGGATAAGTCGAGTAAAGGCGCAAGAATGAGAAGGATGAAGAGGATGAAGAGGATGAGGTTGATGAGGGAGAGGAGGAGGAAGACGAGGAAGAAGGCGAGGAGGAAGACGAGGAGGAAGGCGAGGAGGAAGACGAGGAGGAGGAGGAAGACGAGGAGGAGGAGGAAGACGAGGAGGAAGACGAGGAGGAAGGCGAGGAGGAGGAAGGCGAGGAGGAGGAAGGCGAGGAGGAGGAAGGCGAGGAGGAGGAAGGCGAGGAAGAGGAAGAAGGCGAGGATGAGGCGGCAGTCGAGGATGAGGAGGCAGTCGAGGAAGAGGAAGAAGACTTGGAGGAGGAGGAGGAGAAGGAGAAGGAGGAGGAGGAGGAGGAGAGGAGGAGAGGAGGAGGAGGAGGAGGAGGAGGAGGAGGAGAAGGAGGAGGACATACGAGTAGTGTGTGTCGCCAAGTCCGCAGACACCTCCACTCCACTCCACTCCAGGGCGGGTGGAGTGGCAACACCTCGGACAGCTTCTCTTACAGTTGCCTTACCGCCTGCCTCCATCTCCTCCTCCTCCTTCTCCTCTTCTTCCCTTTACTCCCCCTCCTCTTCTTCCTCTACCCTATTCCCCATCCCCTTCTCCACATCTTCCTTTTTCTTCTTCTTCCTCTTCCTCCACCAACTCCTTCTTCTCCCTTTCATGTTCCTGGTGTCTCGTTGGACACTCTGCGGGAGTGGGTGTGGTCACGGGCGGAGTGCCAACCAAGCCCCCCGTCTGCAGAGTAAGAGAGATCACGGGACTCTCAAGGTGGACGCTGTCACCCAATTCTCTGCAAGGGGGTCGGGGTTAGACGCGATGGAATGAAGGTTAGAGTGGTCGACTCGCGGCAGAAGGTCTGAAGGTTCGAGTCTTGTGGTCGATAAAGTTTCTAACCGACTTGACTTTGCTGGTACTTCAGGATCCTTCCTGAAGAGGGATACACACACACACATATGCAAGAATGACCAATGGTAATGAGAAACTAAACAAGGCAAAACTCTTTCGTATATTACATCTTCAGTCCAAAGTACATGGAAAAGGACGATTGCAGCTATATATATATATATCATCAACCACAATGCACTTTAATTCTAAGCCATTTAAGGCCGACATCTTGATAGCCTAGTTAGCAAGTTACTACGGCACTTGTCATGTGGATGCTGGGTTCGAGTCCTTGGCAGTACCGCATTTAAATTTCTGCATGTCGACCTTTGATGGCTTAGAATTAAAGTGCACTGTGGTTGTTAAAATGTATCTCTAATCACTGGGACCCATTCAGTGTTGTACACACACACACACACACACACACATATATATATATATATATATATATATATATATATATATATATATATATATATATATATATATATATATATATATATATATATATATATATATATGCATCCATAGAGGAATGCGAGAAGGTTTTTGGTAAGAGGCCGTTCCCACTTTGGGGACTCCCTAAAGTGACGTAGGGGGCGTCATAGACGCTTGGGTAGACCCCAAGGTGACAGATGGGGTTGTCTAGAGGTCACATGAAGCCACTTAAGGTGGTATTAGAGTCTTGATGATCCAGGGTACTGTTGATCAGACTACATTCCAAGATCATAATACATATCTACACCATGGTTTATACAAACTGGCTAACTTTATGTGTCAACAAATATATAAGTCATTATGAATACTACCACCTTAAGTGGCTTCATGTGACCTCGAGACAACCCTATCTGGTCTCCATGGGGCCCAAGCGTCTATAACGGCCCCTACGTCACTTTAGGGAGTCCTCAAAGCGGGAACGGCCTCTTACCAAAAACCTTCTCGCATTCCTCTCTGGATGCATATATATATATATATATATATATATATATATATATATATATATATATATATATATATATATATATATATTGCTGCAATCCTCCTTTTCTATGTACATTGCACTGAAGATGTAATATGCGGTATACGAAAATATTTTGCTTCGTTTAGTTTCTCTTTCCCAGTGGTCACTCTTGAATAGCTGAACACAAGATAACTGATTTTTATCAGCAACACACACACACACACAAAACATATATATACACATACATAGAGAAAGAATGAGACAAAATGCTGCTACCAAAATAAGAGAACTTAATTTATGTATGCAGTGGTAAGAATACTTGTGGCAGGTTTTAGTACCTGGCGAGTGGAATTTTCTAGAAGGTCATGGTAAGTTGGGTGCAAAGCTGACCCGATTTCACCAGTGTCTCTTCAAGAATTTGTTCTGGATCAATGCCAGCTGATCTTCTTCAGCTTAACGAGAAATCCTTCACTGCCTATTGGTTAATGTATCCCACTTAGTGTCATTAGTCTTCAGTGTGGTCATTCTATTTTCAGTCTAATACCATACGAATTCATTCATCTGCAGAAATATAAAAAAAAAAAATCCTTCAACACGCCTTTAATACCAGATAGTGCAGACATGTGACAAAGGATTACAAAGGTGGAGCATACCGACAGGGGAGCTTTTGGTCCATAACTAGGTCGGATGCGAAAAAAAAACTAATAATAAATAAATGAATAAATAAAAATATAATATAAATTATAATAAATAAAATGAATAAATAAATGCGTAGGTATAGTTATAAATAAACAGGTAAATAGTAAATAATAATAAATTGATATATAATAATAAATGTGAATCAAGCAAATAATAATAAACAGGCAAATGATAAATAAACAAATAATATCAAATAAGTGACAGTTATTACAGCATCTTGCTTAGGTGTTTATCTAAATGATTCATAAAACTTCGAACTGAACTACATTGCACTGCCTCTGCAGGAAGTTTATTCCATTCATTAACTACACGGTTGGCGAAGTTGGGTGAGGCCAAATGTAAATTGGTCACTGTTGTTAGTATGTCATAGATGTTCAGATGGAGGAGTTATTAACATTACGAACATTCAGCAACCTGTGCTGGGTGTTTCCAGAAATGAGCGAAGTACCGCGAAGCACTCTTGGAATCATTCCAGAACCTGTTTTTGCCACAATACGACGGAGATGGCATCATTCCTGTCAAAAATGGGCTGCAGTCTTACAAACACATACAAAAAGCATACACTGGCACATGCACAAGCGCACATATAAACAAGCACGCACACACACACACACACACACACACACACACACACACACACAGTGCTGCACCGCCAGCTGATCCAATGATAAAGGCGCATTTCAGAAGCCCGGGCGGCAGCAGGGAAAGAGAAGAGAAGATAGAAGGGGGAACGGGCGACGATGTAAATTTTGCACCAGTTGGTCTGAAACATTAACAGGCGAGTTGTGGAAGGAGGGATGGAGAGAAGGAGAGGGAGAGAGGGAGAGGGAGGGGAGGGAGGGAGGGGAGGGGAGGGAGGGAGGGAGGGGGAGGGAGGGAGGGAAGGAGGGCCAATGGATCAGATGTGGGCGTGGCGAGGAACAGATGAACACAACTCGTTACTTTATCTATTTGTCAATTTATTTGTATATTTAACTAGCATTACTATGACTATTAGTAGTATTATCATCATCATCGTCAATATTTTCTTAGTTCTTATTTTCTGTCGGCCATGTCGCAATCGTTCTGGTGAAGAGTTCACTAGGAATGAGAGCTTTATTCTTTGTCAGTATGGTTTCTCAAGGTTCTCGGTCAATAATTTGAGGAGAGTCTCCTGTACCGACGTCTTATGACAGTATTTGGGATGGATTCTGCAAAAGCGTATCGATAAAAAAAAAAAAAAAAAAAAAAAAAAAAAAAAAAAAAAAAAAAAAAAAAAAAAAAAAAAAAAAAAAAAAAAAAAAAAAAAAAAAAAAAACGAACCCGTGAGCATTTACGAGTCGTGAGTTCGGACTGCGGGCCCACTACAAGCTTCCTCGTAATGTTTTTTTTTCTTTAACTGTGATTAAAAAAAATGCGACATCCGGTTGGTGAACTTATTGGCCGCATACAGTTGGTCTTGACACCTTGCAACCCACCTTTTAGTTGTCCGATTTTTTTTTATATTTTTTTGGCACTGTTATTGTCGCATGTCGGACCACCCCGACGCCATGTACCGGCCCCAGCTCTTCACCAGCCCCACTGCACGCACAGACAATGCGGTTTGCATAACCCCAACGGAATACATGACGGTATGATTCGTGCTTTCTTACATTTTACATCAGCTTTCTTGGACTTTGGAGACCTGAACTCTTCAATACGGCCACCCACACCCACAAACAGATACACACAAACAAGGAGAATAAACTATTTGATTAAGCTTGGGGAGCGTGACCATAAGAGAGTCTATTTGGCTCAAACCTCTTTGGCAAGCTGGCTCCCGTCTGGCTGGCCCAGCACTGCTTTATTCATCTGGGGAGCGTCGCCGTAGATAGGAGTTTAATTCCACGTCATAATATGACGTCATCACACGATGACGTCACATTATGACGTCATAACGCGCATGGTGTCGTTTGGCAGTGCAAGTCACCAATGTAGTGTAATTCGCACCAATACCATCGTTGGAGCAGTATCAACTCCATGGCAGCACACCTTATTCACGTGGGGAGTTACTTAGCTGGCTATAGTTTGTGCGCTCTATGGAGTCCGTTCAGTGTGTGGCATACGTCGCGATTTACTACTAACCATTCTGCCAAATCAACCATAGTATGCCTCTCTCTCTCTCTCTCTCTCTCTCTCTCTCTCTCCTATTTCCTAAATAAGGGCTATTTGATTTTTTCTAATATTCTGTATATAGTAAAGGTAGCTGTATAATGGGAAACTGTAATGTTATGACACTTATAATGTACACTTTGAACCCAATATCGGAGAAATAATATCAGAAGAGGACTACAGATAGAAGTCGAAATATACAGAACTCCTGTTCTTCTGACATTCTTTCTCCGATAGTGGGTTCAAAGTGTACGTAGCTGTATAAGTACAATGAGTATCACTTTTTTTTTATTACAGTAACCCATCCCACCTGTTCCACTTTGACACTTGGACGTCTTAACATGGGCAAAAAACGATTCTACGTGTGCAAAGAATTTATTTAAATTGTTGTTATATTCCTAAAAAGGGATAAATTATAGAATCCCCCCTCCCACACCCGCGCTTGGGGTGAAGACTGTACAATCGAGTATTCTTGGAGTGGACATTCTACATTTGATTATGGGTCGTGATACATAACCTAACCTGACCTAACCAAACATTCTACACTTGATTACGGCTCATGATACATAACCTAACCTGACCTAAGCAAACCTAACCTAAATTAAGGTGGAGAGTCTATAGTTGATCAGTGGGGATAGGAATTCTATAATTGAGTATAGCTGGAGTGGAGATTTTACAGTTGATCCGTGTGTGTGTGTGTGTGTGTGTGTGTGTGTGTGTGTGTGTGTGTGTGTGTGTGTGTGTGTGTGTGTGTGTGTGTGTGTGTGTGTGTGTGTGTGTGTGTGTGTGTGTGTGTGTGTGTGTGTGTGTGTGTGTGTGTGTGTGTGTGTTATATATATATATATATAGAATAAAAAAATTAAAAAAAGCACAGATGTAAATAAAAGAGAAAGGAATGTACTAAGGTTGATTTGTCAGAATGGCCACATCCTGAAAGGACTCCTTGCAGTGTACAGGCTATAACTGTTTTCGGTTCACAGCATGAAAATCTCCGTCAATCCTTTCCACGTATTCGACAGAGTCTATTACATCTAATACTACATTATTCCAGATATAAAGTTGCACGCTGGTGCCATGTAATTATTATAATACCGGACAGTTTCATTCAACTGAGGTTAGGACACTGTACTGGTATTGTTCACCATGGTGGTGGTGGTAGGCCAAGGTGATTGTGAAATTTGTGGTGTCAGCGAGCATGCAATGCGTGCGACCGAAACTGCTGCTGGCCTTGTCAGCCCCTAAGCCGCCTCAAGGTTACCTACGTAGCGATAAACCTTCACAAATACCACAAAGTCATCAGTCTTCAAATGAATAAATAAATAAATAAATAATAAATTAAATAAACAATAATAAAATAAATAAATAAATAATAAAATAAAATAATATAATAATATTAATTATATAGATAAATGAATAAATAAAAATATATAAAAATAAACTACGGCTAATGAAAATAATAATAATAAATACATACATACATAAATAAATAGATAAATAAACTAAGCCTGATAAAGATAACATAAAAGTAAATTGTAACAAATAATGAGAATAATAAATATGGTAAAAATAAAGGGTAGGTCTTTTTAAAGTCTACACGAGGAAGTTCATAGACTAAAGGAATAAGCGAGTGAAGGACCATGATCCTCCTAATTCGACTTCACACACACGAAAAAAAAAAAAAAAAAAAAAAAAAAAAAAAAAAAAAAAAAAAAAAAAAAAAAAAAATCCACCTTCTCGCGGGATAGCTCGTTCACGGGCAGGACTGATCGTGACGAGTAGACATGACGTGAAACCAAATATCATCGACTTTTATCCGTCGATACGTATTCGACCCAATTCTCATATAGACTGACGAGTCGATTTTTCTCTTCTTCTTCTTGTTCTTCAGAGGGGGTGGGGGATGAAGCGGTGGGCTTGTGTCAAGGCACTTTCCGCATAGTCACATCCTTGAAGTAATCTGTAGTGAAGTCATACAATAAAGTAAAATTTCTTAAAGGACAAACATACTCGAAGAATATACAAGGGATTTGGACAAGCCATACACCGAGATATGGTTTCGCCATGAAGCGGTTAGATGACTCGGTAAATATCACGGAGTTACATTACCACGATGGAGGCATTCTTGATTCAAGAAATTTCATAAACAAACCAGACTGACGACCTTGAGAAGATCAGAAAACACTCGAAGAACAATAAAAAATTATAGAGATAATATTTGCACCTACATCCCACTTAAGGGACCAGAGGACTATTACCAACAGCAATACGTCAACACCTGCTGTTCAGCTTTATACCAAGTGATTCCATTTAGCTATATACGAGACTCCGTTTTAAAGAATTTAAGACTGACATGGAGATGTGAGGGTTTATGGTGTGGTTGTGGACGTGAATCGTCGGTGGCCGGGGTTTCGTGGGTGGCTGTGGTGGTGACGGCGCGGCGACGGGTTACGAGAAACGGAACGAAAGAAACAGCTCTGGCCTTTGCGCCGGCAGACGTCCGTCTTGAATTATTCGCGCGGTGACGTCACGGCCGCTTGTTGACCACCGCGTTTCGTCTTTGTCTACGCGACTCACCAAACGTGGTAGGCAACACCAGCAACGACCAACTCCCAGGGTGAGGTTCTGCCACCACCCACCAGAGGAAATTTGATGTAATATTGTCACTAATGACTGTAATGACTACAAGATGCTGTAATGACTGCCATCTATTTTATATTACTTGTTTATTTGTTTGTCTTTATTTGTCTGATTATTTGTTTGATTTTCATTTATTATTTATCTGTCAATTTATTATTTACTATTTACCTGTTTATCATTTAACTATACCTATGCATTTATTTTATTTATTATTTGTATTATAATCTTTATTATACTTTTTTATCATTATTATATCTATTTTTTTTGCATCCGACCTAGTTATGGACTAAAAGGTCTCCTATCGGCATGCTCCGCGTTTGTAATCCTTTGTGAAGTTGAATCTGAAATTACCACTAGCAACTAATAAATAAATTAGGAAATTCAATTAAATACCATTCCCTACAGTATCTGTCTTGAATAGGAAATTTTATGTATTAATCTAGTGTAATAGTTACAGAAGCTATTAATGCTTGTATGATGTATTAGGTCAGTTATAAAACTAGGTACGCTACTACTCACTAAAGACTGAATGGTAAAAGGGCACACCTTATAGAGAATAAACTAGCGATGCAAGGCTGTCACTATCCTGTGTAAATATGAAATTAGTTAAATGGATCTTACATTACAACTAACCACTACAATGCCTACAATAGCTTAGAAAAATGTAGTTATTACATAACCATCCACAATAACATATGATTGCTAAGACATTAAATTCGCACACACTGAATACAGATTTTATCACTGACAAAGTGCACATATCTTTAGGGATTTTAGTTACGCGGTGAGGATTTCCCTATAGTGAATAAAATCCCCCGAAGGCACCCAGGGAACATGCAATAAGAATGTTAGCTCCCGTGTACAGATTAATCGAGATAGGCTGGGGACCAATAAATTCATTTAGGCTGTCTTGACTACACAAAAGTAAGAACGATAACCACCGTCTCGAGTTAAACTTCATTTGAAGTTCACATTCTAACCAGCGTCGCGTCATTTGCGTGGCCAGTCGTGCTCGAACTAACACGAAAACTACTACAGCTACTCACAACTCCTCGATAAACAGGACCACATCTTGTAGTGAAGCTATCCCATATTCAGTCAAGGTGAAGAAAGTTAGGGACCTTAGGAAGGATTTTAAGAGAAAACAAACTAAAGCAGCAGGAGACCTTTCGGTCCGCCCCACAACCATGAATATAGCATGCCAACTTCTAGGAACTCTATTTCACGCGCGACACAGAAAACTCCTTGTGATAGACTGCGCTCCAGATGATGGAGGGTGTGGTGACGGTAGGGATGGTAGCGACTGCGATGGTAGTAATGATGATAGTGGTGATGATAATGGTCATTGTGGTGGTAGTGGTGTTGGTGGTGGATAGGAGAAAAGGTAGTTTGTAGAAGCAAACAGGTACTTCTTAAAACTCACCATTTCCTTTGATATCCCACACTATCATCCACCATTTTGTGGACGCCATTTTGTAATGCGGACTCGATACGTTCAAATGCATCGATGACTGTTTTACTTCCTATACTTGTAACTATGACTCATTTCCTCATTACAGATTGTGGCGACCTTTACCTGATGAGATGGCAGCCCATAGTAGCTGCCGAGGTTCAAACCCGGGCCTACGTACACGTGACAAGCACGAAAACCAACACACCACAGGAGCAAATGGCATTTTTATTACTCCCCAAATCAGCGAGTTGGTTTCCCTCCCCCACCCAACGCGGGGGTGGGGGGTGGGGGTGGGAACAACTCGCTGGGTGATTTAATTCACAAGAGTGACTTGCATGCTGTCACTTACAGCATCCACTCCCGAATATTTCTTTTACATAAAATTATTTTCATCAGACGAGGTGGGGTGCTCAGGGTAGCCTAAATGGATTCTCCACTATCTCAACAGATTTTGTTCCAGCTTGCTCCAGATTATCCTATTCCGCAGAGGGGAAACAAATTGCCTTGGGTGATTTCCCTTCACGAGAAGGGAAGCCCACGGCGAGACGGGACAACAAGCCCTTCATTTTCCGGACCGTCGTAAAGCTGAGGTTCGGACGAGTGACAGCTCCACAAACCTCAAAAAATAAATAAATAAATAAATAAAATAAATAACAAATAAAAACAAATAAATAAAAAACATTAATAATAATAAGTACATAAATAAAATAAACAAACAAATAAATAAAATAAACAAAAAACTAAAAATAAAGAAATACAAAAAAAAAAAAAAAAAAAAAAAAAAAAAATCCCCTTCAACTGTATGACCTATCTACCAATTTCCAAACCCCTTTTGTACTTTTTTCTTTATTCTTTCTGGCTCCACCTTGACTACTTTATTAATTTTCATTATCCCCTCGATAACGATGTTCGAGTTACACAGCTATGTACACGTTCACATGTATAATCCCTAAGGGCCCAATAAAGCCCTTTACACACGTTTATTCTACCAAACAAGACAATTAAATTTCGGTGAAGGGCAAACTAGAGACAAGATTTTCGTGATGAGATGTACTTCATATACATTGTTCTGGTTAATAACAAACGATTTTGTCCTGATTAAAAAGACCTAGGTCACACTGGGACCTCAATCTAACCTCTAGTCTAGGGGTGGGCAACCTTCAGCACGCAAAAGCCAGCGTTCACCTTAAGAATAAATAAATAAATAAATAAATTTTCAACTTCTTTTGTATGACCACCTGGTAACTGGATGCTGCGTTGGCAACGTATTGGGGCCGACGAGATGAAGGGTGGGGACCTATACTCGCATGTAGGCCTATGATTCTACTCCGCTGGCACGCGTGGAATTTTTATACCAAAGATTTCGCTGCTTTTGGCACCCACGCTTAAAAAGGTTGCCCATCCCTTTTCTAGGCTAATCATAAATTCATCTGACGTTAGCCTGAGCAAAACAAACAAAGTGTGCATCACAGTACTTGAAGGTCGAGAAGGTGTAGTAGTGTTTGTGTGTGGGAGGGAACAGACTGACGTTGCAAAATAACACCATCCGCCCTTTATTTAACCAGTTTCTTTTGCCTCTCGCCTCCTCCTCTTCCCTCTTCTTCTTCCTCCTCCTCCTCCCTCTTCCTACCTCAGATCTTGTCCCGAATAGACAAAGCTTTCCCAATCACAAAGTGTGTTTGAAAGGCGCAAGATTTCCCTTTCGATTGTTCTTCGCAAGCCGTGAACCCGCGTTCGAGTCTTCAACAGCTCGCCACGACTTCCCGTCGACCTGATACCCAACCACGGAGGACATGATGATCTCCTGGTCTAAGCTCCTCACCACCTTACCTTAGAACTGTTTCCTATTCTAATAATTTCACACACACACACACACACACACACACACACACACACACACACACACACACACACACACACACACACACACACACACACACACACACACACACACACACACGCAAACAGAATTATGAAAGGGATGGAAATTCTTGATAGAGATGACTTACGAAAGTGGGTCAGAAGAAAAACAAGAGGACACGAGAAGAACCTTAAGAAGGACAGTTACAGAAGAGATCTGAAAAAGAATAGCTTCCCACACAAGAGTGATAGATATCTGGAACAAACTGAATGAGGAAGCAGTGAGTGCTAAAACTATACATGACTTTAAAAACAAACTGGATGCGGAAAGATACAAAAGCGGGTGACGAGCATAGCTCTCTTCCCCCGTAATATACAACTAGGTAAATACACACACCACACCCAAACCGGGATTGATTTTGTAACTTTCTATGTTTCTATTTGATTCCCGAAGACACCTCGGCGTATTTCATTCTAAGAAGACTGATCTTGTGTTCTGGCCATATCTCGCTACTTCATTTCGTCCACCTTTGTTTTCGCCCCTAAGACCTGGCGAGGTGCTAACAGTCAATGTGTACCCAATAATCAATACCCCTACCAGGATTCTCAGTCAACCTCACTAAAGACCATTCTGGACTCCTCCGTTTGTAGTCGACAGCCAGGTCGAAGCAAGAACAGGGCAGTTCACTTCTGAGAGAAAACCGACAATATGACGACATGAGATGGCGTGCAAGGTGCCAGCCAAGCTTCCTCGAGTCAATGTTGAGGCAGAATGAACATACTGTGCACTTTCTCTTGATGTAATTTCTTTTCTTTTCTTTTCTTTCGGAAATGAGCCGACCTGTTCTTATGCAGACCTTCATGAAAATTTTTGCTTTAGGAAGGAAACGGGCAAGAACTAGTTTACCAACAGAATGGTTAACGAATGGAATAGACTTGGTAACCATGAAGTGAGCGCTGAAACAACTGGTTGTTTTAAGAAAAGGATAACCTTATGGACAGGGATGAAAGGAACATGGAACCGCCTAGTGTAGGCCTTATGGTCCCTTGCAGTCTCCTCCATTCTTATGTTCCTGGATCCCCCCTTACCTGCCCTTTATATAGCTACCGTCCCCGGCAGCCTAACGCCAATTCCCGGCAACTCGACACCTAAGGTGGCCGGCCTCCACCAGGCATCTGTCACCTTCATCCCGCTATCCGTTACCCGGGCCGTGGCATCCCATTACAAAGGAACCGGAGCCCGTCGTGACCCGAAATTCCTTGTACAACAACTACGGTAATGGATGTACGATAATGGGCAGGAATCCATCAAACAAGATACTGTGTCAAACAACGTTAACTGTTAGGCTATTTCAACTTTACGTACGAGTATATATCAAGTACTTGCCTGAACTTAGTATCGTCTTGCTGTGTGTGTGTGTGTGTGTGTGTGTGTGTGTGTGTGTGTGTGTGTGTGTGTGTGATGATTATGGTGAGGATACGAGATGATAATATCGAGGAAAGGGTGTCTACTGGTTTTGAAAACTGGCAAATGATAATCACACATTTACATACATAAATACATATACACACACACACACATATATATATATATATATATATATATATATATATATATTATATATATATAAAATCACATACACTGAATGGTTTCCGCAAAAATTCGTGTATATGTAACTCGAGCATACAAATATAAGAAAATTACAAGAAAATTGTGCTCAACTTATATCTCTCTTGATAGCGCAATGGGCTAAGTGTCTGTCACTTGTTACGTCTGAGCTGGGTTCGAGTCCTTAGCTTGACCACGTATCGGTTCCCTTATATATGCTTCCATTGACCTCCTCGTCAGTCTTGACTGATGGTATGGAAATGTGATTGAAAAAGATACATATATACGTGTGCGCGCACATACTGCGCACGTACAGACACACACACACACATTTCCTTTCTAGTAAAGACAGTAACAAACGTCTAATAGAGTGGAAGGAGCCACTTTCGTCACCCCAACGATAGTCCCTGGTTCTGCGTGCAACGGATCAACATTTAGATACGGCGTTCAATCACCCTACCACACCCGTTCGCGTAATTCATTTACATGCGTACACGCATACACGGCTGGTGGTGTGATGCCAAAGTATTAATTTGGTTAAATATTTCCCTAAAAGCGATCGCCTACTAACAAGGCTCAGGCATCCTATTACTGATCTAATAGTCACGATAATGAACCAGGTACAAACAATTACGTATCTTGGAGAGGAAGAAAAAAATTATCTTTAACAAAATCATCATAATAATAATAATGATAATGATAACAGTAGTAGTAGTAATAATAGTAGTAGTAGTAGTAGTAGTAGTAATGATAAAATAATAATACTATTATTATTATGTTAGTAGTAATAATAATAATTACAATAATAGATCGACTTCATGTCGCTTTATCAAACCGTCCCCAAGTTTATACCATACGTCCAATAAAATTCACACCACACATATCAACTAATAGAGCACCTACAGTACATACCACTCCTAACTATGGCTTCTATGAGATGTAAACTCTCATTCCCACTCTTGACATTAAGCTCTCCTATGCCTGAGAGGGACTGTGCCTGAGAGGAACATCCTAACTCAGGACACATGGAGAACCACGATTTTGAGGAGACTGTAGTATAGAGTAGGATAAATGAAAATTTGTATTAGGCTTAATTAAAGTTAAATGATATAGAATACAAAAGGGTAGTCGACCACAGTCATTGGCGAGAGAGGGGCTAATGAACTATATCTGTGGGAGACAGATCTTGACTGCTTTCACCACACAGTTTAATCAGGATGGAGGTCGTTTTACAATAAAAAAAATAGTAGTAGTAGTAGTAGTAGTAGTAGTAGTAGTCGTCGTAGTCATCATCATCATCACCACCACCATCACCACAACCACCACCATCATCATCCACTGTGCCATATACAAACTGTAAAACATACGTTCTGTTATCTAACGCAATTGTAACATCCAATTGTATAAGAAAAATGAAAGATTAGATAACAAGAAAAAGAAAACAACAAACAAGCAACTAATCAAAGACAAACGAAGGAAAATAAACCACCGTGAAAGACACAGAACAAGACACAAGTGGAGAAAGATGAACGGCAAAGAAAAACGGCGCATGTTCCATTATGACGCACTTGACTGCGTACTGCCACACTATTCCATTCAGCCGAGGGTGCATCACCCTGGCAGAGGGTTACCTTCTCTCCCTCCCTTCTTCCCCTCCACTCTGGGGCCTCCTCCATGACCTTCTCTACACGAAACGTGCTCAGTCCTCATGAGGCCCCTAATCCATCTCCAGCCATCAATCCTTCCGTGGGGCCTAACCTTTAATATCCGGACTCTAAGCACTATCTAGATCCTTTCTGCGCTCCGGCCTTTCCTCGACCCAGTCCTTCCCTTACCCCAAGCCCTTCCAGGTCCCCAACCCAATGGCCTTCAGAAAGTTTTGACCCTTTTGAACTCTTTTACATGCCTTTGTCCCTCATTATATCTATACCGAGTGGCATTTTTTGGGTCTGTCTGCCGCTAGGCTATTCTATTAATCTCTATGGAACTCACCTGTTCTAGGGTCGAGCTTCAGTTAAATTTATTTCCTTGTGTATGACCACACAGAGCGTACTCGTCAACTACGGTGTGTTTCAATTCTTTTGACAGACCCTGTACCAGTCACGACCATGCATTTCGCAATGCATGTACACCCCACATGCACGTATGCATCATTTATGCCTCAATCCGACCAATGCTTCGTGTAAGTTGGCACTCGAACACAAATATTTGATATGCACTCTGCACATCATTTCCACCTTGTATACTTCGCTCACGCATTTCCAAAGCCACCAACATGGTCGCCGTGTCACTCCTACAAACTTCTCTCTTTCGTCTCTCCACCTCTGGTGCGTTAGGGTCATTCCTTCGCACTCTGTCAGCAACACCATCTGGTGCCCTCGTTCCTTGCTTTGTCCTATCCAATTCCATTTCCGCTTCTTGATCCACTTAGCCACGTCCTTTACTAAGGTCTGTTCTCTTGTGCAGTCTATCTTCACCGTCCTTCAGAACTAACAATCGGTAACAAAGGTAACAGTGACAACTGCCCCTCACCCGTCCATCCTCTTCCTCCCCCTTCCTTCTTCTCTTTCTCCTTACCCCTCCTCCAACATCAAAGCAGTGTACCAGAAGCACCTCCACCAGCAACCTACTAATTGGTTACCCTCTTCCCCCCCACCCTCACCATCCTCCTCGAATGAACCCGTCTTCATCAGCTCCCTCACCTGTCCCCCTTATCTCCTTCTACAGAGGATCCACACAAGTAAATTCGAAGCGTTGCTTTCTTGTCCCCAACAACTGATGCTATCACTTCCCCAACGAGCTCAGTTACTCCAAGTTTTGCGAATTTCACTTCATGGTTAAGAAACGTTCGGGATGGAGATTGTCTTCTGCCGTGTCTATCCAGGTACAAGAGGCACAGGGGCTGTGCAAACTATCCAGGCGAAACTAAGCGTTTCATGGCTCAAACTCCTAATCCAGTCCTCTCTCTCTCTCTGTATGTTTGCCTATAGCTCTGGAATCACTTCGTGTCTTTCTTTCCAAACTAATGATTTCAATTATCACATTCTACATATAGCTGATGGACCTGCTATGACATGAAGCAATTATAAAACAATCTCAACTTCAACATGGAGACAAGAATCCCGAAGAATCCCAGACTTCTTGTGTTGGAACACGACCGTCTCGAGTCGCTGCCCTTTCCACCCTCGTCCCGCCTCCTACGCCAACTCCATCCGCTGCCGCCTGCTTCCATCATATATCATGCCTTAGACAGCTACTCCCTTCTTTTCTCGGCACATCTCTCTTGGCCGGCATACTGATGCGCCTTCTTTTCTCCTCTTCTCTCTATCAGGCAACGCAACATCAACAACACCTCGAACGCCTCGGCCCTTTTCCCTCCTTACTTATCCCAGCCGATCGAAGGCCCCCTCCCACCTTACGATGACGTCACCGATCATGTCGGGTTCACCCCTAACGCGGCTTGCCCCAAGGACCCTTTACACCCTTTATTCTGCTCCCCTCACCCCCCTACAAAATTTAACCATGCATTTATCAAGCTACTTGGTCGAATTTGTTATGTCAAGAATGATTTTCCTTACTTCAGCCTTATTTTTTCAAAGGTGACAATAAATGATACTGTATTAGGTTGTTTTAGCTCTACATACCACGGATGAAATTAAATCATAGCAAGTTGGTTGACAGTATATATTACCAATGCTATCTAAATTTCGCAATGGTCTTTGAGAATATATGTACTTGTGAACGTGTGTAAGACTTTCACACACTATCCAGTGTGAGGAGAGAGAGAGAAAGAGAGAGAGAGAGATTTCCACTATCCTTTAGATTGAACCCAATCCTTGAAAAATACTACTCATCAAGTTTATGAACCGGTTTACTCTGGTTTATCCTGTGAACTTTTCAACCCTAACCCCGTTCACTAACCTTGCGACCCGGTTAGCCTGAGCTCGAGAACACTGGCTCTTTGGGTCCTGACCCGTGATCTCGCTGTGAGCCTTGTTAACCTGCTCGTATTGAACCAACTGCCAGAACTGTCCACACGTTCATCGATTAGGATAAGAGGACGACGAAGAACACGAGGACGAGGAGAGGACGAGGAGGAAGGGGACGAAGAGGAGGACGAAGACGAGGAGGAAGGGGACGAAGAGGAGGACGAAGACGAGGAGGAAGGGGACGAAGAGGAGGACGAAGACGAGGAGGAAGGGGACGAAGAGGAGGACGAAGACGAGGAGGAGGACGAAGACGAAGAGGAGGACGAAGACGAGGAGGAGGACGAAGACGAGGAGGAGGACGAAGATGAGGACGAAGACTAGGACGACGAATACGAGGAGGACCAAGACAAGGAGGAGGACGAAGACGAGGAGGGTGACGAAGATGAGGACGAAGACTAGGAAGACTACGAAGACGAGGAGGAGGAGGAGGAGGAGGAGGAGGAGGAGGTGGAGGACGAAGAGGAGGGCAAAGACTAGGAGGAGGAAGAGGACGATGAAGTGGAAGGCGAGGGCGAAGACGACGAAGATGAAGACAAGGAGGACGAAGACGAAGATATGGACACTAATGCTGACAAATGATGACGTTGATCAAGACTGAAAAAAAAAATCGCTAAACTAGATAGATATGTGTGCTAAGATGTAAAGAGAAGACGTGGAGCGTATCGAAAAAATGCAGCACACAAAGAAGAAACAAACACAGAAGACACAGGCGGATAAAAAGTAGACGAAGACGACACACAGAGGAACCACTTCTACTTTTCCCGGTCCCTCGACGCCACCCTGTACAACCTGCAAGCTAATTGGCTCAAGTGAAATACCATAAACACACCCCACCCCTCTCCTCCTCTTCCTCCTCCTCCTACCCCAGGGCCTGGTTCGCAACTGCATCAGATCTCATTTACCCAACGCTTAATCCAAACTCGATCGACACTCAACAACTGCACCGCCGACTCTCTCAGACACTCGGCACCTCTTTCCGTTCCCATCGCCTCACTCCATCACTCCCTCTTCCGCCTCCTCTCCCTCTTCCTCTCTCCTTCCCTACCTCCCAATCCCCTTCCCTTTCCTCCTTCTACCCTCCCCTAACTCCGTAACTCTCCTCCACCTTTCCACTCCCCCTCCCTCCGACTAACTTCACCTCCCATCCTCCCACTCACCTACCCGCACTCCCTCTCTCACTCCCACGTCCCACCCCGACTACACACTCCATGTTCTCAGCTACCTAAGGTCCACAATCTTTCTTCCACTTTTATTCCACCGGAGCCCCATTCGTCAATCATACCACAAAATCTAATATCACGATTTCAACCCCCACCCACCCACCAACCCCCACCCCACCTGGGGGATCGATGTAAGGTCACCCGATGCCGCGACTTCACCATGCACCTGGAGGATCGATCCGAGGACATCCAATATCACGTTCTCACCAAACACATGGAGATCAATACCTTGTCCCAACCAACACCACGCCACCACGTCCGTACAAAAAGGACCCACCGGGCTATTCTACTAATGCCTGTGCCACCTCTTCATACGAAGGAAGGTGTTCGTCCTGTAACGAGTTACCTTCAGCTTAATAAAATCGTCTGACGCAGGCTAACATACATATGAAGACAATCGCCGTCATCCTTTGGATCGTCGAGACAAGTTTAATTTTGGTAGATATCAAGCTTTTTTATCCGTGTTCCTACCGTTTGGTACAATAAACTCACACACACACACACACATATATATATATATGTATATATATATATATGTATATATATATATATATATATATATACATACATACATACAAACATACACACACACACACACACACACACACACACACACACACACACACACACGCAATAAAAACGCTAGAAACGTCTTCACAAATGCGGGAGTAACCGCCAAGAAAGATAAACTAACGAAGCAGATCGCTTGCGTATATTTACATCTTCAGGGCTTCTAGTACAAAGAAGGACTAACATTTTTTGAAGATGTAAATGTGTGAATATACGAAAGCGCTCTGTTTCGTTAGTTTATCTTTCCTGGTGGTTACTCCCACATATATATACGTGGATGTGCTGTGTCTTGCGACACTGCTTCTGACCCAGGGCGGTGGGCAAGGTGCAGGAATGACCCGTCATCCAGGAGGTGCTCAGATGAGAGGGAGGGTGGGAGGGGTGTGGAGTGTATTTAGGGATGAAATGGGTGGGAGTGTTGTTTTTATGCCTTTCCTTTTTTGGCTACCTCCCTTGAAAGGGGGAAAAAGCCTTGGTATATGTATGTATGTGTGTGTATGTATATATATATATATATAGATAGATAGATAGATGTGTCACCTTGTAGAAGGAGTTCAGCCTCTTTACATACGGAAGAATAGTTTATAGCTATATCAATGAATCATCTTTTTTCCTATTGGCTGCAGCCAAGCTTAGAGATGTCCTTTATATTTCAGAGTTGTCAGGCGTCGAGAAAAAAGCAGAACTTGAATATATGTCATGTACTTAAAATCATTTTGCACAGTATTAAACGCACTCACTAGTTAATGTTATATCATTGTTGAATAATCGGGAAGTGGCACAGTCCCCATGTTTTCTTCGTTCAACTTCCTATCAGTGACTTTTTTTCAAAAGAAATGGCCCCCAGAAGATGCCCTATGGAGAACAGATTAAACTGGAAAAAAAAAGAGGCACAACATCCTAAAAAGGAGACACGGCTGGCAACCGTGCAGCGCGCCGCCTCGAGAATTGGTCTCGACATCCTTTCTTGGGCAACACATTATGGAAAGACGGAGGACAGGAAGCCGGCGCCTCCGTCGCCAGGAGTCGCTGGCAACAGTCCTATAAATCTCGATCCTCTCAACACGGCGGACAGCTTTATCGATTCCGCCGCAAAGGCAAACAACAAACGATTCTATTCAGGTTCCGGAGCTGAGTCCGGGTGGATTTGACAGATCAAGACAAAAGTAGACGGACCCCCTGGTGGAACGGGGTTTCCATCGGCCGCGACCACTTTCAGGGCGGGGGATTTCTACTCCCTCTGCAGTGTAAAACTCTTCTGGAAACCTAAGACGGTGTTATATATACTCTAATAATATCAGTTTGTCTTCACCCATTTCCTTGCATACGGCCTGTCACCGAGAGGCAAGTCTTCAAATAAATATTCACTAGTGACTAAAACTGCCTTCGTCGAGGAGGATATCATAACATCATCAAACTAACGAGCTGAGCCTGTTCAACATTTCGAAAGCGAAAACTCGAAACCTCTAGACAAGAGGTCCTCTCTAACCTTCTTGCAACGCTCCAAACAGCCGAAACCAGTGACCAACCTAACCAAAGGCTCAAATCAAATCAAATCAGCCATCCTGAGTCCACTGCTGAACAAAGGCCTCCTTCATAGCATTCCATGATTCACACGACCGCGCCAACCTCTGCCACGTCACTCCTACAAACTTCTCGATCTCGACTCTCCACCTTCTGTCTGGTCTCCCTCTTCCACGCTTCCTATCTCGCGGCGTCCACTCAGTAACACACTTGCTCCATCGCTCATCAGTCGTTCGCACTAACTTACCTGCCCAATTCCACTTCCTCTCTTTTACTGTTGACTTACATCAACTGCCATAGTCGAACAAATTCCTCAACATAACACACCAATCATTCCGCATCCTGATGTCTTGAACCACATACGCCCTCCGCAATACAGTGAATTAGCACCTCTTGATTGTACAGAGACTCGCCTTTTCGGATCATAAACTAATAACGGGGTCTTAACTCAGACGCCACGTCGTTCGTTCTCAATCATCACCGGGGCTGAAAGCGACCCTGAAGCACGCTCCCCGTCCTCATCCCACACCACAGCACACACAAACAAGTCCCTGCACACGCGAGTGTCCCTATTCCACGAAATTTCTAGAGCCAGATAAATGTAACACCTATGTGATTCAGAGTAATATACATACATACATATACCAAGGCTTTTTCCCCCTTACAAGGGAGGTAGCCAAAAAGGAAAAGGCATAAAATCATTCCCATCCATTCCATCCCTGAATACACTCCACACCCCTCCACCCTCCCTCTTATCTTAGCACCTCCTGGATGACGGGTCAGAGTAATATACTAAACTAAAATTTCTCCCCTCAAGTCTTTGCTGTATACCGATGATACAAGCTCTCTTAGGCCCTGTTCACACTAGCGGCTTGAACCGTGGCGGTACAGCATAGTCAAGGAAAAACTGCGCAGTTGTGTGTATGAACGTCTCCATTGACTTGAACTATAATTGAATGCCGCGGTTCAAACCGCTAGTGTGAACAGCCCCTTAATTGTTCTTTTCTCTCCTGATGGGCTACTAAACGATTTCTTCTAGGTTAACCCTTTACGTATTGAGTGACGTCACTTCTCCCTTCGCCCCTACAACCACATCCAACGCCGGGTGACGCGCATCCTACTACCTGGCATCCTATTTGGGTAAGCGCGTAGGTAGCTTCGGTTAGAACGATCAGCCTCGTACTTGGCAGCTTGAAGCAAAACAACCCCATTCAAAAAACAAAGAATTAGTGTTCTAGACAATCGTTTGGCGATTATCACCGAGCCATGAACGATCATCGTTGGGCGATAATTCCACCGAGTAAAACGTTCCTTAATGGCTGTGGCACCTCCACCAGAGGGTTAAAGCCCAACTCAAGTCGCCCCCCCACCTTTACGGGTGCCTCGCTTCCTTTTATCCTTAAATCTTCACGAGAATATCATTCATTTTACCGTGGCACCCTTCCACTCGCTGGCAAAGAGGTCGAGATGAAATAATACACGCGCTGGAAGCCAAACTGTACGTCATCATGGTTTACAATGGTTTACAATTTAAAAGCACAAACCCGGACGACGGCCTTTCAATCCATAACGAGGCAGGACGCTAAAAAAATCAAAATTAAAAACAGAAGAAAAAACATATTAAACAAAAACAAAAATAAAATAAAATAAATTAACAAGTAAATACACAAACACTATCAATTAATCTAACAACTTTTAACAAACCGCCCTGTCCACAAAATCACAATTACTCAGAACTGTGTACAACTCTGGCAGGCAGCCACCCTCCTAAACCTACCTCCATCCTTCCCTCCCTCCTACCCTCCCCTCCTTGCATCAATCAAATTTCTGAGACGGCTTATTGCCTCGCATGTCTTCACTTCAATTTACCGCCATTTCCCGTGTCAGGACGTGCCACGCACAGCCTGTGTGTGTGTGTGTGTGTGTGTGTGTGTGTGTGTGTGTGTGTGTGTGTGTGTGTGTGTGTGTGTTTCACCATGGACTTGGATCACGTGTTGGACTCGTGATTGATAGTTATTAACCTCCCGGATGAGAGCTCAGAGCTCGTATGACCGATCTATGGGTAATACTGTGACCTTACACGCACACACACACACACACACACAACTCCCCGCCCACGAGAGTTGGAGTAACAACACGCAGCGATGCTGAAATTATTTCAGCCCTGGGTGGGATTCGAGCCCGGACCGCCGTATTGGCAGGCGAGAACTCTAACCACTGCGCCACGAGGGTGTGTGTGTGTGTGTGTGTGTGTGTGTGTGTGTGTGTGTGTGTGTGTGTGTGTGTGTGTGTGCGCGCGCACAAGTTCTCGTGAGTTGAACCCCTTCAAGACACTTGATGCCTTCTCCACATAGCAAAACTTAAGATTCTATTCAGTGGAGAACTGCATCCCTGCAACAACGAGATCCTAATCAAAAGGACTTTGCTCTCGATGTCCACCCACCATACTGAAAACAATCTTCTGCAGTTTATCAAGTAAAACAACTCAAATGCGAGACGGTAATGGAAGAGTTATTATTTTCGACAGGATGAAGTGTCCTCATAGTCTTTCTTCTGGTTAACGTAGCATGATTTCAAACTGGGGCCTCAACCGGTCGGGACCCCTCCCCCTATGGTCCAGAGACAGACCCAACTGGCGTTAAAAAGAACTCACCACCGGGGTGAGGAGAGGTAGTTTAATTTTTGTCCATCAAATTAAACTGCAATTCAGAACAAGTTTTAAGTTAATCGATTCCAATTCAGTTTATTCGTACAGATGGGAATTTTCAATTCCAATTCAAATTATCCGTAAAAATGGAAAATTTCAAACCCAATTCAATTTATTCGTAAAAGTAGAAATATTCAAATCCAATTCAACTGGCTTTTCAATCCTAATTCATTGTGGTTGGCATTTCGTTTTTATTTCAGTATTACTAATCTAACGGAAAGAAAAAAAATAGTTTCAATTTATCAACTTTATCTATTATTAAAATAAACAAACAAATAAAAATAAACTACAAACAAATCCCATTCTTTATACACAAACTATTCGAACAATATAATTCTGAAGATTTAAATTAACATCATCTATTATTATAATAAATAAATTAATTATGCTGTAAATAATTTCCTCAAGTGAACATTAATATAAATTGAACAAGTATATGATATCTTTTCTATAAATTTTGTGATGAACTGTATGTCTTACCGTTTATCTGAATACTTAATTGTATGTCTTGCTGTTTATATGAATACTGTTAGTAAATAATTGTTCATAATTGTTGATAGAAATCGAACAGGTATTTAATATATTTTTATAAATTTTGTGATGAACTGTATGTCTTACTATTTATCTGAATACTGTATGTCTCACTGTTTATTTGAATACTGTATGTCTTATTGTTTATTGGAATACTACAAATTAATAATTGTTCATTAGCGAATTCGCATATCTCAATATAAAACACCAATTCAGTCATCAATTCACTGATCTTATTCCAACTCAATGAGCTATATTTCTACAAACTATTGTTTCATATCCAATTCACTTTTTTTCAAATACTTTTCAATTCAATTCATAACTGACCACGGCCATGTAGGACATTATTATGATGATAAAGTCATCCCCTCTGCTCCGCTCTTCGACTCGAGCTCTGATTCCAACAACTACCAGATGATTTCATTCTGTTGTGAGAAAATCCTCCATAGTGAAAGTGACATCTAAGGAAATTCACATCTCAACAGAAAGGTTAGGTTGAGAGGTTGAGGAGGAGGAGGAGGAGGAGGAGCAGCAGGAAGAGAAGCTGGAAGAGGAAGGGGAAGAAGAGGAGCATGAAGAGAAAGAAGAGGAGGAAGAGGAGGATGGTGAGGAGGAGGAAGAAGAGGACGAGGAAGAGGTGAAAGAGGAGGAGAAATAAGAGGGGATGGAGGGGATGGAGGAGAAGGTGAAGAAGATGAGGATGGACAGGAGGAGGATAGGAGGAAGAGCAAAAGGAGAAAGACGAAGAGGAGGAGGAGGAGGAGGGCGAGGAAGATGTGGAGGAAGAGGAGGGCGAGGAAGATGTGGAGGAAGAGGAAAAGGAGTAGGAGGAGGAAGAGGAGATGGACGAGGAGGGGGAAGAGGAGGAAGATGTGGAGGAAGATGAAAAGGAGCAGGAGGAGGAAGAGGAGATGGACGAGGAGGGGGAAGAGGAGGAAGATGTGGAGGAAGAGGAAAAGGAGTAGGAGGAGGAAGAGGAGATGGACGAGGAGGGGGAAGGAGGAAGATGTGGAAGAAGAGGAAAAGGAGTAGGAGGAGGAAGAGGAGATGGACAAGGAAGGGGAAGAGGAGGAAGATGTTGAGGAAGAGAAGGAGTAGGAGGAGGAAGAGGAGATGGACGAGGAGGGGGGAGAGGAGGAAGATGTGGAGGAAGAGAAGGAGAAGGAGTAGGAGGAGGAAGAGGAGATGGAGAGGAGGGGGAAGACGAGGAAGATGTGGAGGAAGAGGAAAAGGAGTAGGAGGAGGAGGGCGAGGAAGATGTGGAGGAAGAGTAAAAGGAGGAGATAGAAGAGGAGGGGAAGAGGAGGAAGATGTGGAAGAGGAAAATGAGTAGGAGGAAGAGAAGATGGAAGAGGAGGAGGAGGAGGAGATGGAAGAGGAGGAGGAGGAGGAGGAGGAGGAGGAGGAGGACGGAAGAGGACTGAAAGGGAGCCCCGAGGCGGAATCCCCAACCTGGAGTGGCAATGGACATACCAGGTGATCCTCGCGTTTCCGGGTCCACTCCATGTCCGGAGGGTCATTTCAAGAACGGCCCTTTCTGTGACTACAAGGTCGACCACCCTTCAGGAGAAGATATAATTGGTCGGTCTATCCAGACATATGCGAAGTGGAAGAGATACCCGATACTTCAAGTGCCGACTTTATATTACTGAGGCCGACTATATTGCCAGCCGATTTCGTTTGAAAATGGTAAACCCTTTCGCCTCCGCAGTAAAAACTAGTCTTGAACATAGTTTTATTTATGACCCACGGGCCCGTGTGGTTCCATTAAGTTACTTCGAAACCGGATGATTTTACTCAGCTTTAACATGATTTGCTCGGGAAAAATATCCACCAAGAATCCCTGAATGACACCATAGGTCTTAAACTTAAACCTAACGTTGCTTTTAGTGTCTATTCTGGATTCTATTTCCACCACACGATTCTATTCAGCTAAGAAAAAAACGTTTGACACGTCGGGGCTAACCATATTATCATCCACTCACGTACCATGTATTACTTTTCCTTCTAGCCTGGGATCATCGCACACCCTCTGGTGGGGGGGGGGAAGAGAAGAAGAAGAAGAAGACCCAAATGTGTGTGGGAAGAAGATCAAATCACTAAATCCTGGGTTGCCGCCACAATCATCTTCAAGAACAAAAGGAAATAGGAATGACTGCAGCAATAGCCGCGACATTTTCCTCCTCTTGGTGGCCGGCAATGTACTAGCCAGAATCCTGCTTTCCAACATGGTGGACTATGTGTACGAAGTAGTGCTGCCTGAGTCCCAGTGTGGTTTCAGAAAGGAGAGAGGAACCACTGACATGGTGTTTTCTTGAAGACAAATCCAAGAGAAATGTCTCGAACAGAACAAAGATTTCTTTATATTTTTTTGAGGATCTAACCACGGCTTTTGACACAGTGCCCCGGGATCTCTGGAAAATCCTCCTGAAATACGGAGTACCACAGAAGTTCATCAAGATAATCCAAGATGTGCAGCTCAAAAATTGGACTTGTAAGCCACAAGAACGCTCATTGACAGCAGGGGATACAACAACCATAACACCTCATCCTTCATCGCATCATCCTAGGAAGAAACGAAAGTCATCATCGGCTAAGATGGACTGCAGAGTGAATGAGTGAGTGAGTGAGTGAGTGAGTGAGTGAGTGTGTGTGTGTGTGTGTGTGTGTGTGTGTGTGTGTGTGTGTGTGTGTGTGTGTGTGTGTGTGTGTGTGTGTGTGTGTGTTTTTGTTGTGTGCGCACTCTCTCAAATCTACGGCACTAGCCCGCCAACTTGAGTCAGCATCGGCACTAATCACCGAGTTCACAGCAATGCCCTCTCATCTTTCGAAGGTGGCGCCACTTATAACTTAAATACGCACGTAAACAAACAAACAAACAAACAAACACACACACACACACACACAGGGTCGAAGGTGAAGTGATACTATTCTCGACCGCCATTACGGCAATCCAAGTTTGCGTGCCGCGTTTATTTGTATTTTATTTTTTTAGCATCGCTAGATTGCGAGGCTGCACCACAACTCAGGTGGGCAAGAAGTTTTTTCTTGTGTGTGTGTGTGTGTGTGTGTGTGTGTGTGTGTGTGTGTGTGTGTGTGTGTGTGTGTGTGTGTGTGTGTGTGTGTGTGTGTGTGTGTGTGTGTGTGTGTGTGTGTGTGTGTGTGTGTAAGGTCACAGCATTACATCAGGCCATATATGAGTACTCACCCTGGTGGGAAATAACTGTCGATCACGACACCAACACGTGGTCCAAGGGCGTACTGAATCACACACACACACACACACACACACACACACACACACACAGACGCGCACACACACACTCACACACACACACACACAGACGCATATGCACAGCAACACACCATTGTCATCGTAAAACATTCCGCGATCCTTCCTAAATTAATACACAAAAATCATATATACACACACCACTGGCGCTTTCGTTTTCGAGCATTTCAAACATTTTTCTATGCATTTATCTTTTACTATAATAAACTAATATAAATATCCAGTTTAGGAATGCAAGTTGTATTTGCAGACTTGAATTTTGGAGACGCCACATAGTTTTCGTTGGTGGCTAAAAACCTAAGTCAAAATTTTCAATCTCCTTAAGCTTATCACTATTGAAATACATTTGTCACCGAGTCTTATATATATTTTTTTATGAAAAAAGTATCTATATAATACATACAAAAATTTACCATATCATCAGTCGCAAACATTACACTGGCACCACGAAAAAGTGTCAAAGCTTTAGACTACATATATGCAGAGACAATGTGGATATATGTAGTTAATGTAATAAAAACACTTGGAACATGTGTTTACAAATGCGTAAGTAACCACTAGGAAAAGTAAACTAACGAAGTAGAGCGCTTTCGTGTAATTACATCTTCAGTGCTGATACAAAGAAGGAATTCTTAGTATCAGCACTGAAGATGTAATTATACGAAAGCGATCTGCTTCGTTAGTTTACTTTTCCTAGTGGTTACTTAAGCATTTGTGGTTCTTCGTTAGTTTACTTTTCCTAGTGGTTACTTAAGCATTTGTGGTTAAGTGTAGCCATGCTTCTAGAGTAGGGTTAACCTCTCTTGCTCCAGTGTAGCAGTATACGGGAAAATGAATGTGTTGAGTCTACGGGCATACTAGAGATTTAAGTGTGGACAAAAGGCAATAGGCGGAAACCCGCAAGAGCACTAAGTTCGGAAAAGGAAATGTGCTGTGAGGGTACGGTAACGAAAATGGAATAATAAAAAATAAAATATATAAATAATAAACAAATAAATAATTTAATTAATTAAATAAATACTTTTAGATAAAAAATAGATAAACAAAAAATCAAATCAAATAAAAATGGGTTCCCTGTTCGGCTGGCAAGCCTATTCGCCCCCTTCCAACCAATAAAGAAAATAAATAAATAATACTTACCGGAATTGAGAAAGAACGAAAAACCACACTGTACATCAATAACTCGACATACTCCAGTCACGCAATGTGCTGGCGAGGTCACAAAGCTCGCTTCGAAACTTACCTGGAAAAGAAAAGAAAAAATGTCATTATAAAACAAACCAACTGCAAAGTATGATACATACTCCCCCTCTGTATGAAAATCAAAAGTTACGAGTAGATACTGCGGTTTAGAGAGAGGGAGGATGACTCAGAAGAGAGAGAGAGAGAGAGAGAGAGAGAGAGAGAGAGAGAGAGAGAGAGAGAGAGAGAGGAGAGGAGAGAGAGGAGAGATAGGGAACAAAGGAGATAGAGGGGAGAGGAGAGGAGAGGATAGAAGAGGAGAGAACAGGAGAAAAGAGGAAAGGTTAGAAGAAGACAGGAGGGGAGAGGAGAGAAGAGGAGAGGAAAAGAGATAGAAGAGAGGAGGGGAGTAGGGGGGAGTAGGGGAGAGAAGAGGAGAGAAAAGGAGAAAAGAAGAGAGGTCAGATGAAGACGGGAGGGGAGTGAAGAGGAGGGGAGAGAAGAGGAGAGGATAGAGGGAGAATAAAAAAGAGAAATAAATAAAAAGAGAAAACCGATAAAAGAGATAAAAGATAAAAAATAGAATATAAACAAGACGAGAGGAGAGAAGAGAGAGAAACTGAAAATAAAAAAGAGAAAGAGAGAAAGAGGGGAGAGAGAGAGAGAGAGAGAGAGAGAGAGAGAGAGAGAGAGAGAGAGAGAGAGAGAGAGAGAGAGAGGAGGGATGCTGTAATGATGAGCAGTAGGAATTGATCAATATCACTCCAAGAAACTATGATAGACGTGAGTGTAGAGGTACAGCAAACAAACTAGGTCGATGATACGCATCGGAAAAATATCAAATGTAAATAAATAGTCTAAAATATCTAGATACGTTTTCTCTTAAAATCTGAGATTCAGGGGTGACTTTCCCAAACATCTAAATATCTGAGAGCCGAAAAGAGTTCATAACATTTTCCTGACTAAATACAGCATGGAAAAGAAAATGGGAAAAATGGACTGGGCGCTTTCCTGGGAACGTACGCAGAATAAGTAACGAGAAATCGCGAAAACGAGATACAAATCTCGTGGAATTACCGGATGGAAATGAAACGATGTAGACAATGTAGAAAATACGAAAGAAAGGGAAAGAAAGGAGAGATTGGTCACATGGGACTGATGGTCACAGGAGGGAGCAGGAACAGGAGGAGGAGGAGGAGGAGGAGGGGAGGAGGAGCTGGGGAACATTAGAAAGATGACGAGGAGCAGGAGGAACATCAGGAGGAGGAGAAGGAGGAGGAGGAGGAGGACAAGTAGGATGAAGAGGAAGTGGAGGAAGATGAGGATGAGGACGATGAGGTGGAGGAGGAAAACGAGGACGCGAAGAAGGAGATGGAGAGGTAAGAAGTCACAAAGGAGTTGGGGGACACGAAGAAGTAAGAAGAGGTGGGAGAGGAGAGGAAGAAAAGGATGAGAGGAGGAGGAGGAGGAGGAGGGCGAACAAGAGAAGGAAGGGTAAGAGTAGTAGGTGAGGTGAAGAGAGAGAGAGGGGAGGGAGGGAGGGAGAGTGAGAGGGAGGGAGGGAGAGAGAGAGAGAGAGAGAGAGAGAGAGAGAGAGAGAGAGGTACGAGAAGAGCTATGAGGTGAGAAGAGGCGCTGGCGACATAGAAATACTGAGAAAATGCAGCAGAGGCAATAACAGCAATGGGGGGAAAAACAAGAGGGTCACTTTACCTGGCAAGAACACAGATGGCAGTGCCTCGCCAATGACTCACTACCACCACTTCCACCACCATTACCATCACCAGAAAGGGCAAACACCACTATCATTGGTACTTTCACAACTACCACCACCAGAAAAGCCAAACATCACTGCCAGTATTACTATCACAAACACCACCATTATTAGCACCTTATCACCAACATCACCAAAAGAGAAAGGGCAAAGACCAAAATCACCACCACCGACTACAACAATAACAGCGGCTGGAGGTGACGGACTTAAAGCGAGAAGCCAAGACGGAAGAAGGCCTTGCGAGAGGGATAAACAGAGGCCAGGCCCCTTCGACCCTAAAGATCCTTTGCGTACGTCAGCCTCGGAAGGCCTTACGGCACGACGGAGGGATCTGCCTCGCAGCGGAGGAAATAGTCGAGGGATACAGAGAGAGAGAAAAAAAAGAGGAAGAGGAGAAGAAAGGAGGAATAGGAGGAGGAGGAGGAGGAGGAGGAGAGAGAGAGGAAGAGGTTGGGTAGGAGGTGGAGAAGCTCAAAGAAAGGAAGCTTTAACTACTTTGGTGAAACATTAAACGAGGGAGCATGGGGAGATAAGAAGGGCAAGATGAGGAAGAGGAATGAAAAATAATAAACTGGAATAACAAGGAAAGATGGAATGTGAATATTCTCCTGAGAGCTAGCTAGGGAAAAGGTGGAAAAAGATATTTATAGAGGGAGGGAGAAAGATAAGGAGGAGTGGGAGGAAGAGGAAGAGGGAGAGAGAGATGAAAATAGGGAGAGGAAGACAGGGAGAGAGGAAAAAAGTGGGAGATAAAAGAAAGAGAGAGAGAGAGAGAGAGAGAGAGAGAGAGAGAGAGAGAGAGAGAGCCGTATGCAACGACAAAGTCTGTCTCTAAACATTTCCTCGTCTCGACGTCAGTGTGCAAACGTCCACTTGTGATGAGATTATCGTTGTTTCCAGTATGGTCTGAATTCAAACAATTCCCTACCCATGTTCTTTAGAGATCAATAATAAATGAATAACTAAATAAATAAATAGATAAATAAACGACAAACCCGGGGAAAGGGTGTGACGAAAAATGCAGCGCCGAATTAATCAACAAGTCCCAGCGGACAGGAGTGGAACAAAAACTTCAATCTGCGGGTCGGGCACCTTAACTACCAGAGCACCTTTCCCCACTGTCATTAGGCCAACCCTTTCGTCACGATGACGCTCTCTGCTCTGGCTTAATGTCAAAACCTCGACCGGAACGTTTCCTCAACCTTTTCACCTCAACGAAGCTCTTTTGATCTAAACCCTGACGACTTAATTGTGCTTAGGTCACTCCCCTTCTAGATGATGAGATCGAGGGTGATGAGCCAATGGAGACTTCCCCTCTCCAACCTCACCCTCAAAGACTTTCCTTTCTTCGGCGCTTTTGCTGCATCACCACCAACACCTGCTGCTCGTCCCTTTTGTGCCGCCGCCGACAGATAATCTTCCTTCCTTCCTTCCCTCCCTCCCTCCTGCCTTCCTCTCCTTTTCCTAATGCCTTCCACCCACCCCACCGTCCTTTCCCTCCCCCTTTCCTCCCCTCCATCCCAGTACGAGGTACTGAGTACTTAGGTTTTTTTGTGGTCAATACTTAATGGGACTAATCTCTACTCGAAGGAGAATGCTTACCATTACTTACTAGTACTCTCCCTCCTTCGTTTACTTTCCCTAAACCTCTTCGCCTAACACCGCAATGGCCCCCACCTCCTCGGAGTGATACTGGCCCCGGGGATAGAGGCGATGATAATTAATTAAATATTGATTTTTTTTTTCTTTCTTTCTTTCTTTCGGGGCTGTCAGCCTCCCGGACCTCAACTTCGTGGCCGTCCGGAACAGTTCCCACATGAAACATAAATACAATTCTTTCTATTCCCCCGCCCCTTCTTCCCTTTTTCCCTCCCCTCCCTCCTTTGCCCCTGGATCCGCTTTCGCCAGGCGAAGATGGCTTCCCTTGGATCCGCTTTCGCCAGGCGAAGATGGCTTCCTACCTGACCCCCCCCACAGGTCAGCTAACGCCAGGGGGTGCTCAGCAGCCTCCGGAGGCATCATCTATAATAAGGAACAGCCAGGGCAAGTGACCGTAACCAGTGGGAGATCGAGCTAGGAGCCACGCAAGGAGATCGAAACTGAGGCAGTTCTCGGCTACGACATATGATAAGGTTTGCCGAGTACCCTATGCAAGTCAGGCACCTTGGGTCACTGAAAAAGCCCAGCAACATTGCATGGGCTCTCAATGACCTCGTTTTCCCCCATTAGAGGCAGCTGTGGCGTTGGAAACATACAGTCCAAGGATGATGGTGGTGGTGGTGACAGTGGTAGTAGTAATGTGTTACAATCATGGTGTTAGCGGTGCCACTGTCGAGACGTGGTGAAAATAATTAAATATGCCGTTATTAGCGATGTGTTCAAATGGTGATACTTGATCCTGACATACGCGTCCCATTCCAATGGTGATAAAAGTGTTTAAGACGAGGCGATGATGGCGAACGAAGTGGTCTAAGGCGTAAAATCAATCCAGGAAGTTTTCTTTGGATGATGAACCCTAAAAAGCTTTATTAGAGGGACCTGTGTCTCTATGTACCTTCCAGCTGTCGTTAGTCACTTTTTATCGAACAAAGAAGCATTATCGTTATTTATTTTACTTTCTCTCCAATCTCCATAGTACTACTTCGTTACCCAAGAGGTTATAGCCCATCTCGATCAACTCTTTCCGTACAGGATGGCATCATCTGTTTCATTCTCAGAACATAAGAACATAAGAATAAAGGAGACTGCAAGAGACCATAAGAACTACGGCCGCAAGTCTCCTCCATTCATCCCTGCGGCACCTTTCCCCACGGTAACTAAAGACTTAGCACCTCCACTGGGACAAACCTCTCCAGACCGCAAGATATCAATGTAATCGACAACATGTGTACCCAAATTATGTCCACTGCGCACTCCTAAAGACAGCCTCCCTTTACAGTCCATCCCTGCAGTAAAACGCTCGTCTTAGGACTGATCCCTCGTCTTGCAATAACTTTTACGGCTACCGTAGAAAAGATCAATTCAGTTCACCCTTAACTGTCCGAACGGAACAAATGGCGCTTTTGATGATCATTGCCTGGGAGCCGTCCACCAACTTTATTATGGTCGGAAGAATCGACCCCTAGGCAGTAAATGGTTCTCAATTTAGTTTTTCTGTTGTGGAAAATCGACCCCTTCGTGTTGTATTAAGGCCTTATCACACTGGGAAATTTTTCCTTCGACTGCTGGGGCACATTTGCAGCCCGCAGCTCTCGGGAAGGATTCTGATATGCTGGGGGGGAGAGAGAGAGAGAGAGAGAGAGAGAGAGAGAGAGAGAGAGAGAGAGAGAGAGAGAGAGAGAGAAGAGAGAGAGGGGGGGAGAGAGAGGGAGAGAGAGGGAGAGAGAGAGAGGGAGAGAGAGGGAGAGGGAGAGAGAGAGAGAGAGAGAGAGAGAGAGAGAGAGAGAGAGAGAGAGAGAGAGGAGAGAGAGCGAGAGAGATAGAGAAATTCTCCAGAATATCAAATGACATTCTACGTAAACTGTTGAGAAAAAAAAAAAATAATAATAATAATTTGCCATAGTAATTCAACAGCGGAAAAAGTGTTGGAGGTGGGCGATATTGCCGATTAATCGAAGATTGGAGGAAAAATAGCCCAGTCTGATAACCCTTTTCCATTCTTGGGTATTTTAGTACAATTAACGCCCGGCTATTTCATTCAGCTGAGGAGAGGGACAGGAGGGGGGGAGGGGTGAAGGACTCCGAACACACGAATGATGGGGTCTCGGGCCACAAACCACCGTTCAATCGTGGGTCCACCAGCAAATAAAACATTCTCTCGTTAGTCGGCATATCTACATATTTTGAGATCGTGGCGAGCAAAGAAGTTGGACGGACTCTTCGTCCTTCCCTGAGCCAAAGCCAAAGTGTGTTACGGAAGGCACTTCAGCGACAGCAGCACTCTTAACCTATTCAGTAAGTTGATATACGTACATACATACATATATACATACACACACACACACACAAAAATATATATATATATATATATATATATATATATATATATATATATATATGCAAATAAGAACACGGGTAGGCGTGTTCACTTATGCAAAGTAGACCACTTGGAAAAAGAAACTAACGAAGCAGAGCGCTTTCATATAGTACATCCAGTGCATAAAATACTTTTTGCACTGGATGTAAAATACGAAAGCGCTCTGCTTCGTTGGTTTCTTTTTCCGAGAAATACCCACATCGGTTATAGCCAAAGCCTGATGACTTTATTCTGCTCAAAGTTGAATACTCTTGCAACGAAGACCCTGTTCTCGTCGAGACCCGCCCGTGCGCCGAACAAAAGCCTCTGCTGCGGCCAAAACAACATCGCCAAAGGGGGCCACCGGGCTGCAGAGGTTGCCGTCTTCTCTGCCACTTCAACATAAACACGGCAGCCTTCATTACAACTTTCTCCCCCCACCCCGGACCCTATCAACCCCTTCATCCCGGTGACGCACCTCTCGGGGGGCAGTCTTCGGGCACTGGACGGGCGACTTTAGGCAGCCGAAGACACGCCATCCAGCACGAAGGCAGCCGAAGATGCGCCCTCCTGCACGAAGAGGACCTTGATCGACTGTGGCGACCCCTTCAGACCTAACAGCGTTCCCGAAGTGGGAGCATCACGCGAAGAACACGTCATTGAGGTGAAGGGGTAGAAAGATTTTTTTTCCCCGTCCGCCTCTGTCTCCTCTCGAGGAACTTTTTGAAGAAGTCCTCAGCTGTCAATGTGTCCATCCACCATGAAGCCTAAGCAAGCGAGTTTTTAAGCGTTACTCTTTGAGAAAGAGAGAGAGAGAGAGAGAGAGAGAGAGAGAGATAGAGAAAGAGATGGAGAGAGATGGGGAGAGAGAGAGAATGATGGAGAGGGAGAGAGAGAGTGAGAGTGAGAGAGGGAGAGTGAGAGAGATGGAGAGAGAGGGATAGAGAAAGATGGTGAGAGGGGGAGAGAGATAAAGATGGAGAGAGAGAGGGAGAGAGGGGGAGAGAGAGGGAGAGAGATGGAGAGAGATAAAGAGAGAGAGAGAGAGAGAGAAAGATGATGAGGGAGAGAGAGAGAGAGAGAAATAAGAGAGAGAGAAAGAGAGAAAGATAGAGATTGAGAGAGGGTGAGAGAAAGATGAAGAGGGAGGGAGGGAGGGGGGGAGGAGAGAGAGAGAGAGAGAGAGAGAGAGAGAGAGAGAGAGAGAGAGAGAGAGAGAGAGAGAGAGAGAGAGAGAGAGAGAGAGAGAGAGAGAGACTCACCCTCTGACCCGGCCATCCCCGCTCTGAAATATTGAAGATTGTTTTCGAGGAGTGGCGGTAGGGTGCCGCTACCGGGTTGGGTTCAGGAAAGACACAGAGAAAGAGAATGTAATGGGCTCACGCCAGGAGGTGCTTAACTGCAACTGAGGTCGTCACCGTTCCCCATCATGCTCGACCTGATGTCACTGGTCATTGGCTGAAGCCGACCCACCACTCAGCACTGGAAAACCCAAACATTCTACACTTTGAAAGTTGTATCATGATTTATTGTTAAGTTCAGCTTGTCAGACACGACTATTCTATTCAATTAAGGGGGCAGATTCAGTAAGGAAACTAAAGCCCTTTTTCTTCAGAACCAACTCAAATTACTTTAAACCCTATATTCAGCTTTTAAAGTTTTCCTGTCTAACCCAAATGGAAATTTATTCTGCCGAAGGAAACCAGCAGCAGTGAAAAAAGTGCGGTCAAAGACTCCAAAGAACTCTTCAGCAACGGGATTAAGAGAGTTAACCCAATCACTGCGTTTCTCAATCATCTATCCCTCCAGTCTCCTGACAACTTGAATCAGCCAAGGGAAACCCTTCCAAACCCGATCTGTCTTCGATGAATCCCTTTGCTGCCGCCGCGTGATTTTATTCAGCTGAGGGGACCCACCCACGACGACGAAA
>NC_134812.1:38214989-38227489 GCF_046742065.1 Oratosquilla oratoria
GGCGGAGACGGCGCGCCAAAATGAAGCAAAAATGTTAGAGATAACAAATAAAGAAGACGATGGACGCTGATAAAATTTCAGTGACGTAAAGGAGGCCAAAATGGTGAATGGCACTGATGAGGAAGGAGGGGGGCGGGAGGATGCGGTGAAGGAAGAGAAGGATAAGAAAAAGTATGGGAAAGGAAAAAAAGAGGTGTAGGAGAAGAGTAGGAGGAGGACAGCATTGGAGGGGGACTGGAGAAGGGGAGGGGGAGCAGAAGGAAGAAGAGAAGATGGAGGAGGAGAAGGGTGAGGAGGAGGAGAGGGGGAACAAAGAGGACGGGAAAGAGGTGGGGAAGAGCGAGAGAAATGTGACCACTCATCACACAGATGAAACCTTCGGAACAATTGTTGGCACCTGCAATGCCTCAAGCTGACCTCCCATCCCTCCACTACAGTGAAGGTATCGAGTGACACTTTCCTTACATCACTGCCGCCAGCCTATTTTATTCATTCCCGTGGTGGTACCTCGGTATACTGGGATTTGTTAACTCCCTCGTTTAACAGTCTCCAAGCCAGTTGCCACACTCCGTATTATTTTGCTGCAGCCTGGCTCTATTATATTTACCTCCGTGAACCACACTCGGCCAATCCCTTCCATACTGAGTGGCACAAAGAATTACAAAGGATTACAAAGGCGGAGCATGCCGACAGGAGACCTTTTGGCCCATAACTAGGTCGGACGCGAAAAAAATATGATAATGATAAATAATAAGTTAGAAAATAAATAAATAAATAAATAAATAAATAAAATAAAAGGCTAATTTACCTACATCCACGGCACTCCCTCCGTAGTCCAGTCAAATTAGGAAAAGTAAATTTAGAAAAATTATAACAAGCTGAAAATCGGAGAATGACTTCTTTAGACACTTAGAAATAACATATCAAAAGTCCCTATCGGTCCACTATGAACTTCGTCCGCCATCTTGGAAAATGGCCGCCAAATTAAAAAATTATTTTCTTTATGAAAACGGTTAGTTCGATGAAAATGACTATTAAATACATTATTACAATTCGTGCAATTTTCTACAAAAAGGTTATATTCATTTTTACAAGTGATAGTTATAATTTTTTTTCATTTATTTGACTAAAATATGACTAATATGACTGTACCATCGGTAGCGATGTGTTCAAATAAACTGTAGGAGAAATTCCAAACTTCCCAAAATACCTTTCAAAATACAAAATTCCTTTGGAAAAAAAAAAAATCGAAGATCAATGACCTTGAAAACAAACACCTGAATAGTAAGCAAGGTTTTTAAAAAACAAACCATTGATCGACAAGGTTTTTTCCAAAATAGCCCGTTCAATACACATACACATACACACACACATTTTGATATATTTTTTTGTTTAGTTTAGCTTGCATAAGGAATATTTAGTCATCTAATTAACATATCCCGGATTTATGGGGCTTACCGTTCATTGAAACCTTTTTTTAATCCAGAGTTTGCACATCAACTGGAAAAAGTCCCAAGGCGGAAAATCTATATTACGTCAATCTGTTTAAGAGGGAAACATATAGATTCCCCAAAATAATGTGTGTACACACGATCGCGCACACACACACACACACACACACACACACACACATATATATATATATATATATGTATATATATATATATATATATATATATATATATACACACACAGTCATGGAGTACAAGAAAGAAAAGATATATATATATATATATATATATATATATATATATATATATATATATATAGATATAGAGAGAGAGAGAGAGAGAGAGAGAGAGAGAGAGAGAGAGAGAGAGAGAGAGAGAGAGAGAGAAAGCGCGCGATGAATGATAAAGGAAAAAAAAAAGAGCACCAAAGAATAAAACCAAGAAATAGCATAAAAGGATGGGAGCACCCACAAATTAATTATCATTTTATTGCAAACTTTGACTTTATCTGTTGGTTAGAATAACGTGTAAATTAATCGAACCCATAAAATTATTATGCACTTCCATATCTATACAAAAAGCAATGGACGCTTTTCAACACGGCAATGTGAAGAAAGGCCATTTTAACATTGCCTACCATGCAACAGCAATTCTCTACATCCCTTTTATGAGTATCATTATTCACGCTTTCCTTCTAATCCTATTCTAGAAAGGATACAACCCTTTGCGTCTAAATAACAAAGTATATCCCTAATTACTGTGCACACGTACTGAGTAAAAAATGACCAGTGGTGTACGAGGCTATGCTAAATATACAGCACATATCACAAATACTAATCGGGGAAATATTAAGTAGATCATTTACACATTATACGTAGGTAGTTAGACAAATCATGTTCACTTCTGTATATATGTCACAACTAATAAGAGCACAAGTAATCATCTGTACATTCCACGTAGCTAACAACACTTCATTCTTATCCTAACTCAATCTCATGTATCTACTATCAGCCTCCAGTACTTTGTTGGGATTGGCGCAAGTTATGTTTTACGTGAAGCACCGCCTACTCACCACCAACTACGATCTCTTCCGCTGTTTTGTGACACAAGAGGCGGCCTCAAAATGCGGGGCCAAGGAAACCATTTCACAACATCAACATACTTGGCCTAAAAACAGCCTTTTTTTTTGGGGGGGGGGGGCTGCCCTTTAAATCATCGAATTTTGGTCTCCTTTCAGAGCCATTCGTCTTTTCCATTTGCGTGTTAGAAGAATCTGTAGGACAGCGAATATCCAACAACTACATTCACCTCTTAGTTACATCAACAAGGTGCATAAATACTTAGTACAGTTGTTCACTTGTAAAATTTATTTTTGTCTGTAATTAAAGCAGTATACATAAATGTATAAATATTCGCTGTCTGCTACAGACCTCACCAGTCGTCCTTCCCAATAAGTAACATTAGGTATCCTTTGAAACTCGGATTGTTTAGGTTACTTCTCCGGAATGGTTGCCGTCTTCCAAGCTCATTATCCCATACGTGATCCTTGACGAGTACCAGGAAGTAATGGGCCTTGCAAAGACGGACGTCTGCGTAGCCATCAAAAACCCTCGCCTCCATTTGGTGCTGCTGTCATGAGAAGCTGCTCTGTTTCCCGGACCGAGCCCCGGATCAACTTCAACTGCATTTCCTTCACCTTTTCACGCAACTTACGAGTCTCACACTCATAAAACAGACAACAGTCCAACATTTATTCTTGAGGAAGATATATGGAAAGGCAAGAGGACACATGTCCGCCGCTGTGATGCTTCGGGTTTACAGTCAGTGAAACTCGGGGCAACAAAATTATCATTAATCTGTCTCGTATTTTTGGGTTCCCTAGGGTAACGACAACAGACAAGAAACCCGAACCATCGGCAGAACGGACCAGTACCAGGACAATACACCCATAGACTGGGAACTAACTTGTCGCACATACCATGTCTGCTTGCCTGTGTCTATATCTGTCTGTCTGTCTGTCTGTATCTGTCTGCCTGCGTAGAACACACACACACGTATTATAGACACCAGCTTACTGGTGTAGTGGTACCGACCTTCCCTGTTAACCACAGATGACCTACAATGTGGCGTGCAAGCGAAGCGAGTCACCACATCGAGGTTGTTATTCGTAACTACTCTGAACCCTTACTACCCTATCCCCCTTACGATGGCGATGCTACCAATGATGAACAAAATCGCCAAGGGTTAACCAGAACAAATCATGTTTTCACCGCAGCAAAGGACTTAGTCATCCAGACAGCCCTCTCCCCCCCCCTTCGCTAACGTAACGTTTCCCAAATTGAACAGATCCAGCTGGCGTTAACCAGAATAAAGAACACCATCAATTGGGTTCACTTTGGAAGCTCCCGCGCTACAATTACGGATTTTGTTCTAGCCGGTACGAAGCAATTTTATTTAGTTTACGAATGAGTGCTGGGCGACAGGGAGTTGGAAAAAAAAAATCGATAAACCATAGCAGCTCCAGGATCCCCCCCCCCTTTTTTTGCAGTAGAAATGTGGATTTGGAGAAGGATTTTGAAAATTTCATGGACAGAATTTAAAACAAACGAAGAAATACTGCAGCAAACAGAAACACAGAGGGAAATAATAACAACTATCAGGAAAAGACAGTTACACTTTGTAGGACACGTCATGGGGAAACAACAGTTAGAACATACGTGCCTAACAGGAAAATAAGAAGGAAAGAGGGCAAGAGGAAGACCACGCAGAAAATATGTAGACGGGTTAAGGACGTCTGTAGGAGAAGAAATAACAAAAGCCATCTTGTTAAGAAGAGCCATGTGCAGACAGGAATGGGGCTTCATGGTGGCCAATGTCCAAGTCCATACGGCACCCCGGTAAGGTAAGGTAACGCCAGAGTACATTAGTCAGCTTGGAAGGGATCTCCCCTGTACATGTTCATGGTTATAGCGACACAAGGAGGAAGGAGAAAGGAATGAGGGAAGGAAGGACGCTGGACATTTGAACCTACTCCACCATGGAGCTCCCGCGTTCCTCCACTATTCTGCCTTCAGGTTCCATCCACCTCCATCCACGCCTTACCAGTTGGAAACCCCTAACCCCGTCCACCTATCAATCGTCCATTTCCACCACCAGCGGCGGTCGCTTGTTCATCATTCTACCCATCTATTGGTTCCTTTCAAGCGCGACTGTCTGCCACTTCCTGTGCATTTCCATGCAATCGATGGAATTTATTACCTTGTTTTTCCCCACTTCTCCGTCCCCGGTAACTGCCACCACTCTTTTAACTCTTCGCACTGTGAACAGTTGGCTGTGACGTTACCCCTCTCAGTCCTTTATTTCGTCTACTTTCTTCTCTATTCCTTTCCTCCCTCCCTCACCAATGTTCTCTCATCCGTTCAGAGAAGTGTGTTCTTGCTGTGACTGTATAAGTTCACTTTTAATTTCATTTACTCTCCTTTCTTTAGTACCAACTCTTACTTCCATCATGGAGACTTGACAACCTGTGACTGATCCCCCTCTTCCTGAAACTTTTGGACGGTGACACAGACATGTAGTGTCTCGCACTAATGCAACACAAACAGCAGTTACTTCCCAAAGAGATCTATGGGATGACCCGAGGACTGTTGCCAACCACTGCGGTGTTGCGGCTTTTCATTCAGTGTAACTCGAAGCAACACTTATCATTATCATTATTATTATTATTATCCAGGAGGTGCCAAGATCAGAGGGAGGGAGGAGGGTGGAGGGGAGTGGAATATATAGGAAATAGAATGGGTGGGAGTGGTTTCTATGCCTTTTTCTTTTTAGCTACCCCCCGTGTAGGGGGAAAAACCTTTGGTACATGTATGTATTACTATTATTATTATTATTATTATTTTTTTTTTTTGGGTGCTTTCTCTCCACCCTTTCTTCTTTTTTTCATCTAATTGGCTTCTTTCGTCACTAATTTGTGACCACGGAATTTCTCAGTTCCTCGCTACTGCGTCCTTCGGTTTCTTCAACCCACATACCGAATCTCCTTTCCTTCCGTCCTCCTTTCTTTCCTTCCTTCTCATAAAGGGGAACTATCCACCTCTTCGAATTCTATCTTTCCCTCCCACAAAGGGGAACTATCCACCTCTTCCAATTCTATCCTTCCCTCCCACAAAGGGGAACTATCCACCTCTTCCAATTCTATCCTTCCCTCCCACAAAGGAGAACTATCCACCACTTCGAATTCTATCCTTCCCTCCCACAAAGGGGAACTATCCACCTCTTCCAATTCTATCTTTCCCTCTCACAAAGGGGAACTATCCACCTCTTCCAATTCTATCCTTCCCTCCCACAAAGGGGAACTATCCACCACTTCGAATTCTATCCTTCCTTCTCACAAAGGGGAACTATCCACCTCTTCCAATTCTATCCTTCCCTCCCACAAAGGGGAACTATCCACCACTTCGAATTCTATCCTTCCTTCTCACAAAGGGGAACTATCCACCTCTTCTAATTCTATCCTTCCTTCTCACAAAAGGGAACTATCCACCTCTTCGAATTCTATCCTTCTCTCCCACAAAGGGGAACTATCCACCACTTCGAATTCTATCCTTCCTTCTCACAAAGGGGAACTATCCACCACTTCGAATTCTATCCTTCCCTCCCACAAAGGGGAACTATCCACCTCTTCGAATTCTATCCTTCCTTCTCACAAAGGGGAACTATCCACCTCTTCGAATTCTATCGCAAACTCTTCCTCACTTCCTTTATCCCCAACGAGTTACTGGTCCTTCCTTTCGCCCTCATTCTTCACCACATGCAGTGACGTGCCTGTCCACTGGGCCGGATCCTTACCGCCCCTAAAAGTCTCGCCCGAGCCCCCCACCCCCTCTCCCCTTCCTCCCCCCTCCCCTTCCCCTTCTCCCAAGATACGTTTTCTTTCTTCCCACTTTCATCGTCTCGGGTTTTTCTTCTCCACTCCCATTTTCTTGGATACACTTCACTTAATGAGTTTTGCCTCATATCGGGACCAACTTCTACTTGGACGACAACTATTCTCGCAAAAACATGTCCATCCCCGTCCTCCTCCTCCTCCTCCTCCTCCTCTTCTCTTCCTCTTTCCTCTTCTTCTTTCCCGCTTGACATATTTAGGCCTTGTTCACACTAGCAGTTTGAACCGCACCGAAAACGCGGCAGCACCGCATAGTCAGGGAAAAAATGCGAGGTTGCATATGAACGCTTCCATTTACTTACACTGTAATTGAACCGCCGTTGTTTCGACAGCGACGGTTGAAACCTCTAGTGAGAACAGGGCCTTGTTCTCTTTGTGCCCTTGTAGCCCTCCGCTAACATATCGTTCCCGGCTTTTTCTCCACCCCTTTACCGCGCCGACCCTCCAGGCCTTCGCTACAACGCATATCTCATATCGTGACAAGCCAGCCGTGACGGGCCGTGTCTCTTCTTTTGCTCCTCTCTCTTCGTTTCGTCCTTCTCTCTCCGTGCTCTCTGTCTCTCTCCGCTCCTACCTCTCTCTCTCTTCGTTCCGTCCCTCTCTCTCCGTGCCCTCTGTCTCTCTCCGCTCCCTTTACCTCTCTCTCTCTCCGTGCCCTCTGTCTCTCTCCGCTCCTACCTCTCTCTCTCTTCGTTCCGTCCCTCTCTCTCCGTGCCCTCTGTCTCTCTCCGCTCCTACATCTCTCTCTCTTCGTTCCGTCCCTCTCTCTCTCTCCGTGCCCTGTCTCTCTCCGCTCCCTTTACCTCTCTCTCTTCGTTCCGTCCTTCTCTCTCCGTGCTCTCTGTCTCAGTTGCGACTGTCACTACGGCGGTCCGGGTTCGAATCCTGCCCAGTGCTGAAATAATTTCAGTATCGCTGCGTGGGCGGGGAGTTGGGTGTGTGTGTGCTCGTGTAAGGTCACAGCATTACCCATAGATCGGTAATACAAGCTCTGAGCTCTCTTCCAGGAGGGAAATAGCTGTCGATCACGAGTCCAACACGTGATCCAAAGACCAAGGTGAATCTCACACACACGCGCACACAAACTTCATATTTTTCTCCCCATATATTTTTATTTCCTCCCACACACCTGACCATTTCTTTTACGAATATCATTCCTATCCTTTAATCTCATTCTCCCTTCACTCACTTCATTCCTTCTCTCTTTCTCAGTTTATCCCATTTAACGACACGACTGCTTTTTAGGATTCTGTTTTAGTCAACCCCAAACTACTTCAGATGAGGTGGGCGAAGGGAGGAGGAGGGTCACCGTACCCTATTCACGGTACAATCTGGTCTTGAGGCGCCGACAGATCCGGTCGAATCCGACTGATTGTATCATGCATGATTTTGCTTTCTTCAACCGCCACACATGATCCAATCTGGTCGGATTCGATCAGACCTCTCCGATCATACTGTGGATAGGGTCGCTAAGAATTATGATGATTTTTCACTAGTGTAGTACTCCAATCCTTATCCTTCCTACCCCTACACTAATCCCCCACTCTCTCCGACAGTCTCCAGAACCCCATACAATAACACTATCCCTACGCCCTCCGTTTTCTTTTCATATCAATTTCTCTTCATCAATCCCCAACTCCTGGGGCTCTATTCCCACCACCACCACCCACGTCAACCCGACGCTAGTTCATCCCCGGACCAATCTATTAGCATACCGCCATCCCCGTCCCCTCCTCTCCCGCCTCCTCCACCCGGCGTTATTACCGATAATTAAATCGGCAACTTCCTCGGCACCAAAAACAACATGAGACGGGGACTGTGACGCCGACGGCCACTCTCTCTCCCCCCACGAGAAACAGGTAGAAAGCAAATATGGAGAATTCTCTATCTTGCCATACTCTGAGCCACGTAGAGAAAGAGAAAGAGAAAGAGAAAGAGAGAGAGAGATAGGGCGAGAGATAGGGCGAGAGAGAGGGAGGGAGAGAGAGAGAGAAAAATAGGGAGAGAGATAGAAAGAGAGGGAGGGAGAGAGAGACTGAAGGATAGGGAGAGAGACTGAGAGATAGAGATAGAGAGAGGCAGAGAGAAAGAGAAAAGAGAGGGGAAGAGGGAGAGAGAGGGAGAGAGAAAGACAGAGGGAGAAGGAGAAGAGAGAGGGTGAGAGAGAGAGAGGGAGAGAGGCAGAGTTTTCTCGATAATCACGCTCAGGAATGTCGTAGTTTATCAAGACTCCCGCCTGAAGACTTCATTATACCGGAAGTAACAACCTCTCACTACTGAACGGCTGAAACGGTAGTTACACAACCCATAACCACCACCAGCGTCAGACAATTCATTAATTCCTTCTGTGCCGGGTGGCACTCTTTCCATTCGCCACGGGTGCCATCAAGTTATCCATGGCACCCTTTCGGTGGCCTCTCCATCTCAAGGAACCAATCCAGCGCCCCCTTCTTTTATCCAGGCTCTCGAAAGGATCTTCCATTCGTCTGTGACATCCTACCTCCAGTCTCCAAGGACACACTTGTATAGCGTATCTCACTTTGAAGCAATGACCAGTCTTCCTTCACTCTCCTCCTCCTCCTCCTCCCATCCCTTTCGTGACACGTTACATCAGACAGTGTCCATTCGACACATTGGCTTGTGTTCTGGCCAACGAGAAACTATTCTATTTAGTTAAGAGAAACCTCCATGTCATAAAGGTCTAATTTCTCTTCCTGTTACTCCCAACTTCTACTCCCTAAATCCCCTTCCTGGCCTATTGTTCCCACTACCTACATCTTCCTCCTCTCATCCTCCTCCTCCGGGTCCCCTATTCCTCCTCCTCCTCCTCCGGGTCCCCTATTCCTCCTCCTCCTCCTTTTCGAAAGCTTCATTTCCTCCACTACGTCCTCTTCCATAAATGTTTCTTGAACTCTTCAGGTAGTGCTTCTGGTGTTGCCCGGGCCTCTCGACAGCTCCCCCCCCCCCCTCCCTCCCTTGGTGTCCACTCTCGGTCCAGTACAGCAGCTTTACTCCACCCTTTCCCAGCTGATCCCTACCACTCAGTTGCGAGAGAGCAGTTGCACCAATCAATAAATACGACTGCTGTCTGGGCCCCCTCTCCTCGCCCCCTCCTCCTCCTCCTCCACCATCATTACCACCTTCTCCACCACCTACTCCGACACCGCCAACACCAACTCTCGTTACACAACGAGAGTTGGTGATGGCGGAGAAGGAAGACTTCTCCGTCGTCACTAACTTTTCTCCTCTATCATCATCTCCTCTTGTACTCCGTCATTATTTCCTCTTCCTCCTCCTACTCCATTTCCTTTGCCTTCTCCTCCACAATCCTCCATCCTCCTCCTATTCCAACATCATCCAAATACTACTTCCCCACCGTCATTAACTCTTCCGCCATCAATAAATACTTCACCAGCATTAATTCTTCCATCAATAGATATTCTACCACTAACTACTCCACCATCAGTAACTCTTCCATCATCAATAAATATTCCACCACCATTAACTACTCCACCATCAGTAACTCTTTCATCAATAAATATTCCACCACCATCAGTAACTCTTCAATCATCAATAAATATTTCACCACCATTAACTACTCCACCACTTCTAACTGCGCCATCACCACTAACTACTCCACTATCACTAACTCTTCATCATCAATAAATACTCCACCAACATTAACTACTCCACCACCTCCAACTACTCCACCATCACTAACTCTTTCATCAATAAATAATCCACCACCCCTCACTACGCCACCACTTCTAACTACTCCACCACCTCTAACTACTCCACCATCACTAACTCTTCCATCATCAATAAATAATCCACCACCATTAACTACTCCACCACCTCTAACTACTCCACCACCATCAACTACTCCACCATCACTAACTCTTCCACCACCACTAACTACTCCACCATCACTAACTCTTCCACCACCACTAACTCCCCCACCACCACTAACTACTCCACCACCATTTTCCATCACCACTAACTCTTCCATCACCACCACCGAAAACTCCCTCAAGACCAACCCCCTCTTCCATCACCAACTCCTCGTCCTATAGAGGAGCAACACATCAAGCCGTGTTCCAATCCAAGACATTTACAACTCGTAAACCTTTCAACTCTTCCGCTGCGTTTTCAGACTTCTACCCGTATTCCGGCTGTCGTAAGGCTATCTTACTTGCCCGAGGAAAGAGGGAAAGCCTCTCAGAAGCAAAAAGGTTGTTAAAAGCCCATCTCTGTAGACCCTCTCGCTCCATTCTAAGATCTGTTCTTTCATTCCAGCTATGACCAGGTGGTTTTATTCGGCTGAGGGGAATCCCTCTCCTCGGCGAGGGCACCAATAGCACTGTGGAAACAGTCTCATAGCGCGAAGGGCAAAGGTGATTGTTTCGGTCGCAGTTACGTGCCTCCTGAAGTAAGCTCCCCACCTTCCTCCTCCTCCTCTTCCTCCTCCTAATCCTCGTCCTCCTCTCTCTTCTTAGTTTAGCCAGAGCACCATGACTTAATACTCTTCCTTTCCTCTTAACAATTTCATTCAATAGAAACTTGTTGATGCCCCATTTTTACTGTCTTGTTTAAAAAAAAATTCTATTATTCAATTAAATAAAATTTATTTCACAACAGTAGCTTTGTTGCAATCAGCGTCTTTCAAACACTATGACAAACACATCGGTTAAAAGAAAAAGAACAAAAAGTGCGAGAAAAAAAAAAAGGTCTACTGGATAAAACGCCCAAGAGCATTGGGATGGATTCCGTCTCTCCTTTTCCTCTCAAAGCCGCGAGTGGCCAAACTCGCAACAATTAATCGCAAAGACTACACCCCGTAAATGGAAAGAGAAGGGGGAAATGTGTATTCGAAAATGTACAGATCTCTATACTGGGCGGAAACACCATTTCCATCACGGGTAATTGCACCCAACATTTCCCCAAGCCGTTCTTTCGAGGGTAAAGTTAATTACCACTTAAGAGATGTGACGTCACACCTGTCGGCCGCCTGTCCAAGCATCACTCAGGAACGGAGCGGTCGTCCTCCACAGCTGCCGAGGGCCGCCGCCGAGGTAAAATATATGGCACGGGGAAACAGCATTTCTGTGGCATTAAATTGGGTACTGCTATTTATAGTAACTCGAGTTCTGGCGCACTGCACCTACTGTGTGGCGTAAGTGGTAGGTAAATGTCACAATGACACAAACACTTGTCGGAAGACTAGCCTGCATAAAGGATTTGATGAAATACAGTACATACCATGCTTCTTGTAAGTGCCCTCAGCGGAACGATTAGTCCGTGAACTAAGTCGTTCCGTTTTTGTAGGGTTACGGTACCGTGACGGTACGGTCTTCGTCTTATAAGAAGCAAGCCGCTCAGGCGAGGGTTCGAATCCCAGTAGGAGAGTTTATTTCCAATTATGTCATGTTATGGGATGGTACACGGTGTCAGATGTCCACTTGGGTTCCATGGACCCCAGAAAAGAGGGCAGAGTTGCAAGCGTGGGGGCTATATTGCGAAAACAAACGGCAGTTAGCGGATGTTCAGCGATTTATTTCATTGGTGAAGTAGTCTCCAGAGACTCGAGAACAGCAATGAATAGGTATGCGATACACGAAGAAATAGGTCGGGGATACCTGATCTACAGTACATATGCCGCATTAAAGGTTACATAGAGTCATGTCCATGCCCCCTGATAAACGTGGTTATTTACACACACAAAATATATATATATATAAAACCTTTCCTGCAAGTGCTAAAATGTTTACAGTGATCTATTAATAATAAGCAAACTTAAAGCAACCATCACAATACGGACTAAATAAATGCAACTGATTAAGTGAATAGACAAACCAACTATAGTTAAAATATTAAATTGATCTACTTCAATTAAAAAAAAAAAGTTAATTTCATTGGGGGTATTGACCACTTAGGACGCTGAGTATATTATTGGTAGTGTGTACATTGGCAATGTATAATTAATACGGACTTCCTTATATCCACGAACAGCACAAGGACAGTGCAAAGATTTAACCTTAAATAGTTTCAGCGGCGTTATTACTGAGGCTAGACCTAGTCCGTCCTGTAGAGAAATCTTGTCC
>NC_134812.1:38229989-38244989 GCF_046742065.1 Oratosquilla oratoria
GAGATGGAGAGAGAGAGATGGAGAGAGAGAGAGATGGAGAGAGAGAGAGAGCGAGCGAGAGAGCGAGAAAGAAAATTAAGAAAAAAATGAAAGAGGAAGACAGAAAAAGAAATAGAGAAAGAGTAAAAAATAGAGAGAGGGAAAGGCCACAACTAAGATATAACGGTATCGAATTTATTCACTTACAATACATTCCAAAAATCCTTTTCAAATACGCTTTTCAATGTCATAAAAAAGAGACAAATTTATTTAATTCCCTTACGACGTATTGCACATTACCTGCAACACGCCAAGTAAATAATGTATCCTAGTCCACTTATGTGATTACTGCGAACTAATCTTATTGTTAACCCTTCTTGCACGAAGTTCCAATATCATGTACTCGTTTGTACAGTACAGTCGGCTACACAAATACCAGTATTCCATAATGAATACCAGTATTCATTATGGATTGGTTACCACGAGCTCATGGGAAGAAGGAAGGAATATTGGGAGGTAAGAGAAGTGAAGGAGAGAAAAGAGGGAGGCAAGGAAGGGAAGAGGGATTAGAAAAAAAATAAACAAAGGGAGTGAAATGAGAGGAAGAAAGGCAGGAGGAAAACGAAGAGAAGTTAGGTCAAAACCTGAGAAACCTGTGTGTGTGTGTGTGTGTGTGTGTGTGTGTGTTTGTGTGTGTGTGCAACACTGAATGGGTCCGAGTGAACAAGTGCGGAAATATACATTTTTATCTCTCTCTTGATGGCGCAATCGATCAAGTCACTAACACTTCCCACGTGTTAGCCCGGGTTCGAATCCTTGACAGTACCACGTTTCAATTTCTGCGTGTTGGCCTCCGCGAGTCTCTCGATGTTGATGGCTTAGAATCAAAGTGTATTGTGGTTGATAACATATACATATATATATATATATATATATATATATATATATATATATATATATATATATGTATATACACAAACACACAAATTCTGCACCTGAAGGCACTCTTGGTCTTATGGTCTTATTCCTGCTGCCGGTATGTTGTTTACCATTAATCCCCGGGACACCCTCAACGCGGATAGATTACAAAGGAAGAACATGCAGACAGGTGACCTTTTGGTCCATAACTAGGTCGGATGAAAAAAAACCCATATAGATAGATAAACAGTGATGAATATTAAACAAATAATAATAATCTATAAAAGATAAATAATAATAATAGATAAACAATTATAAATGAATAAATAAAATAGAATAAATGACAGGTATTACAACATATTGCTTAGGTGTTTATCTAAATGAATCTTAAAAGTTCGAACTGTACTACACTGCACTGCCTCTGTAGGAAGTTTATTCCATTCATTAACTACACGGCTGGCGAAGTTGTTTCTATCCACTTCCAAATTGAATATATTTCCTGGCAGTTTGAGACCATTATTTTTTGTCTGAGTCACATTCAGTGCGAAAATTTCGTCACTCTTGATGTCAATTTTCTTTAGAATATTAAACACCTGTATCAAATCACCCCCCCCCCCGAGTCTACGCTTTTTTTTGGGAATATAGATTCATACTGAGGAGCCTACGGCAGGAGGCGCTCAGCTGCAGTCGAAGTCGTCACTTTTGCTCTGTTGGGGTAGGTAAACAGCCACTACTGGGAATCGGAGAGAGGTGCGGGATTCGAACCCACTACTAAGCAAATGCGAGACGAGAATGCGTAACGTAGGCAAGGGGTTATCGTGTGCATTTTTTTTTTCATTTTCATGAAAAAAACGCGATCTCTTCCTTTGCATTCGAAACGCTAAACCTTACTAATTAATGCATTTTGGTCACTGATCCGACATTTATGTGGACAAGCGAATATTATTCTCCACCCTCTCCTTATCCTCTTTCCCTCTCCCTCTCTCTTCTTAAAAAAAGTTGTAAGGCTGTAGATGACTCCAGTCTGTTTCTTGGAACTGTGCACCAGCAGAGTCGCAATAAAACCTTTGCCCGTTGACAAGACCGGACCAGGCTCAGAAGCGAGCGCCTCTTCTCGTTTGACCTTCCAAGAAATCCGCGTCTCCCGAGCCAAATCACGGCCCTCCGACGCCGCCGTTCCTTGACCTGGCGGGGGACGGACGTGTCTGGCTTTCGCGAGAGGACGTTCGGACCCTCTTCCCCCTTCAGTGCAAATGGTTTGTCCTAAAGACTCCCCTGTGGCCCAAGAATTTCTTTCGGATCTAAAAAAAATCTCTCAGCCGAAAAAGAGGGGGGGGCAGGTGATTAGTTTTATCATTCTTTTGTCCTTGCTAACAATGGGCTATTTCAACTCATTCAGCTTCAGATAAGGGACAACCCTCTTCTTTTTGTGGGTATCGTTTCTTTTATTCTGGCTGTCGTCGGGTTATTTAATTCATCTCTTGAGTAATCCCTTTAGTAATACAAACATTCAGACTATCTCGACCTCTAGTTGCACAAAAGTCGGGTGAGCAAAGTTTAACAGCTTCGCTATAGTGGCGCCTTACAGATTTTATTATAACATACCAAACGGTTTCATTTGGAGGGTGGTCAACTTCCCTGCAAAACGGGGTTCCTTAGAAGAATAAAATAGTCTTGAAGAAGGTGAAGAGCCTAAACCAGGAAGCGCGTATCAACGGCCGAAGCCGTCACCTTTGCCCTTATGCGCTTGCATTGTTGGGGCAGGTTACAGTCACCGTTGGGAATCGGAGAGGAGTGCGGGATTCGAACGCATAACTAAGCGAATGCGAAACCAAACACGCTTCCGATGACGCCTTCAGCGTAAGGTTACAAAGGATCACAAAGGAGGAGCATGCCGACAGAAGACCTTTTGGTCCATAACTAGGTCGGATGCGAAAAAAAAAATCATAATGATAAATAAAGGAAAAATAAATAAAATTATGATAATAATAAATAAAATAAAATAAAATAAAATTGTGTGACACTCCATAATAAAGCCTGTGGAGTGTCACACAATTGGAAAAGGGAGTTTTAGCACTTCGTAACAGAAACAATCTTCATACTCTTAGAAGGTTTTCCTACTTCCGCTACACAATGATGTATAGGGTTAACATATCTCTAAGTCCTGGATACGATGACAACAACACTTGAATAATTTCGATCTGTTTAACGTCACAATGTTGTTCTTCTAAAGGCAGGATCTCCGGCTCGGACGTTGTAAAGAGCCACAACCCTAGACTACCTGAGGCTGATCTTCACGCGCTTAACATAACTTAACCTAACCAAACCTAACTTCCTAACCTACTATAACTAATTAATCAAATCAGCCATCCTGAGTCCACTGCTGAACAAAGGCCTCCTTCATAGCATTCCATGATTCATACGACCACGCCAACCTCTGCCACGTCACTCCTGCAAGCTTCTCGATCTCGTCTTTCCACCTTCTGTCTGGCCTCCCTCTTCCACGCTTCCTTTCTCGCGGCGTCCACTCAGTAACACACTTGCTCCATCGCTCACCAGTCGTTCGCGCTAACTTACCTGCTCAATTCCACTTCCTCTCTTTTACCGCCTCCACAACATCTTTCGCTCTAGTCTGCTCTCTCACCCAACTTGCTCTCTTTCGGTCTCTCAGTGTTATTCCCATCACTGATCTCTCCATTCTCCTCTGTGCAGTCCTTAGCTTTGTTTCCATTGCCTTCGTTAGTTTCCAAGTCTCACACCCATAGATTATTGCTGGCAGAATGCACTGATTGTAAGCTTTACGTTAACTAAATAAATATAACTAAACCTAACCATAATTAAAACGATCATCACTGTTGAAGCTATTTATATTTACAAGTTCACTTCTGGGGTTTCTGCTCTTTGCAAGCTAATATTATGTGGGCTAGTTTATCTTTACATGGGTACTCTGGGATAGCTGATGTTTACAATGTCCCTTGGCTCAATTGCAAAAGGTGTTACAAAAGGTCAAGGAAGGAATCAAACTTGGTTATGTCTCCCTAACCCATCCACTCTACAATATACAATAGTTTGGTTCAGAGTACAATCTACAAGATAGCTATCGTCCTGGGGAAACTGAGAAAGTACTTTATAGAAGTCAATAAATGAAGTCTGATTTACTTTTTGCCTTTCCATCAACCCGAGCTAAATAAAATAGTCTAGCGTAAAAAAAAGACAGCTATCGTCCAGAGGAAACTGAGAAAGTACTATATACTTTATAGAAGTCAATAAATGAAATCTAATTTACCAATTACCTTTCCATCAACCCGAGCTAAATAAAATAGTCTAGCGTAAAAAAAAAAAAAAAAAAAAAAAAAAAAAAAAAAAATCATCTTGGTGGTCTTAGAAACGTGTCAAATAACTTTCAAACGCCAAGCAAGCAAACAAAAATAAATGCTTGAACTGAATAAAATTGTGTGGTGTTTGCCCAGAGAGAAAATACAATGTGAATTTATCGTAGTGATATGGCAAAGGTGTCGTACGCTTTACAAACATCGCTGAAGGAGGCGGAGACTTCTCCGCCACAGATCTCTCTCTCTCTCTCTCTCTCTATAATATATATATATATATATATGAAGTTGTTTCTTCCTGGAATGAAGCGGTCACTAGAGCCCCGCCCGCTGCAGAGGTGCCCTGGCTCTATCGGAAAAAAAAAGGGGGGGGGGGAGCTGTCTTTCTCTCGATTTTCCTATCTTTATTTATATTTTTTACTCTTTTCGTTGTCCAAAATACCTTTGGAAATCTAATGTATACTTCAGGAAAGTGGGGATAACCTTGAAGGATTAAAAAGGGAATGTGGGAGGGAGTGGGGCGGAGGGAGAGAGGGAGGGAGGGAAAAGAGGGAGGGAAAAGAAAGGAAGAAAAGGAAAAGGAAAAGGAGAAAAAATAGGGAAGGAAGGAGAAAGATATTATTTATATCATTATAATTTTCATTTTATTTTATCTATTTATTTTATTTTATTTTATTTATCATTATATTTTTTTCGCATCCGACCTAGTTATGGACCAAAAGGTCTCCTGTCGGCATGCTCCGCCTTTATAATCCTTTGTAATAATGAAGATGATGAAAGAAAAAGAAACGAGGGATGAAAGAAAGGAAGAAAGGAAGGAGAAAAGTGAGGGAGAGAGGAAGAACACTGACGACAAAGTGGGAACGAGAAAGTAATATTGGACGGTAAAAGAACTGAAGGAGAGAGAGAAAAGGGGGAGGTAAGGAAGAGGATAATAACAGGGAATAAGAAGGAAGAGTGGATAAGGAAAGATGGGAAGACTTAAGAAAAAAAAGAATAATGGGGAGATGGAAAGAAGGGTAGAGGAAAATGAGAAGTGAGGTCTACGTGGACGGGCAAACCCATAGTGATTTCATTCAAAGACGACACAAAGGCCTATGCGAAATAAAGACAAGATAGAAGAAACGGTGGAGTAGGAGACAACAAATAACCAAGGTAAAACAGTAAAACGGTGAAGCTGAGGAAGGGTAAAAGGTAGGTGAAAAGTACAATAGAGTTGGAGGATGAATATATACTCGTAGATGTTGTTCTGCACCAAAGAGCACCAAAATGTTTACACACACACACACACACACACACACACACACACACAGTAATGACGCAAAGCTAGTAGGACAGATGAAACCAAATAGTTTAAAGGACTGATGCAATGACTCCCATTAAGTACAGCTGAAAGGCTTGGGAAAAAATAGAATAAAATAAATAAGATAAACAAATAACGACCTTGGAAGTAGATATAAAGGGCGAGGAGACCAATTAAACGATGAAAAGTGGAACAGGGGGGGAGGGGGAAGGGGGATTCCGGGAGAGGGGAAAGATAAGGGGAGAAAGGAGGGAGAGGGATGAAGAGGAGAAGGGACAGGAGCCAAGGAAGGGTGGGCAAGCGAAGGGGGAAGGGGAGAAGGGGTAGAGAAAGACGTAGAGGAGGAGAAAGAGACAAGGAAAGGGTTAAGGATGTTGGGAGAAGGAAGGGAGGGAGAATGGACGAGGAATGGGCAAGGAGGGGAAGAGGAAGAGAAGTGGAAGGGAGGAGGAAGGGAGGAGGAAGAGAAGAGAAAGGAAGGAGTAAGGGAAGAAGGGAAGAGGAAGGGACGATGATGAGAGAAGGACAAAGAGAGGAGGAGGAGGAGGAGGAAGGATCAGGAAGAAGTGGAGGAGGAAAAAGACAAGGAAGGAGAGGGGGGAGAGTATTTCGCCCCCGATAACCAGCGGGTCTATCCTTGAAGACAATATCGTAACAACGAGAAGATAAATAGTCAGATCTGGCAAAAGAGATATAAGAAGGGTAGTAGAGAAAATGGATACAAGTTACAAGTGATATGTACTCTTCTTTAAGTGGAGATTATTCTCGTAAATAGAAACTGCGTGACCGTGATCCGTTCGGGTGCCACGTTAGTCACGAAGGTATTGCAGGAGGAGAGGGGAGAGGTGACTGGAGAATGGGGGATGGGGGACAGGGAGTGAGGGATGAGGGGAGAAGAGATAACGAGGGGAGGGTGAGAGGGGTGGGGGAAAGGGGAGAAGGAAGGGTGAGAGGGGAGACGAAGATGGGAAGGGGAGAGGAGCAAGAGGGGAGAGGGGGAAGGGGAGAGGAGCAGGAGGGGAGAGGGGAAAGGGGAGTGGCATTAGGGTGAGGGGAGAGAGGGGTAAGGGGAAAGAGGGGAGAGAGAGATGAGAGGTGGGAGAGAGAATGAGGTGACAGGGGAGAAAGGAGACAGGGAGAGGAGAAGGGGACATGGGAGGGGGGGAAAGGGATGAGGGAAGGGGAGGGGTGGGGATTGGGAGAGAAAGGGACAGAGGGTGGGGAAGGGGGCGGAGGAGAAGCGAGGGGGGGAGGGTGAGAGAAGAGGGGGAGGGATGAGGAAAAGAAAGGGATGGAAAGTAAAAAGATATATGATGAAAATAGGATTGAACTAACACCGAAAGGGAAGAAAGGAGAGAACAGACGCAAGCGGAAATTAGTGTCAGCGTGTGTGTGTGTGTGTGTGTGTGTAATAATAATAATAATAATAATAATAACAATCGGTTTATTAAGGGAACAGCGATACAGAGATACACCGACAATACACAATTTATTTATTTCTTAGAGTTAGTCTAGTTTAAGTAAATAATAAGTCCACATATGATGGTGGCAATATTTCCTCTGTGTGTGTGCATGTGTATGTTTGTGTGTGTGTGTTTGTATGTTTACGTGTGTGTTTGTGTGTGTGTGTGTGTGTGTGTGTGTGTGTGTGTGTGTGTGTGTGTGTGTGTGTGTGTGTGTGTGTGTGTGTGTGTGCCCGTGTGCGCGCGCGCGCAGCGCCCCTTAATAACACGTGAAAATAAAATTGTCGCCGGGCCAAAGGAGCAAGCAACAACATCCAATTCCGTTCTTTCTAATGAAAAGACGTTTCTTTGCGTAGACCAATCGAGAGGGGCGCTTTGACCTGACGTGAAGAATTGGCGGCGCAAGCACGGAGGGGTGACGGAGGGGGGAAGTAGGGGGAAGGGGAAAAGGGGAAGGAAGGGAGAGGGGAGAGGGGGAAGTAGGGGGAAGAGGAAAGGGGGAAGGGGGAAGAGGAAGGGGGAGGGGAGAGGGAAGAGGGGGAAAGGGGAGGAAGAAGAGGAAGGAAGAAGGGGAGGGGGAAGGGGGAAGGAGGAAGGGGAAGAAGAGGAAGGAAGAAGGGGGAAGGGGAAGGGGTGGAGAGGTGAAGGGAGGGTAGAGAAGGTAGAGGAAAAAGGAAAGGGGGCACAGGAAGGGGAGAGCGAAAGGGGGGACAGGGAGAAGTTGAAAAATATAAAGGGGAGAAGGACAGAGACAGGGAGTGGAGAAACGATAAGGGTACAAGGGAAACGTGAGAGGGAAGAGTGGAAAAAGGAAAGCGGAGGAAACGGGAAGAAAGGGAGAGGGGACAAGAAGAGTAGGAGAATGGAAAGGGGGGAGGGAAAAGGAGAAAGGAGAGACTAGATTGGATAATGTAGAGAACAGAGAAGGGATAGCGTGGAGGGGAGAGGGTAACGGGGATAGAGGACGATAAAGGGTGATGTCGATAATTTCAAACACTTTAAGGATAGGCAGGAGCACCACAGCACGACACAACAAAAGGTGTCACGAGTGAAGACCAAGTGAGGTCCCCCGACGTCTGACATCTCACCACCGAGGAGGTCCTTTGTGCGCCACCAAGCTCGCAGACTCCCGTCTCGCATCCCGTCAGTTCCGTCCGTCTGTTTGTTTGTCCGTCTCGATCACTACGGCGGGTCGGGCGACATCCTGTCGCCGCCACGACGAATAGGGGGGGAAGCCCCCTTCGCTGAGGTGACGAGGCACTTTGCTCCCTTCACTCTGGCTGACGGCTTCACACATAGCCAAGGAACGCCAGTATTGTCCACTTATTTACGCTGACGCAGTTAACGTCGATGATGATATCATGAATGACAATAAGAACCCTCCCATCGAAGTCGCGTCCCTTTCTCTCTCCATCACCTATAGATGGGACCATCTACAGTATGACTCCATTTCCTGATATACTTACTCTATACACGTCTAACAAGAATAAAACGGTTCTAAAACGTTTACCCCTTCAATACCGGGTGACTCTTTTTCTTCCACTTTGGCTACAACCCGGACTCTTTCGTTCATCTCCGTGGCGTCCCCTCCAAGGTGACGGAGTGACTGCCTGTCTCGATTAACCCCGTTCCGTCCCGTCACTTTTCAATTCTGGTTTACCATCGCTTTTAATTTTATTCTGGTTTACCGCCAGGCTATTTCATTCATCGCCGTGGTACCCACCCTATCCCCATTTTGGATCGAGTCCAAGTCGAAGAAAGTTGGGGGGGAAGACTTCCAAAAAACATCCTTATGGATGGAAAAGATATAAACATCTTTTCAAACAATTATCTTAACTGAGGCGATGTCCCCCTAGCAGAGGATTTAGACTATTACAATTAACTAAATGCAGTGTTGTGACTCCCTTTGGAGACTATTCAGGCGGAAGAGAGTGAGATAGTGATAGAGGGAGGAGGGAAAGAGTGAAGGAAGGAGGCAGGGAGAGGCTGAAAGGAGGGAGAGAAGGAAGAGGCAGAAAGAGGAGATACGGGGAGAGAGAAGGGAAGAGGGGAAGAGTGGGAGAGAGAAGGGAAGAGGGGAAGAGTGGGAGAGGGAAGGGAAGGGGGAAGGGAGGGAGCGGGAGAAAGGAGGGAGGGAAGGAGGGAGGGAAGGAGGGAGGGAAGGAGGGAGGGAGGGAGGGAGAGTGCTCAAACCCGAGCATAAAATTTAGTCCAGTTGACATCGTGACTACATTACTCGAGGGTCCCCGAAAAAATGCGACACTACAATTTCCTAATTAGTGTTGATAATTACGCGGGGACTAACATGACACGGGACTCTCGCCCTCCGACTAGGCCGCATAATCTGCCTGCCACGGCGAGTAGACTCCGATGTGAAATTAAGTACGCATGCGCGCACGCACACACGAACACACGCTCGCCATCAAACGCTTTTCGAAGATACAAGTCGTTACTGTCCCCCTTGTGCAAGGTGGTGGGGGGGGGGGTTGCGATCACAGTAATGCAGATAGATGGGTACAAACTCTGGGCTCTCGTAGCTGTCGATCACGAACCCAACACGTGATCCAAGACCATGGTGATTCACACAACCAAGTCTTACTGGTGGAATGGTTAGTGTCGGGACCCGTTAAGCTGCAGTTCCATTATCACTGTAAGTCGTTACTGGCCCCCTTGAGCATGGCGATGGATGTGTGGTGTGTGTGCAGTGTCACTGCATTACAAGCTCTGAGCTCTCATTCGAAATGGTAATAGCAGCTGATCACGAGTCAAACACGTGATGCGAAACACCTCTTCCCCTCTCTTCTGCCTTTCCCTTCTCTCCCTCCTTTCAGCCTCTCCCTGCCTCCTTCCTTCACTCGTTCCCTCCTCTCTCTATCACTATCTTACTCTCTTTCGCCTGAATAGTCTCCAAAGGGAGTCACAATACTGCATTTAGTTAATTGTGATAATCTAAATCCTCTGCTAGGGGGACGTCGCCTCAGTTAAGATCATTTTTTGAAAAGGTGTCTATCTCATCATGAGACGTCCCCCCTTCCCCCCATATACACAACACACACGTGGTAATACTATTACCAGAGCCACGAAACCCCTGTTTCACAGCCATTACTAATATCCTGAAGCCTTCTCCATATCATCACCATCTACGTGTGGAAGCTGTTAGCACGAGCTGGGCCCAAGGAAGCATATTTGCTCATCTAACATGTTTACCAAATCATCCTGACCTACACAACTGCAATGTTTCTTATGTTGACTTAATCACAATACCGAAGTGCCTTGTTAGGAGGGTCTAACCCTAGTGATGCTTCGTATATACAGTGATGAAGAAGGTAAGGAGCCTACGCCAGGAGGAACGTAGCTGCGGCCGAAGCCGTCACCTTTGCCCTATTATGCGCTTGGGCTGTTGGGGCAGGTCACAGTCACTGCTGGAAATCGGAGACAAGTGCGGGATACGAACCTACAATTAATCGAATGCGAGACCAGTACGTTTCCGATTACGCCATATCAGCGCACAGAGGAGGAAACCATCGAAGTATGAAGACCTGCCCGTAGAAAGACGATTGCATCATCCCCAGAAGTCTCGCCGGGGTTTGTGAAACAAGAAGAGATCGGACCTACGACTGCGGCAACTCCTAAAGGGCAAGTGCACCTTACAAAACAAAAGGATTACAAAGGCGGAGCATGCTGACAGGAGACCTTTCGGTCCATATCTAGGTCGGATGCGAAAAAAGATCATAATAATGATAAATAAATAAAATATATAATAATGTAAATAATAAAATACATAAATGCATATGTATAGTTAAATAATAAACAAACAGGTAAATAATTAATAATAAATTAACATATAACTAATAACAAACCATCTCCCCTTGGGCAAAACACCCACAACGTAACTTATCCCAGGACTGTAGTACAGTCAACAACTTCCGAGGTCAAGGCGAGAACACCAAAGTTCACACCATATGAGATCAAGAAAGAGGCCAAGGCCGAATTACACCATTAAGTCCGAGTCTCAATCTACGTCAAGAGTGGCATACGCTCCAGGTCCAGGTCTGAGATCTCTACTTCCCCGTGCAGGACGATCAATAATTCAATTAATCATTCCGTCAGTCAATCAATACACCAAAGGGCCATTAATGTGAAGACATTAAACTACGAGTTTCGGGGTTGACAGCTGGCAAAACCTGCAATTTGCCCTGTGCGCCTCTCTCTCATCTTCTACGTAGTCTTCGTGATCATGGCATGCAAACTGGATTACTTCGCCATGCTACATTAACTTCACGTTCGAAGCTGCGAGACGGTATGCAAACTTCATCCACGACAGAATAGCGATCATATTGCCAAAGACATTGCGGTACAATAAGGTGAAGAGCCTTCACCAAGAAGCACGACGCGGCCTTCGAAATAGTCCCCTTTGCCCTATGATGCGCTGTTGGGGTAGGTAAGAGTCAGTGCTGGGAATCGGAGTGAATTACGGGATTCGAACCCACGACTAGGTGAATGCCGCGCGTTTCCGATTACGTCACCAGCGGAGTACAAAACTAAATATTATGTACTACATAAAACGTGTATACACAATACTCTAAGAAATACCCTGCTTTCTTGTTTGAGCAAAAATATTACTAATTACAAACACCCAAATTCCCTCGTTCTTCCGTACAAAAATGTGAAAGAAGTTTTTTTTATACATTCTATCGCCTATTAAAAGGGTCCATTCATACTTGAAAGTTTGTATTTACTGAACAAAGTCTTCCGTGGGTACTCACCGCAAAAAAAAAAAACATTATATGTAGTTCATTTTCAAAATTCGTTGCAACAAAGGCCTGTTGTTAAATGTACTAATATATTTTTTTTTTATCTCCAATGCAGTTTCCGTCCGCATTAAAATCACGTGACACCCTGGCTGTCCGCCATTTATAACAGATCGAAGAATGGTTCCCTTCCAACACATCTAAATAGACGAGTCCCAATTTCATCTTGGACAAGGCCGAATGATTTCATTCAATGGTGACAAACCTCCATTTCTGCACTCACACACTCAGACTATGTCGCCTCATTTCCCCTTACGGCCGCATCTCGACGTCTCTAGTGATAGCATCCTCATTCTCCACAAAGCGATGACGTCTCCCAAAAGCCCCACTGTGACGTCCCCATTCCTGACCCCATCACTTCGACGTCTCGGCTCCCTTCGTCCTACATTCTACTCCCTACGCACCTCACTGCGTAGACGTACCCAATGATATCTCCCAGTCAGTGTTGGCGTTCCCCTCATACCTAGGTCTAACCGGTCTCCCCATTGCGACGTCCCCCCCCATTCCCCGTCACTGCGTCGGCTTATTACATGCATAGTCAATCAGGCTAATCCTTTCTCCCGCCCTACTCGCTCCGCCAAATACAATCCAGAAGTTAACATTTCCATATGTACTCTGGCATCCGCGTTCCCGCTGCCTTAACCCTTTCCCTCCACAATGTGGGTTACTCTATGTATTTAACCCCGAATGCCGCCAGATGATTTTATTCAGCTGATTGGGCCAGTGGTGGGCCAGGATCTTCTCTGAATTGGGTCTCGGTCTGTTCAAACCCTATTCAGATAGGGGTAACACAAGAGCGAATCTACGTGTATCACACTATGGGGTGACTGAGGGCTTCGGCGACACCGAGGTGAACTTGATGAATTATTTTCTGGCTGGCGCCGGAGGATCTCATTCAGGTGCTAAAGGATTTAACGGATTCTTATCATGCTTCCATTCTTTCTTTTCACCATCGACTTCTTCTTCTTCTTCTTCTTCATTATTTGCTCGTCATGACTTTTCTTCTTCGTCTTCAAAAGTTTTTTGTTTTCAGACATAAATTATATACAGAGTTAACAACACAAACTATTTTGACTACTGAACTGAGTAATTCTATTTACAACTGCTATATCTGATTCTCATAGTGTTAATGGTAGTGGTTAACGATGGTAACCACAATGCAGACGACGATAACGACAACAATGAGGATACTGGTAGCGCTTGTAGAGGTGTTGGTGATGGGTGTTAGTGGTGAAGGTGGTGATGCTGTTGAAGGTGATGTTGTATCACCTCTCATTCTATTCTGGTTGCCATCACTCATCAACTCATCTCTGGTATCAAGAATAACAAACAAATACACAAACACACACCTCGTGGCGTTGTGGTTAGAGTTCTCGCCTGCCACTACAGCGGTTCGGGTTCGACTCCCGCCTAGGGCTGAAATAATTCTAGTATCGCTTCGCTGCGGGGTGTTACTCCTACTCTCGTGGGCGGGGAGTTGGGTGTGTGTGTGCGTGTAAGGTCACAGTATTACCCATAGATCGGTCATACGAGCTCTGAGCTCTTATCCAGGAGGTTAATAACTGTCGATCACGAGTCCAACACGTGATCCAAGACCATGGTGGTGAATCATACACACACACACACACACACACAAAGTTGTACCAACCGACGTGGTTTTACTAACTAGCTCTCTAATGGTAAACCTAGTTTGCGTACCGCTGTCAGCGTCCTCACATTATGGTACACAAGCGATAACCAGTGACGTTACTACAGTGATGATTGACGTACCTCATGATGATGTGACGTCATTAATTTCCGTTTTCTTTTATGTCCACCGGTTACCCCTAGGTCGCCCGATACCTTCATTCCCTTCAGTGAACTTATTTCCCTAGCGGGCTGTCCAACCACACAGGGCACAGGTGATGAATCTGGTCCCAACTTCACAACTTTGGTTTACTAAGAATCCACAAGACCGTATGGCAACAGACGAATATGTAGAAAATGCTAGAAAACAATACAAGCAAAACCTACGTATATTCACGTCAGGACACGTTTAGCTACAACCCTAGGCCATCACCTTTGCCCTATGTGCTCGGGCTACCAGGGTACGTAGCAGCTATTCACAGCTCTTGGGTGTCGAGCGCGGGGTCCGAAACGTAGAGCGAGACCGGAACCAATCCGTCAATCGCTACAGAGGATGGATGGATGGATGGATGGATGGATGGATGGCACGTTAATGATGTTGACTACTGATGGCAACACACTCCACTTGTAACCGAGATGGTGCTAGTACGTTCGGCGCCAGTTGGCATTTTCCATCATTCTATAGATCTCCGTCCTATAGAATGGACATCAATTCACTAGAATCAGTCAGAGAAGAATGATCAAAATGATACATGGATTCAGAAATTTGCCTTACGAAGAGAGGCTTAGGCACCTTAATTTACACTCTCTGGAAAGACGCAGAGTGCGGGGTCATCTAATAGAGGTGTTCAAGTGAACCAAAGGCTTTAACAAGGGTGATGCAAGCAAGGTCATCATATAAGAACAACAGGGCAGAACTCGCAGTAATGGATTTAAACCAGACAAATTTAGATTTAAGAAGGAAATAAGCAAGAATTGGTTTACTAATGGAGTGGTCAACGAATGCAATAGACTTAGTAACCATGTAGTGAGCGCTGAAACTATCAATTGTTTTAAGAAACGGTTAGACAACTTTATGGATGGGGATGACAGGTGGTGATGGATATGGAGCTGCCTTGTGTAGGCCTTATGGTCTCTTGCAGTCCCCTTCATTCTTATGTTCTTATGTTCCAGGATGCCTCCAGGATACTTTCCAGTGGCACCAACTCTGTAGCGGCGTGGTATAAGCCGAAGGCTGGATGGGATGGGCTTTTCCTCTTATCCTGGTTTCCGTCAGGCTATTCCAATCACCTCAATGGCATTTCCCTCCATTGGGAGTGACCTGATATGGTGATACGCTTATCGTACCTTGTTATGACTAATTGCATTCATGGTGATGGTTGGAAGGAGGATACCACCTCCCCGATCGAGAATGTTATTTCTTGCACACACACCGGTCCCTGAAGTGAATAGCAGTGATGGCTAGGTACACTACAAAAGTAAAATGCTTACGAAATGGTGATACATGGTTGTGGTGGCGGTAGTTGTGGTGAATGATTGTGATGGTTGTGGTGGTGCTTCTGGTGGTGGCA
>NC_134812.1:38247489-38312489 GCF_046742065.1 Oratosquilla oratoria
CGAACCACGACACGAACAAAGCTTCCTCTGACTAGCCCGACAACACCAGCTATGTCAACACCGCCATATCTTACCCCTCAAGGTAGTGATTTTTTTTTGTGCGGGGGGGGGGGCTCCCCTCGAGTGAATTATACTGCCTGGCGTGAACAAGAGCAATGGTAAGTAGTCCTTACCTTGTTCCAAAGTTCAAGTTTTACAAAATTAAGGCAACATAAATAAGCCCAAGTGATATACATTTCCACCCCAAATCGAAAACAAGGAGATTCAGGGAGGAAAACGTTTCGTTTACATATAGATATGATTCTGATAAGTCAACTAAAAGTGAATACATTCAGATAATCAATACACGCTCTTTGATGACCGGTACATTCTGAACATTGTTCCGTCATTTTTTGGACGACTGCATGAACGAAAAAAGTGGTCGATGGATGTCACCAGCAGACGTCCAGTGCTGGACAAAGTCTCCTAAGCTTCTTTCGAGATAAACTCATACAGCTTTGACGTCATCAGCTATGAGAATTCCATTGGCCAACCTCTTCCTCGACTCCTTGGTGCGAGCGGCCCACGTCCAACTGATCAACTTCCTCTCTCAACATCTCACCCATGACAAGGCCGTGACTGGCAACTATCAAAGACTGACAATGTCATTGAGAGAGGATAGGTTGAAAACAATAGCTTCGATCTCTTTACAAGTGGAACGCAGACGCCGTAAGCACAGAGCCGGTGTAAAATGGAATATGGACCCCACTTGAAATTGAACCCGGGGTTCATTTTCTATAGCAGAAAATGGACCCCCACTGGAATATTCAACTCACTGTCATTAGGTTAGGTATGGTCAGGTATTTCAATAAACAATAGTTATTGATAAATGTTGAAGTGCTATCTGTTTATAAATAGAAGAAAAAAAAATTGAGTGGGGGTACATTCTATGGGAGTCCTTTTTCTATCTCCCACCGGCTCACCCGCAAAACTTGTGTCCGCGGCGGCTTTTAAAGATTCACACTCGGCAATAAAAATTACCCAATTGTGTTCAAAATGTATCACTCACAAAGACCTGTTTGTACCTTAAGAATGCAATACACGTTTATGAATGATTTTCACGGTTTTTGAAACATTCACTGACTGTTAGTCGGGTCATATTTCTATGCAAACAAAACTTTATGGCCGTGAATGATCCCCTGAATTCGACGTGGTCAATACTGACGATCGCAGCATTCCGATCACTATTGAGTCAACTGTCAACTGTAGTCAATACAGCCCGGCAAGAGTAACGCAAAACGTAAAAACAGGAGACCTCAGAGCGAAAAGGTTTATAAACGAAAAGTTACGATTCCTTGAGGCAGATTCAATCCAGGGTCCGCCCTCGATTTGGAAAAGAAGAGGAAGAAAAGAAGAAGATTTGGAAAAGAAAGAGAAGAGGAAAGGGAAGAAGAAGAAGAAAAGAAGATTTGGAAAAGAGAAGAGGAAAGGGAAGAAGAAGAAGAAGAAAAGAAAATTTGGAAAAGAAAGAGAAGAGGAAGGGAAAGAAGATGATCAATCAAGTGTTCCAGTCCTTCACTAATCAAAAACTTACCCTCCTCCACCCGAAACCCAAAAGTCTAACAGAGAGAGAGAGAGAACCCAGCCAGCCAGTCAGCCACTCACCCAACCGCCTAGCAACCATCTCCCCCTTCCCCCGAATCCATACTGAACTCTTGAATATACTGTGCATTTCCAATATTCCAGTTTATAAAAACGAGGGCCACTATACAAGGGTTAATAAATTTCAAAGGCGATACCAACATATGAAGAACTTGCTCTGACGCGCACGCGCGTGCACGCACGCACACACATGCACGACTACTGCCTTCAGTTTCGAGTTTCACAGAGTGGAAAACCATCAGAGCCCCTGAGCGATTGGCAACGGTCCTCGGGCCCTTCCTGAGATCTCTATGGAAAAAAAAATTGGATTGTTGTCTGTGGTGTATCACTGTGGGACGGTTTCCATTCTACCGGCTGAAAATAGGAAGGCAAATATCGCCGGCTGCCAGCTCTCCGTGTATGTAAAGGTACAAGAAATGCAGTTGAAGTTGAAGGGGATATCTTGGACCCAGTTCGGAGAATGAGAATCAGCACCTCAGGGCTTCATCTTCTGATGGAGATGAAGAGGTTGGCGGGTTTCGAAATTGGGCAGCTTCGTGCCGGGCCATGACAGTTACCCGTCACTAGTACCCTGTGCTGTATGTCCATACAAAGCATATCAGGACAGAACATACAAAATACAAAAATGTATTCTATGAAGAAAGGTGGAGTGGGAGTTTGGAGGGAGAAAGGACTTTCTAACCACGTACATGAAACCAATCCGGGCACAGGACGTCCATCTTTAGAGCCGCCGCCGTCAAGGAGGTGGCGTCGTCGGCGGCGGCGCCGCCACTGACGCCAATTACTCTCGCCAGGTCGAGACGGGGCACCACAATGTCCCATTCCAATTACTTCGCGTCCACTGCCTCCTCCAATACCATTACACCCGGTATAACTTTCCTTCTCGAGGACAATAAACATTTTCATTGAACAGATAAGGCAGTTCAAGCATTCCACTAGGTTAGATTACGGTCAAATAATCAAAACGAGATTACCACACATTGTCAAGTCACACTTTGCTAAGCCCCCAAAAAAGAATCCTTTGGCAGTGAAAGGGTTTAATCCTATTCGACCCAAGATTCTGCTCTGCATTCGGCTTTGTTACGGGTCGAAAGGTCTCTGTCGGAAATCTTTGCCTTTGCCTTTGCCTCTCTATTACGTTCCCCCACACCCGGTGAGAAACCCCTTGCTCTTGCCCCTGCCCTTGCCCCTGTTTCTGCCTCTGCTCCCGCCCTTTCCTTGCCCTTATCCTTACCCGAAAAGGGGCTGCTTACGCTTTCGTCTTAACAACCAGTGTGATTTCCCGTTTACCTTACCCGAGGAGACTCTGCCAGTGGCCTTAACTTCGGTTTTCAGAAACAAACTCCCGTCAGCATCTGCGCAAGGAGAACCTCGTGCATTTGGCTAGGATGTGCCACAGGGAGGGGGATGAGGAAGAGGAGGATGAGGAAGAGGAGGATGAGGAAGAGGAGGAGGAGGAAGAGGAGGGGGGAGAGGAGGAAGAGGAGGGGGAAGAGGAGGAGGGGGAGGAGTGAGGAGGGGAAGAGGAGGAGGGAGAGGAGGAGGTGAGGAGGGGAGGAGGGGAAGAGGAGGGAGAGGAGGAGGTGAGGAGGGGAGGAGGCGGGGAGGAGGAGGGAGAGGAGGAGGTGAGGAGGGGAGGAGGAGGGGAGGAGGAGGAGGAAAAGAAGGCGGGGGGGGGGAAACAGTAAGAATACAATGAAAGTGCGACGCTGTACGGATGTGGTTCACTGGCACAAAATTATCTCTTCGTTACTTCGGGAGCTGTGAGCAACGACGATTACCAAGATCGGCTAGCGGCAGCAAGAACGGAAGTAAAGGAGTCACCCCAACCGGTACGGAAGGACTTTGAGCAACTCGACGTTGCGTGTCAGAAGGCAAAGGGCAGATGCAGGAAAGTGAAAAGGTGGGAGAGGAAAGGGGAGGAAGGGGAAGGAAGGGAGAGGAAGGGAGAGAGAGGGGAAGAGAGCGGGGGAAGAAAGGAGAGGGAGGGGAGGAAAGGAGAGAGCGGGGGAGGAAAGGGAAGGGAGGAGAGGAAGGGACAGGGGGAGGAAAGGGGAGGAAAGGGAATGGAGGGGAGGAAGGGACAGGGGGAGGAAAGGGGAGGAAAGGGAAGGGAGGGGAGGAAGGGACAGAGAAGGGGAGGAAAGGGAAGGTGAGGAAGGGAGAGGGGGAGGAAAGGGTAGGGAGGGGAGGAAGGGAGAGAAAGAGGGGAGTAAAAGGCGAGGGAGGGGAGGAATTGGGAGAGAATGCAGAGGGAAGGACGAGTGCTTGGGAGAAATTGGAATGGAGGAATGAAGAGGAATACCATTGGAGGGGAGGGGAGGGGGGAGGGGGGAGGGCGAGCATGAGGGGGGAAACGGAAAAATAAATGAATGAGGAGGAGTGGGTGTGGGAGAGGAAGAGAGGGAAGAGGAAACGGAGGAGTCGAAAGGAGGGAACCTGAGGAAGGGGCAACGGAAGAGGGGGAAATGGAGAAAGCGACAGAGGAAGCTGAAGAAGGGAAACAAAGGAAAAAGAGACGGAGTAGGAAACGAAGAGGAGGAAGAGGAAGCGGAGGTGGTAACCGAAGAGTAGGTAAGAGGAGGTGCAAGTGTAGTAAGTATGACAACAAAGAATGTGAAAATGGCAATGGAAAGCAGGTGGGAGGATATCACACACACACACACACAGAAAGAGAGGGAGAGAGAGAGAGAGAGAGAGAGAGAGAGAGAGAGGGGGGGGGCAGTGCCGATGCCAAATGTATGCAAATAAAGATAACGGAGACGGGGACACCGCCCACAGCCTGTGACGGTGGAGCCGAGCAAGCTGATGCCACACACGCACACACACACACATTCATACATAAAGATATGTAATCAATTCACGTATGCACGCGCGTGCACACAACCCACACATGCACACAATATCAACAGGCAGAGACAAAATCAAATCAGGAACGAAAGACAAAATACTAAGATCCACTGAAAGAAAATATTGCAAGCAATCAGAGTTTACCCACACATGAAAGTAACACAACGATGGGGCGTGACACCCAATAATTACGACGTGATGCGTGACGGAAGTAATATCGAAGACACACAAAGACCGACGACATACGCACGAGTACTACACGAGCGTGTGCCCGCAATGACACCCACGCGACACGGGAGGGCGGACATGACGCACGAAACGGCCGGACTCCACGTGGATGAACGAGACACACACGAGACACAAAGGAGTGACGTGACACTAAGGAACAGACAGAGAGACTGAGATTATTAATGCGCTCATCGATTTATCTCTCTCGCCCTAGTTCCTATTAAAAGTGTAGTGGAGGAGACTGGAGGGTGGGAGTGGGAGAAGAAGGGAGGACGGGAGGGAGGGAAAGGAAGGAAGGAAAAGGGAGGGGAGGGAAGAGACTACAAGGGGAAAGGAAGTTAAGAAAGAGGAGAAGGAGGGGAGAGTAGGAAATAATGGGGGGGGAGGGCCGAGGGAAGTGAGGAGGAAGATAGAGAAGGGCAGAGAGGCTCAGAAAGGACGAAGACTACATCAGGGAGAAGTGGAGGAGGAGCTTGTGGAGGAGAAACGAGGAGCGGCAAGGACGAAAGTGGAGGAAGAGTCTGAGACGGGAGGGAGGTAGCGAGAGCAGTTGGAGGAGAGGTAGTGGAGGAGGTGGAGGAGGAGGAGGAGGAGGAGATGGAGGAGGAGGCTGAGGAAAGGATGGAAGGATTAAGAAGAAGGGAGGAAGGGGAAGGGGAGGAAGGGGAATGGCGGTAGGGGGATACGGAGAGGACAGAGAAGGAAGGGGAAGGAAGAGGAAGGAAGGGGTAGAGAGGAAGGAGAAGAAAGAGGAAGGAAGGGTAGGAAGGGAGAGGAAGGAGGAACGGAGAGGAAGGGGAAGGTAAAGGAAAGGGATAAAGGGGAGGATATGGGAGGAAGGGGGAAGGGGGAAGAGGAGGGGGATGAAGGAAGAAGTAAAGGAGAAGGAGGAAAGGAAAACAAGTGGAGGAAGAGAGGGTGGACGGGGATAGACAGGAGGGGGAGGAAGGCTTGAAAGCATGCGGAGTTCAAATTTGTTGAAAATATAGAAAGAGAAGAAAACACACGAATAGCAAAGGCTGGGGGGAAGTGATGGGGAGAATGGGGGTGAGGGAGAGGGAGAGAGAGGGAAGGCGAGGGAGATAGTAGAGGGAGGGAGGGAGAGGGAGTATTAAAGGAGGGAAGGAGGGGGAGAGGGGGAGATCAGATACGGCAAAGCCATGTACGTTCAGGATCCTCGGCTAGGCGGTGAGGGTGACTTGTATTCCCCTGCTCATCCCGTTGGGCTTCGATCACAGCTCTCGACTCTCTCCAACACTTACAAGTGATGGTCACTTGCCCTACCGCCAGCGACACAAAGGTGCCGCCTTCGACATCCTTCAGTTTAAGGTTCTGCCGGGCTCAACTCCTTCTCACTGTTCTTCTGGTTTTTACTTGGAGTAACAAACTGGGCCAGTCGCTCGCTCCGAAGCGGAACAAAATAAGTTTGACAAACGCCAAAACAAAACCTGTAAACAGTGCTATCAAGTCGAAGGAGAGAAAGTGCGCAGCCTAGGATGAAAATCGGAAGGAAGAGGAGGAAGGAGGAAGGAAGGCGAGGAAAGAGGAAGGAGGAAGGAAGGCGAGGAAGGAGGAAGGAAAGCGAGGAACGGGGAAGGAGGAAGGAGGAAGGAAAGCGAGGAAAGAGGAAGAAGGAAGGCGAGGAATGAGGAAGGAGGAAGGAAAGCGAGAAAAAAAGGAAGGAGGAAGGAAAGTGAGGAAAGAGGAAAGAGGAAGGAGGAAGGAAAACGAGGAAGGAAGAAGGAAGGCGAGGGAACCAGGAGTGCGAGGAGAGATAGGGCGGGGCAATGAAAATAAAGAACGGAAGCAAATAGCAAGAAATGAATACGAGTCAAGCATAGGGTGGGGGTGGGGAGTCACAGCACATAACAGAGACGGTCCGTGGCAAATAATACCACAATAAGGGTGAGAACAAAAGGAGAAGAGGAGACTGGAGGGGGGCGGGAGGACAGAGGGGGAGTAAGAGGGAGGAGGGATAAAGGGGAGGGAGGGAGGAGAGAGGAGGGAGAAAGGGGAGGGAGGAAGGAGAAAGGGGAGGGAGAAGGGAGGAGGGAAGGGGAGGGGGAGGGAGGGAGGAGAGAGGGGGAGTAGGAGAGAGGAGAGAGGAGCGAGAAAGGGGGAGGGAAGGGGAGGGGGAGGGAGGTGAGGAAGGGAGGGAGGGAGGAGAGAAGGGGGAGTAGGAGGGATGAGGGAGAAAGGGGAGGGAAGGAGAGGGGGAGGGAGATAGGGTAGGGAGGGAGGAGAGAGGGGGGAGTAGGAGGGATGAGGGAGAAAGGGGAGTGAGGATGAGGGGGAGGGAGGGGCTTCCATACCATACGCGAGAACAGACAAGTACAATAGTTCATCAAACTATCTTTAAAATGTACAGTTGCCAGCACATGGACCTGATTCAGCGTGGAATAGCACGTGGATATTCATTCTCCAACGTAACATGTTTACAACTCTGGCAGGAAATGGCACCCTTCAGTGCCAAGTGGCTCCTAAAGAGATAACATATCTCTATTAATCCATGCAGTGTTTGGTGGTACATCGTGAAATAAGGAAGGCAAGATGAGATTAGTGTACCGATAAGCTGATAAGGTGAAGAGAGACCATCATTGCCTGTGGCTAGGAAGGTAGACATAAGAACATACGAACATAAGAATGAAGGAGACTGCAAGAGACCATAAGGCCTACACTAGGCAGCTCCGTATCCATCACCACCTGTCATCCCCATCCATAAAGTTGTCTTATCGTTTCTTAAAACAACTGATAGTTTCAGCGCTTACTACAGACTGACGAACGAAGAAAGATGGGTCGGAGGGCACGTGGGTGGGTACGTTAGTCTAGTGGTTTTCAACGTGGGAAGCATGATAAGAACTTCGGGCTTTTACAATTTATATATTTCTATATAATATAGTCTGGCCGAGCGGGTTAGGGCGTCGCTACTTGCGGCGAAGGTCAAGGGGATGGCGGTTCGAATTCTGCCTCCGGTGAAGTTGAACTGAGGGCATGCTTCATTAAATTCCACGCTACAAAGCTCTCTGTAAGGGGCACCGTCCTAGTCTCCCGAAAGGGGGAAGTTTGTGACGTTAAGCCATATCATCATTTAATTTGAGGATTCTGAAAAAAACATACATCAGTACTGGAAGAAGATTACGATTGTCACCTTTGTAATAAAGCAAAGAGTTTCTGTTTATCAGCCTCTCATTACTATCACTATTCACTTATCTATTTTATCTAATATAACTTCTTCACCTTTTTGGCGAGATGGAATTTGGGAGAAAAATGAAAGAGATTCACACATATGTTGAGACTTCATGAAGGGGGGGAAGGAATGGAAAAGGCTGAGAGCCATTGACTTTGGCGTCTCTTATAGAGAAAAAGGCTGAGAGCCATTGACTTTGGCGTCTCTTATAGAGAAAAAGGCTGAGAGGCATTGAGTTTGGCGTCTCTTATAGAGAAAAAGGCTGAGAGCCATTGACTTTGGCGTCTCTTATAGAGAAAAAGGCTGAGAGCCATTGGCTTTGGCGTCTGTTATAGAGAAAAAGGCTGAGAGCCATTGGCTTTGGCGTCTGTTATAGAGAAAAAGGCTGAGAGCCATTGGCTTTGGCGTCTGTTATAGAGAAAAAGGCTGAGAGCCATTGGCTTTGGCGTCTGTTATAGAGAAAAAGGCTGAGAGCCATTGGCTTTGGCGTCTCTTGTAGAGAAAAAGGCTGAGAGCCATTGACCTTGGAGTCTCTTAAAGAGAAAAAGGCTGAGAGCCATTGACTTTGTCGTCTCTTATAGAAAGGTTAGGATGGAAAGTGGGCAACTACTGTAGGCAGACGTGTGATGGCCTAATGGTTAAGTAGACAGGTGGGAAAGTTGACAGGTATGTAGGTATACAGGTAAAAGGGCAGACAGGTAGGTAGGTGGGTAGGCTGAATGATTGACAGATGGGTATGTATGCAGACAGGTAGTAGAGTAACAGACATGTCTGTAGGTAGAGTGGTATGCATGTAGGAATACATGCAATCAGTTTGACTGGACGATTGGCAGCTGGGCGCATATACAAGAAATCAGTTATGCAGACAGATGAACAAATATGCATCAGGCTGATTGATAGGTACAATATTGTACACACCTGGATTCAGACATGTATAGCACGTTCGTAGGTAGACAGGAATGTATGTATGTAGGTAGTATGGTAGTTATATAGATAGGTCGATGGACATATTCGTATATAGGTTTGTAGGTGGAGTGGAAGGTAAGGTAAGTAGGTAAGACAGACCGGTAGGTAGGTAGGGATGGAGGAACGTAGTTGGGAAGGAACGTAGATAGGTAGGTAAGCCGACACCACGACAGTCCAACAGGCATGCAAACAAACCGGCAGGCAGGCAAGCAAGCAGAGACCGGCCGGCCGACAAACAAGCCAGCCATGAAACAGTGCATAACAGTGTGCTATCAAGCTTGTAATGCGAACTGAATATTTTATGCGACGTTCAAGGTCCATGCACAGGAGCCGAGCAATCAAAACAAGCCCCGACTGAAGAATTCATTCAGGCTTCCAAGTGTCTCGAGACATTTGATATTCAAAGCATTACTCGAGAGTCTGTGCGAACATCTTCAATTAGAACAGCTCACGCCAGGGGGCGCTTAGCTGCGACCGAGGTCGTCACTTTTACTCAGTGTGTTCATATTTCGGCTTCAAGTACAAGTCACCGGCATGAAGAGGTTATCACACCGGGCTTTCTTTCCTCCGACATTCTATCTCCAACCTTCATTTGAACTAGAATATACAGTACATACATATACCAAAGGCTTTCCCCCCTTACACGGGGGGTAGCCAAAAAGAAAAAGGCATATAAACCACTCCCACCCATTCCATTTCCTATACAATCCACTCCCCTCCACCCTCCTCCCTCCCTCTTATCTTGGTACTTCCTGGATGACGGGTCATCCCTGCATCCTGTCCACTGCCCTGGGTCAGAAGCAGTGTCTCAAGGCATAGCACATCCACAGCAAGGCCGCTTCATAAATTCGACGACCCCCCCCCCTCCGTCCCCTCATGCAGAAAAGGAGAAGACGGGGAGAAATCCCTTCGGGCTGCGTCAATTTTTTTCTCATACATACTTCCTCACCCCCCATCCCCCACCCACTCCCCCTCATGCATCACAGCATCATCCATACACAACCCTTCTCCATGACTTCGATTAAAGTAATCTAGACTTATCCGAGAACATTTCAACAGGATATCTAATATTCGTACAGGTTTACATTCTCTTAGTTCATCTTTCAGCTTTGCTGTACGTGACGGGAAAATAATTTGATATTTGGAGATTTGAAAATTCAAATATTGTAACCGAAGTCGTTTTCACTCGAACTCTCAACGGTCGACGCTGGTGTGATGACGCCTTCAGTCGGGTCGAAACAGACCCGCTACTCGCGCACCTTCACATACGAAAGAGCCTAAGTAATAATATTCTGTACACTGACATCATCATGATCAACCCTCTACATCTTTCGGTGTTTACACCAAGGAGAATAAGATCACTTCACCGTACATTAACTTAGCTAAATGCAGACCTCAAAGCCTTCACACGAGGAAGCAAAACATAGGTTTGCCTTATCTGCAAAAGTAACAAACGCCTGACCTTACCCTGGTTTGCATTAGATTGCGTCATTCTGCAGAATACGTGGCAGATTTTAAAATAAAGAATCTCTCAGTCGACCGAGACCCCTCAGCGGCAAACTTTGCACAATCCTAGCTAAAGTTAGACATATGTCTTCATACAGGAGTGGGTGGAAACCACAATCCTTTATTATATTATATTATATATATATATATATATATATATATATGTGTGTGTGTGTGTGTGTGTGTGTGTGTGTGTATGTGTGTGTACAACAGATATATATTCTTATCAACCACAATACACTTTAATTCTAAGCCATCAACATCGAGGGTGACTCGGTGTATTGTGGTTGATTATATATATATATATATATATATATATATATATATATATATATATATATATGTACACCACTGAAAGGATCCCAGTGAACAGATATACATTTCTATCAATCGCAATAGACTTTATTTCTAAGCCATCAACATCGAGGGTGACTCGGTGTATTGTGGTTGATAATATATATATATATATATATATATATATATATATATATATGTGTGTGTGTGTGTGTGTGTGTGTGTGTGTGTGTGTACAACACTAAATGCGTCCCAGTGAACAGACATATATTTTTATCAACCACAATACACTAATTCTAAGCCATCAACATCGAGGGTGACTCGGTGTATTGTGGTTGATTATATATATATATATATATATATATATATATATATATATATATATATATATATATATGTGTGTGCAACACTGAATGGGTCCCAGTGAACAGATATACATTTCTATCAATCACAATACACTATAATTCTAAGCCATCAACATCGAGGGTGACTCGGTGTATATCCTCTGAAGTTGCCCTAAACAAAATACAAAAATACAGAGCTTCCCGCCATGTAGAAGCTTCTAAATCGGCTCGATGACTCCTGAGCCCCTTTCATTACGGGAGCAGCTATCTTTAGACAATCTCTTCCCGGTGATATAGTTACGACCCCCTGACTTTAATTCAGCAGAATGGAGGACCTTGTACTTGAACATGTCACTTGTATCTGAAGAATCTCTTCACTATGAAAACGCCTTTTGTGGATTCTGTTTTGGCTGATGGAGAACGATTTTATTTAGTGTCAGTAAAGGAAAGACTCCGTGGAATGGTGCTAATGTAAACACGATCGAGAGGGAAAGCAAAATATATAGAAAACGATCACACGTCCAAGTAACAATGTAACGAGCGCTGAAACATTGGTTATCTTAAGGGATGACTAGATAACTTTATGGATATGGATTAAAGGTGGTAAGGGACATGAAACTGCCTAGTGTAGGCATTATGGTCTCTCGCAGTCTCCTCAAATTCCTTATGTTCTTATGTGCTAAAAACCCTTGGGCTGGGCGACGTCACACAGGACTGCAGTCCGGGATTTCCCGGCGTCATTGTGCCGTGCAGCAGTGCTCGGGTCAATCTGTCCGGAGGAGGATTTACCTATAACGAGGTCCGGGCGGGTGATGTCGCCACCCCAGACACGAGTTGCGAAACCCGGCCACCCTCTGGGTCCCGCCAGCTGGTATCATACATAACATTTACCTGCACCGTATCGTTTCGTCCAGTCTGTATCTAAACACTTCCCCACAGCGAATGACGCCCCCTAACCTGAATAAAATCGTCTGGTGCTCAACTAAACACATATGTAATCAAACCCACCCAACCCCCTTCGCTGGGGTGACGTTCCTTTCCCGGGATGAACATTAGGGGGTTTAGGAGCCTCCATCAATCGCAATCCAGGTGTGTCTCCAGTTTACTTGGCCAGAATTAGCTAGATTAAAATTTACATCGAGTTCAAGCGGATAGAAAAGGTTGAAGTTGTTTATTACTCAGTATTCCACTGAAATACCGTTTATCAGTAGCGAGGTTGAGAGAGAGAGAGAGAGAGAGAGAGAGAGAGAGAGAGAGAGAGAGAGAGAGAGAGAGAGAGAGAGAGAGAGAGAGAGAGAGAGAGAGAGAGAGAGAGAGGTTTTTTACTATATCACTGTCAAAATATAACAAGTCTTCTGAATGCCGCCAGCCTATCTACTTCGAAGCCTCCGACAGTCACAAAGATACAAAACGTTACAAATTCTCCTGGGTTCCCCTCCAGCGCCTGCAGAAGAACCTCGAGGTCGCAAGCCGCTCCTTCCAGGCGCGTCATGGATTACGTCAGAGATCGGCGGCGGAGGCGGCGGCGGCGGCCGGGGAGTGGGGGTGGGGGGTGGAAGGAGGGCTGCCCCGGTCGGCCCAGTGAGGAGCGAGAGGAGGCGGGGCCAGCGCCGCCCTGTACTCGTCGGCCTGACTACCTTACCTTCCGGCCATCGTGGCTGGACCACTCGACAAGTTCACCGTCTGCTCAACTTTGTAATACAGTATTTGTGGCCCTCGCCAGACTATTTCATTCAGCTCCTGAGATCATGAAGCATATTCTGAGCTCGAGCTGTTCAAGTGAACTTCGAGATGGTCCTTTGTTAAAGGGCCAGTCGACCTTGAAATATTTTTCCGAGTTGTCACTACATGTTTTTATTCAGGTTTGGAGGTATCTAAAGACTTAGGCTGACTTTGACCTCAACCCAACCTATTCATTACATGGACACAATGAACTATAATACCTTACGATTCCTGTCTCTCTCTCCGGTTAACAGCTGATGATCTTTGTTCAGTATAAGGACAGAAGCCGGACTAGACTTTGTTTAGTCTAACGCTAGCCTATTCTGCTCCTCGACTTGTCCCATCGACACGATGACTGCCTTGACGACCTTCATTCTGGTTTAGGTTTCCGTCAGGTCAAGTTACTTCAGGTCACATCACATCAGGTAAGAGGGGTTTTATCGTGGGTTCAGCATCTAGGAGTCTTCTGACCTAGAGAAAGTTCCTGGGAAAGAATAAAATCCATGCAGCATCATGCCCCCAACCCAACTCGCGTATACTTCGACTACAGAAAATGAACTTTCCTTCCTTCCTCCTCCTCCCCCACCTCTTTCTCCTCCTCTCCCTCCCATCGATCCGACGTGTTTGTCATTCCCTTCCCTGCTGACGCCTCTTCATCGTCCACCGTCTCCTTTAACTTCTCTTTCAATTCTCTCTTCCTCCCCATCTTCATTCCTCTCCTTCTCGCCTCTTCTTTTCTACTTCTCATCGTCCCATCCCTCCTCCTCCTTCTCTTCCCTTTCCTTCTCCCCGTCCTCTTCCTCTTCTTCCTCCTCCTCCTCTCCCGTCCTCTTCCTTCTCCTTCTCCTCCTCCCCCGTCCTCTTCCTTCTCCTCCCCGTCCTCTTCCTTCTCCTCCTCCTCCTCCTCTCCGTTCTCCTCATCCTCATCCTCCCCCATCCACTTCCTTCTCCTCCTCCTCCTCTCGGTCCTCTTCCTTCTCCTCCTCCTCCTCCCCCGTCCTCTTCCTTCTCCTCCTCCTCCTCAACATCCTCTTCCTTCTCCTCGTCCTCTTTTCTTTCTTCTTCTCCTCTTCCTTCTCCGCATTTCTTTTTTCTTTTTTTTTCCTTTCCCTTCTCATTCTATTTCCTTTGTCCCTCCTCTTCCTCTTCGTCCTCCTACTCTTCCTCCTCTTCTCTTCCCTATCCTGTTTCTTTTTCTCCTCTTCCATCTTTTCCTCCTTTACCTTTCCCTCCTCCTCCTCGTCCTCCTCCTACTACTACTACTCCCCTTTTACCAGCGTCTTATTTTTGCCTGCCGACCTTTTCGAAAACAGTTTCTTAAATCTCTCACATCCTCAAGCAAAACAAATACTACCAACCTTTCGTGCCAAGATGCCGTTGTTAGTATGCTTGCCTGTTTTTTTCCTTCCCTCTTCATCGCTGTCTGTCTCCCCCGTATGAGGTACTTGCCACACAAGATTTTTTTAAGTCAATATTTTAAAGTTTAGGGACCTGAATGACTTATCTACGGCCCAGAGTCACGTAGAATAAAGGATTACAAAGGTGGAGCATGCCGACAGGAGACCTTTTGGTCCATAACTAGGTCGGATGCGAAAAAAACAGAATAATGATAAATAAAAATATAATAATATAAATAATAATCAAGAAAGTAAATGCGTAGGTATAGTTCAATAAATAAACAAACAGGTAAATAGTATATAATAACGGATTAACAGATAACTAATGATAAATGAAAATCAAGCAAATAATAATAAACAAAGACAAATAATAAAAACAAATAATATAAAGCAAATGGTAGATATTACAACATTCTTGCTATTCTTCCTTTCTAATGCCCTTAAATATCCTCTTTACCATCCCTACGCTTCCACCTTTTCGGCGCGATATTGTAGCCCAGAGCAGAAACACCTCCAGCGATTAAATACAAGCACTCTCGCAAACCACACATACTAATGTACATGGGATTATCTTGGACTTTGTGTTTGTAAACACAGGTCTATGATCAGTCCCAGAGGATTCAACACTAAGGTATACCGTGCAACTCTATAGGATCCTCAAACGAGGGTGTGATCGATCTCCTTTGCTACTCCTCCGGCATCGGTGTGGACCTCGTCTTTGGAATCAGGAATCAGCAATTCTTAACCTTCTGGACTTTGGGAGCTTTAGAAGAGAATGGTGGTTAATGTCCTTGGTTCCTGAGCCATCAGAACCAACGCACAATTCATTGCCAGCTCTGTCGGCACAAGAACTGCAATCAAGTCGCCCTAAACAACAAGCGAGTCCTGTAGTGGGCACTAGTCGACTACGGTCAAGCTTAGTATAAAGTATCTTAAGTTCATATAACTTGTTAGGAGCATATTACCAGTACTACAGGAAGAGAGTCTAAGGTATATTTCAACTTTATCAGCATCCTATGCTTACCAACCCTAGTAATCCCTATGTTGGTGGGCTGTAGCTGATCCCGTATGCTTTCAAATACCCTCTGTTCCCTGGATGGTGTGCCCCCCTGCTTTGGCCCGACCATTAATAAGTTAACCCTCACTACTGATATCACCAATGCCCAGTCTCCTCACCCCAGTGGGAAAACCACTATATCCATTCTAAGCCTCGTGGACTCAGCAGATACATAAAGGTTATCTAGTTGATCTTCCATGTAGAAGGAAAGAAATGTTCCAAGCGGGACACAGTGAGCCCACTTGGTTCAACGTGCTCGTGAATCGTTTGCATCAACCATCCCAGGTAATACTGCAAGTCCATTCCTCCACGTAGCGTCATGTCAGGACGCCATATTCATGGACATATAGACTCGCTCTCCCATCTCTCCCATACTCAAACCCACCACGGAACCGAACGTGGGGAGACAGTGTTGGAATTATAACCCAACAGTCCTGTGGGTTGTGGGAAAGCACACCTACCGCTTCAGACAGCCTCAGACTGAGCGATGTCGGTCTAGGCGGTAGTTACTTGGCTCAGGGTGTACCTCACTTGAAGATTCAAGCTCAGCCGATTTGCTTATTCAAGGCAAGTGGGGCCACTCGTCCTGGCTTGCCTGACTTACGGACCGAAGAGGCGTGTTGCTAGCTAGAGTGTGGACGTCTCAGAGCAATCACAGCACTGTGTCAACATTAAGCCTCCAGGACTCCCGTGTCTACATTTTGTAGGGATGCCACGCATAGAATATATGTAGGCTAATGGCCCACAACGGTGCTAGTGACCCGTGTGCGTTTGTCCTTTGAATTAACTTATTACTATCCTTCCTCTCCTCTGGCTACCCAACATACCCTCTTCATTGGCAGGGCACCAGTGGGGTGCCGGTTTAGTCGCCGACAACCCGACCATTTACGTAAAGATAATGAATAGTTTGTTAGAGACCTGAAGGGGTTAACATATAGTTGACCTACAATCTCCGTCTGCTTCTGGAGAAACGTTATCTCGTTTCCCCTACAAACCAATTTCCTTTGCTCCTTTAATCTTCCAATCAATTTCCTCTCTGCTTCCTCCTCCCCTCCTCAGCCTCATAACCCCCCCCACCGCCCCTGGCTCCCAACACAATCCCCATCTCCCCACCTTCCTTAATCTTTTAACCAATTTCCTTAATTCACTTTCCCACCGCCCCTTTCTTCCTTCAAACAATTTCCATATTTCCTGTACACCGATCTCCTACAAAGCGGTTTCTTCTCGTTATATGTAAAACCAGTGTTTTTACTGTAAAGACACATTGGAACAAGTGCGCGCGCACAAACACACTGCTCGCCATTATAGTGGTGAGCGTCTACTACTTTCATACTGGAGGTGCACGTTTTCACCCCGTTTAGGGAGGGAGGGAGGGGGAGGGAGGGAGAGAGAGAGAGAGAGAGAGAGAGAGAGAGAGAGAGAGAGAGAGAGAGAGAGAGAGAGAGAGAGAGAGAGAGAGAGAGAGAGAGAGAACCGGAAGTCATTACTGCCCCACCTTAGGTCAGGGGGATGGGTATGAAGCGCAAGGCCATACCATTATCTACAGATAAGAATATACGAGTTCTGAGCTGTTTCTGAGGGTAGTTATTTATTACGTTTCCAGAACGTGATCTAAGACCATGGTCACACACACACACACACACATACACACACACACACATACACACACATATACTATATGAACCAGTTTACTCTTCGACTGCCAAAAGGTTACTTCACATGGAGGGCTTGGCGGCGGGGTTGGTGCGAATAAAATCCCCTGGTGCCAGCCAGATTAAAAAGTTGAAGTCACCCGACTAAAGGTTAACAAGCAAGTTGAAGTGTCTGCTAGGTGTTTCCTTATTCCGTAATGGAAGCAGCTCGCCTTGAACACAAAAATATACAATGTTGAAGTCGAAAAAAAAAAAATGAAATCGGAAGTCTCCCAATAACATGTTTGATCCCCCCCCCCCCCATTGTTCATTCTCTATGAAACAAATCTTCCCATAATGCATAACAAGATCAACCCCGCTTCCCTGTGGCCCCCTGCCCCTCCCGGGCCAGATTCCTTTGTTTTCTTCCGATCCATCTGCTCTGACCTCAATTCCCGTTGCATTCAATTATCGAATCTGCTAGATCTTCTCCTTTCGTAACATCTCTTCCTTTTCTTCTCCGTGTCTAAAACTCTTCACTGCCGTGGAGCCTAGTTCACGGGCAAGCAGGGTAAGGAACTGTCATTGTTAGTGTAAATCATTAAGGGAGTGGGGGAGGATGGGAGGGGGAGAGGGATCCTGTATTGGTGTTTACGCGTTTACATGGCAAGACCATATGCAGGACCTGCTACACTGTTGAATAAAATCGCTTGGAATTTTCTATAAAGCCGAACGCGCCTTATGACAATAGAGGCCCCCGCCGCCTTTTAGCTGCATAATAAATTCGCCTGGCGCTTCCCACACCTGCCCTATACAGTGCCGCGACGACTGAGAGGGTCAATGTACCCCTCCTTGTGCCTGACCCAAACCACAAACCCTTGCCCCATTTCCTTAGCTACATAACCCTATCTTGGCCACATCCAACCCCTTCGCTACGTTGACGTCAAGCGATTTTATACAGTCTAGAGCAGGAGCTCGTACAGAAGGTACCGCATCTTTGCCCTATGTGCTTGGACGACCACAGAACGTGGCAGTCCCACACGAAGACTGACCCAAGGTCTCCGTCGTTAATAGGAGAGAAGTCGAGGCCCAACGGACACAAGGTGCCTTCTTGGCGCCCTGGCTTCGCCCTCGCTTCACAGCTACGTGCACATCGGCTAAATTGATACCGACAACCACTTGCCCTGGCCGTCCGAGCACATATGGCAAGGACGATTGCTTCGGCCGTAGTAATGCGCCTCTTGGCACGGGCCCCTTGCATCTCATTCAGGCCAAGAGCCGGCTTCAACATCCTCGTTCTAGACAATTCCTCGGCCTAAGGTTCCCTCTCACTTCGTGGCGCTATGCTTCCCCTCACCCTTCGGCTAATCCTGTGTCCACGGTAACCCCCCCCCCCCAAAAAAAAAAAAAAAAAAAAAAAAAAGGGGGGGTATGTGCATCGGGAAAATTAGAGCTAATCAATGAGCAAACACAGAGTTCATGCGGCCATGAGAAAATTCAATAATTTTCTCCCAACGCTAATATATCGATGGGAAAATATCCATTAGTGGCAGTTAATGAGGCCATCGTCCCCTTTAACGCCTTCGGTACCGTGTAACGTCGTTCATTTTCTCTCTGGATCTCGCCAGGATGCTAAATCATTTATTCCCGTGGCACCGCTTCGTCACCCAAAGTGTCCGTATTTCGATCCACCTCCCTACAGTACCTGGAAGAACTTTCCTTTTTCTTGCTGTCAGTCTGTTGTAACATTCGCCGCCGCGAAGATATTATAAACATAATAAACTTCCTTCTGGAGGTGGTGGTCGTGGTCGTGGTGAGGGGGTCCCCACTTTGCCAAATACATACAAGGGAAAAGGGGGCAGTACATACATACATACACACGCATCATGAAGGAAAGATAAAACAGATAAACTAGAGAAATTGCCTCTGCAAAGGTCACATTCAAGGAATTGATAGCGAGTGACCCACTACGACATAGCCTCACTAGACCTAAGCCCTCCAACTATTCTATGTCGCTTGATATTTTCACGACTAATAGAAAAAATATTATGATAATTAACATTAGCAATGTACTAATAATAACAAACATAATGACAATGCTAACAATAATAACAGTAACTGCAATAACAATAATATTGATAAAAATGCTGATATTAATAATAACCCAACAGCTTGGCTCTTCCTGGATGAAGATTTATTCCTCACCTGCGCCACACGAATCGGGTCAGAGGCAATACAACAAGACAGCACCGCCACAATGGGGCCAGGTAGCTGAAGCTGGTCTACCCCCACAGCTTCCTAACATGGTGACTTCACCACCCACCATCCCCTTGCAAAATACGAGCAAATTCTTCATCCATTGACAACCACGATCCAAACACAACTATCTTTAACCTTTCCTTGCTTGATAGATGTTCCTCTTGAATCAACGCTTCCTTCCACATTATTCTTGGTCTTCCTTTCAGGTTTCCTCCCCACACCTCTTTCCACATTCTTTCTAATAAGTCCTTCTTCACTCATTCTTCCCACGTGCCCAAACCATCCCAGGATTCTTTGATCAGCCTCATCTGCCAGTTCTGTCCCCAGCTGAGCTTCCCGCCTCACTTTCATATTTTTCAGTATATCCATCCTCGTAACTTACACCATACTTCTTAAAACATTTAATCTCGAACACATATTGGGCTCTTCCTTTCTGGCTCCTTCAACACCCACGTCTATGCATTACAAAATACCATGAGTATAATCACTCCAACGTACAAACCTGTCTGCATTCATTCCCAGATACCTATTTCTCAGGACATTTTTCATTTCCTTCTGACATTTAATTCTCTTACTCTATAATTCATCACTACCTCCAGTTTGCATTTCCTGCTACATGTGACCCCAAACACTTAAAACTCTTCAATTCCCCCATTAACCCTCACCCTTCACTATTTGACTTCCGCCCACATGTATTTTCAGCTTCTTTCTCCCGCATACCCTCCCAAACTCCGCCACTAATTGCTTCAGTCTAACCTCCCACTCAGCTACAAGCGCAATGTCATCTGCAGTCGACAAAAATTTCTCTTCACACTTCCCTCCATTCTTACTAATTAAAAATCTCTGCCTCGCATCCCTCCCTCACCATTTCATCTATATATATACAATTAACAACCATGTTAACATTACACAAACCCTACACGGCCCCACCATCTCCTGAAACTCTCTTTCTCTAATCCCTATCCTCATATAAGCTCTATTACCCAACGTAAAAACTTTGGTCCGTCTTCAGACTTCCCACTATCCCCTACATCCGCAACCCATCTCGTGTGACCCCCTGTCTTCTCCAAACCACAAGTCCGACACACTGCCGTACCCATTCGATAAAAAGTCATTGCATATGTTAATAATAATAACAACAACAATAATAATAATAATAATCTACGCATCCTCTTCCTTTCCTTCCCCTATTACCCCATCTGTTACCCTCCTAATCCTATAAAATAACGCCCGCCCAAAAGTTCTACCTGCTGAACTTAACAGATTAATCTCTCTAAAACTACAATTTATCTACATACCAAGGGCTCTTTTCCCCCTTACCAAAGGTAGCCAAAGCCAAATGGCATATACCCCACCCATTCCACTCCTGTCCATTACACACACACCCCTCTCATCTTAGCTCCTCATGGATGACGGGTCATCCCTGTATCTTGCCAACTGTCCTGGGTCCGAAGCAAATAATTTTTTAAAACTACATTTATAATTTTCCACTTTTCCTTTGTATAGTGGAACTATACATGCACTCCTCCAGTCCACTGGGACACTTCCCTCTGTTATGTACACATTAAAAAATCAAAACATTCAAACAACTACACCTACCTCCGTCACTTGTGTATCAATATTCCTTTCTGTCACAGCTAGCCACTTTTATCCATCGAATCTATAAACCCTATTACCTCGATGTCACAACTATCAACATTAATGTCTTTTTCTGTTGCATGTACAAATATCAATACCCCTTTATTAAAACTATCACCTAATATCCCCCTTCCCTTTACCCAATTTATGTAAAGAACCCAAGGAGACATTTGGTAAAATCCTTTTTCCAAGGGCAGGAGTCGATGTCCTCAACCTGATCTTTTTAGAAACTTCGATTTTTTTTTTTTTAATTCCACGTCGTCTACGAGGCCCTTTCCAATAATCCGAAAATGAGAAACCCGTATTTGAAGGAAATAGACGCGCGCGTACACACACACACACACACACACTGTAGGCAATTAAAAGCTCTAGTGGGCAAGAAGTTGGGTGTGTGTGTGTATTTAAAGTCACAGCATTACCCATAGATCGGGCCATATATGAACTGAGCTTTCATCCGGGAGGGTCATAATTGTCGATCCCGAGTCCAACACGTGATCCAATATCGTGGTGAAGCACAAATCGGGGTTCGAATCCAAAGGCTACCGGTGACTGCTCCTTAACTGGCATCCCGAACACATACAACAAAGGTGACGGCCTCAAACGCAGTTCAGCGCCTCCTGGGGTGAGCTTCTTTCTCGAGATTTTTGTATCCGAGTACAATAGGTGGAATCGATTTAAAAGTGCAGACTCCAGCAGTCACCGACAGGCTGTGTCTGCCAGATGAAGGCACAGCAAGGGCACGACGAAGAGAGAATCAAAACTGAAAAAGAGAGATGGTGATCGAGGAGAAAAAGTAAAATGGGAAAGAAGCAAAAAAATAAGAGAGAGAGAGAGAGAGAGAGAGAGAGAGAGAGAGAGACGGCGAAGAAGACGATGGCAAAGATGCAGGAAACTGAAGAGAAGGCGAAGGAGAAAAAGAGGGAAAATGTGGAGTTGGAGGGAGACGAGGGGAGAAAGAAGAGGAGAACGAAAAGGAGAACAAAGCGGAGGAGAACAAAGAGGAGTAAAACGAAGAGGAGGACAAAGAAGAGGAGCAGGACGAAGAGGAGGACGAGGACAAGAAGGATGAGGAAGACGTGGACCTGGAGGACGAGGAGGAGGGGGAGGAGATGGAGGAGAAGGATGATGACTAGGATGCCGAAGAGGACGAGAGAGGGGGACGTGGATGAGGAAGACGAGGATGAACAGAAAGAGGTTAAGTAAGCAATGGAGAAAAAAGGATGATGACGATGATGATGGAGGAAGACAGGGAAGACGAAGATGGAAACCAGAAACGACAAAGACGAAGAAGGAACCATGAAACGACGAAAAAAAAAAAGAGAACGAAGAAGAAAGCCCTGCCCGTTCATAAAAGATACTCGACCATAATCCTAGAAGGTTAGACGGCTATTCTACATATCATCATCATAAACACCCAATTATAGTACAAAACAAAATCTCCCAATCGGTCCGGGACGTTACACAATAAAACCACGTATCAACCCTCCTAGCTGCACACAGCTGGTGGGTCGAATGATCTCGCTTTCAACCAAATGCAATCGGTGGGAAGCAGTAAGACCACAGGGGCATGTTCTGGGTAGTCAATTTCACTTAGCTATGATGAAACCCTTCACTCCTCAAAGGTTTCTCAACCTAGGGTTCGCGGGACGGTTTCCAGGGCTACTTCTTAGATGACTAGCGGAAGTAACTACAGTTTCACTACTGCATATGTATTATCACTGTTCATTATTTTTTTATATAAATAAAAAATATAGCACAGTGATAATACATATGCAGTAGTGAAACTGTAGTTACTTTCGTTAGTTATCTAAGTAGCCTTGTAAACCATCCCGCGAACCCTAGTTAGCGCGAACGACTGATAAGCGATGGAGCAAGTGTGTTACTGGATGGACGCCGCGAGATAGGAAGCGTGGAAGAGGGAGACCAGACAGAAGGTGGAGAGACGAGATCCAGAAATTTACAGGAGTAACGTGGCAGAGGTTGGCGCGGTCGTGCGAATCATGGAATGCTATGAAGGAGGCCTTTGTTCAGCAGTGAACTCAGGATGGCTGATTTGATTATTTTTATGCTTATCCTAATGGTTAAATGATGAATAAAGTCATTACAATTTTAACCACTTGATATCCATTGCGGTACCATTATATGCATGTATGTATCTATATATTATATATATATATATATGTATATATATGTATATATATATATATATATATATATATGTATATATATGTATATCTATATATATATATATATATATATATATATATATATATATATATATATATATATTACCATTCTATATGAAGTGTCAGCTTAATGGAGGTACGTATCGATGGTCTCGCGACTCTGTACGTAACGGGAAAAGGGTTAAGAACTTCTAGGTTACTGAATCAATTTAATTTAATTTTCGACAGAAAGGGACCGGAGAACTCCTGGGTTACTGAATCAATTTAATTTAATTTTCGACAGAAAGGGACCGGCTATGAGAGACATGCCTGACGTCGCTGCCTGAAGAAGAGAGAGAGAGAGAAAGAGAGAGAGAGAGAGAGAGAGAGAGAGAGAGAGAGAGAGAGAGAGAGAGAGAGAGAGAAAGGAGACTCACGGTCAACTGTGTCCTTTTATACAAATAATTAATTCCGTTGGTGGTCTCTCAAGACCGTATTACTAGCCTCCCTCGATAACCTCCTTAACTGCCCAAACTCACATCTCCTCGTTTTCCAAATGAACACAACTTAGCTATCTCAGCCACCCCACTCGCTCCAACCAAATTATCAATATCCGTTTAATGACCGTATCAATTCAACGTAATGTCCAATCAAAGAGGCGGAAACGTTGATGCTGCACTGATCCATGTACTTCCCCCAAATATTCAATTTTCGGTCCTTGCGATCCGCCGTTTATCCTTCGTTGCGGAGGTCGTCTGTCCCATTTAACAACCGCGATTCAATAACAAATCGATAAGGTCAAGGTAACAACCGCGATTCAATAACAAATCGATAAGGTCAAGGGTCCCGTTCCCTCTTCGAGAACCTCTTGCACTTCACTTTAGAGAGTTTATCAATTTAACAACTGCTGTGGAGGTTCTGTGTCTTGCTGCATTGCTTCTGACCCAGGGCAGTGGGCGGGTGACAGGGATGACCCTTCATCCATGAAGAGCTAAGAGGGAACCAATGGTGGGTGAGGGTGGAGTGGATGGGAGTGGAGTGGATGGGAGTGGAGTGCGCGCCTTCGACTTAGCTACTTCCTTATGATGGAGATGAGGCCCTTGACATATAGATAGAATAACTGTTGTGTATCAAGTTACGTAAATAACTGCTCCTGAAGAACATCTGGCATCTTGGTTCATAATCCAGTAATTGATTGGATATAAGGACTTCCTAGATTTTCAATTTTTCTCTCAAAACGGAGGCACGTGGCTCAATGGCACAGCGGAATGGCTCTCGAACGCTAATTTAGTGGTCCGAGTTGAAGTTTCGCCCAAGGCTGAAAGTTCAACACCGCTGCACTGACAGCCGGTACTCTAATTCTGGTGGGCAATGAATGTATGTGTGTGTGTGTGTGTGTGTGTGTGTGTTTTCATCCGGGTGGGTAACAGCTGTCGATCACAAGTACACGAGTATATACAAACACACACACACACACACACACACACACACACACACACACACAAACACACACACACACATGGAGTGTGTATATTTAGTGACTGTTAGAAAAACATTTGAAAGATACAAAAAATAAGAAGAGAAAACGAGATCCAAAGTGTGCACTAGTACCAGAGTCAAAAAGAAAATTGAGATATTTTTTCAACATATAATTAGAGGAAACTGGACATCAGTTAAGGTGAACGAAGAAGGTGAACTAAAACAAAATAAGGAGGAAGACATGAAAAAGAGAACTCGAAAAGTAAGGAGGATAAGAGAAGAATAAATTTAAAATAAAAATGTGAGGCAGTGAAAATAAATAAATGTAGTCGAGATGACACCACCAATGTGAATCATAAAAGTTATAAATAAAAATAAAAATAAAATAAACGAGATGATGGGAGAAAAGATGTCAAAAGCCTTTTAGGAGATGAAAGAAAAAAGTTCTAACCCGAAGTGAGAATTTAAGGAGGTGAGAAAAGGACACGGAAAAGTTGTTCAAGAAGAAGTAATGTGAAAGAAATAACGAATGTCCGCCCAATGTTCTACGTGAATCATGTTCTCTCGTGGGAGACTGTGGATAAAAAGCTGAAAAAATACTGATGAATAAATATTGGGAGGCATGCGTCATCAAAAAAAAAGTAACCAAACGTAAATAACATCAAGACCACTTGAGTGAGTGAGTGTGTGTGTGTGTGTGTGTGTGTGTGTGTGTGTGTGTGTGTGTGTGTGTGTGTGTGTGTGTGTGTGTGTGTGAGAGAGAGAGAGAGAGAGAGAGAGAGAGAGAGAGAGAGAGAGAGAGAGAGAGAGAGAGAGAGAGAGAGAGAGAGAGAGAGAGAGAGAGAGAGAGAGAGAGAGAGAGGGGGGCGGGTACCTTAGGGCTGCGCAGTAGCCCAGAGAATACCGTCTTGAATTCATAACCAGGTGGTCGTGAGTTCGAGCCCCGGGACCCACTGCGGGCTTGCTGCGTTGGTTCCCGACAGATCTGGTCAGGCGGGGAGACGACTCAACGTCGAAAAAAAAAAAAAAAAAAAAAAAAAAAAAAATTAAGTGACACGGCTTTGACCGTACCAGATACCTTTAGAATATAGTTACAGACTGAGAGACGAAAAAATAAATTAATCACATATGGTAGCAGAGGTGGAGTATGAAGGTACCAGGCACGAGGCTCACAGGATGATGATGTAAGCAAAAGGAAAGAGAGAGCAGGAATGGAAACAAAGGGCTGGATAGGGAGGAAATACCTCGCCGGCGAGGGGAAAGGGACGTGTGCAAGGAGGAGGTTCAGGCCGAACTGAGCTGTCTGAGGAATGCAAGCGGTTTAATGAATACTGAAAAGAACACAAACAACAGCACAAGGAAGACGTGTTTTAAAAATCTGTTTGTGTGTGTGTGTGTGTGTGTGTGTGTGTGTGTGTGTGTGTGTGTGTGTGTGTGTCTGTGTGTGCGTGTCTGTGTGTGCGTGTGTGTGTGTGTACGCGCGCGCGCGTGTGTGTACGTGTATGTGTATGTGTGTGTATGTGTGTGTACGTGTGTGTATGTGTACGTGTGTGTGTGTGTGTGTGTGTGTGTGTGTGTGTGTGTGTATGTGTGTACGCACATATGTGAGTTCGTGTTTGTGTGTGTACGTGGGTGTGGGTGTATGTGTATGTGTGTGTGTGTGTGTGTGTGTGTGTGTGTGTGTGTGTGTGTGTGTGTGTGTGTGTGTGTGTGTGTGTGTGTGTGTGTGTGTGTGTGTGTGTGTGTGTGTGTGTGTGTGTGTGTGTGTGTGTGTGTGTGTGTGTGTGTGCGTGTGTGTGTTTGTGTGTGTGTTTGTGTGTAAGTGTGTACGTGTGTGTGTGTGTAAATCCACGTGTGCGTGCACGACGAGCGTGCATGCATCGTGATTAACAAATGGTCTGTGTTCATCGACGTGCTATAGGTGGAGGGGGCCTGGTCGAGATGGTTGGTATAGGCAGTAGGGAAAGCTGGAGCGGTGCCACTTAAAGTTGCATGATGCCGCCAGTGCCCACAGCTCTGCAAGCTTGTGCCCCTACATCACACATCCACATCCCAGCCTTGTGTCCCACCCACCCTTCCACAACTGTACTCCACTACTTCGATTCCAAGCCCTTCTGGATATTTTGCAGCCAAATGTCAGACCCTTCTATTCGGCAGATGAGCGGGAACCTGCCTGAATGGACTCTTCTGTGCTGTAAAACTCTTTCAGTCCAGGTTTCTCTCCTGAGCTGAATGAAATTGGTTGGTGTTTGCTACAAAGCATATATTCTGTGCACCATAGTCCCGAATGTGTTGATTAGAGTCTCCATTACACCACTAGACTTGGTTCTGGAGATTTACGAATTCTTCCTGGAAGATTCCCCAGCACCCCCCCCCTTCCCCTTACCCCAGTAAGGCCACACCACTGATGGTAATACAAACATGTTAATCAGGTTTACAATCTAAATGTCGAAGACTATCTTGGCTAGGTGCATCATCAACGCTTTCATGTAAAAAGCTATCACATAGGACCTATTTGAACATAATGTAAAGAATAAGATAGGCACCAACAAAGTGACATTCTCCAGTATGTAGAGAAACAAACTTGAATACCACCACAGCAGTCACAATACCACCACAGCAGTTCCAATACCACCACAGCAGTCTCATCTCAAAATATGGATAATCTAATATCACCAACATAAACAACTCGAAACCACATCAAGTACACACGACCCCACGTGATATCTTGTTAAGTCAACCTCATACATCTAAGCAATATTTGCTGGTGAACGTCGAAATACTTGGTTGTGGAATATCATTCATCCAAGGCTGAGCCTCCTCTCTTTCCGGGGACAAGTCCGGACAATAAAAGAGCCATTGCTTCCTTCTACTTTCAATACACTCGACTCGGCCCATCTGGGCTTTTTTAATCATACCGCCTCTCCCGGCAACTGGCCAACCATTCTAGAATCCTTTGTTGTTTGTTCAATTCGACAAGGGGCTCTCGTAGCTTGGGCATTCAACTCTACTCTCCCAGATTTTCTTTCAAGGTACACGTCTTTCCTTTCTGTCCCCAAAACACCACCTCAGGACATTTTCTTGAGGAAATGCACGTAATTCCATCGTTGAATCAATATCTCAGTTGGACACTTTCCCATTCTGAATGAACTACTCAGTACGTGTATATTGGTGGTTTGTTTTCAATGCCCTATTACCCACCGTACTGGTTGTGTTCATTCTCTCTCTCTCTCTCTCTCTCTCTCTCTCTCTCTCTCTCTCTCTCTCTCTATATATATATATATATATATATATATATATATATATATATATATACATACACACACACACACACATTTGAAAAGTGAGGGAGCAGGTTCCCTTGAAAGCGTGTTGTTAAAGTAGACAGCCACCAAATCGTTGTCGACTTTAACTATATATATATATATATATATATATATATATATATATATATATATATATATATATATATATATATATATAACAATTCGAGGTACTGATCTTATACAGCCTAAATCACACTGGTCCAGAACTGGTTTCCTTGCCAATAAATGACGTTACTACTAAGAATCTGTATCTGTATCTCGTCACAAATATCCGGGGATTGAACGTAGGTAACAGAAAGTAAAGATTTGTAATGTTAAACGTGATTTGCATTCTTCGAGTAAAGACCAGCCCACATTCATAAAAAATGCTACAAGAATTTCGTCCACTTTGCTGTCTCTAGTTTTCCACAAAAAAAAAAAAAAAAAAAAAAAAAATATAGTACCCTGTCCTAGTACGAAAACAGAAAATAATACTGGAGGGATCCACTAGGCATAACTAAGCCATGGTGCATCCAACTTTATGTTGGTCAATCTATAATTGGTAGTATTATAACTTCAGCTCCTGAAGCTGATATCTACTTCTATTTAGTCTTTACTGTCAATCATAAGAATATAAGAATGGCAGAGACTGCAAGAGACCATAAGGCCTACACTAGGCAGTTCCAAGTCCATGACCACCTATCATCCCCATCTATAAAGTTATCTAACTTTTTTTTTTATAACAACCCATAGTTTCAGCACTCACTACATGGTCACTTCGTCTATCATGGCATCCGTCGGTCGGCCATAGGTCTGCACCTGCAAAGTTTGGGATTGTTCTCTCATCAGCGCTGTCCTGGTCAAAGGTGATAATGGACAAAGGCTGTAGTACATGTAGCATCGTCCCTCACCCTTTCTCCACGCTACTGATATTGTCCAAGGGAGGGGCAAGATTTTTTACTGTCTTTTTCTTAATAAACATAATCTTTCTTCTTCTTCCTCTTCTTCTTCTTCTTTAACATATCAGCAGCATGAGAGAAATTCGCTAGTAACAGCGACATCAATCCGATAATTTTTATGACAGTCGCATGCAGGATTCGAACCCACTGCTATCGGCCACCCGAAAGAGCTAAGGCTCTGTGAAGGTGATCTTACGGGTGGCCGATAGCAGTGGATTCGAATCCTGCATGCGACTGTCATAAAAAATTATCGGATATCAGCAGTAGTTAATACAACAATGAATACGGACAAAAATATAAATAATTCGAGGATTGGAGTAACCTAAAGGCATCCTGAGCAACATATGTGGTACATAGCGGCGGAATATAGACAATCATTCCTGTTAGTTTTTCAACGATGTGGATTTACAAGGTAGTCTTTCAGAATTTCGCTTCTGATGATTGTTCAGTCACCCAACTCTATTTCTCTCTCCCTCCCTCTCTCTCGCATACTCTCCCATTTCTTCGTGTTCGTAGAAGAGTTAAAGTTCTAAAGTTTTAGTGTACTTCTCTTTAGAAACAATTTACTCTGCGCTTCCCACTCTCGAGTACTCAGGAAATTGGAGTCTCACTTCATACTCCCCCTTTTTCGGAACCCAATCCCTACCCTAAATAAAAAAAATAAAAAAGGGGTCTTGCACACAGATTTATTCTTTCCTTATTTAACGTTTCCAAATACCCAAGACTTACCCAATTAGCCCATTTCATATTCCACCCAAGGGAAATCCCCTACGGAGCCCAAGTGTCAATATCAACTCGACCGTATTTCCCCCCTTTTCTTCTTCCCAAGAAGCATCTACATACTCGTGCCCTCCCTGCGATGGGACTCGCCAGACTCCTATTGGTCCTCTGGTTTGACATCGCTGCCAGCCGCCGGCTTGCAGTTCTCGTTCATATCGCCAACTTTGTCCCGATATTTCCCTCCATCAGTGCCTCTCTCGGCCTCGGGACACACTCCGGCCTCTTACTTCCCCAATCTTTATATGGAATAATAACTCCTGTCTTTACTTCGAGAGACTTTTCTTTATGGACATGATGGTTCCTTACTCCCTAAGTTCCGGTAGGCTATACGAGTAAAGTATACAGATATACATTTTTTCTTTAATGAAATTTCAGATTACATAATAACACGTACACTCTTGTCTTCGGTGTGCGGCGAGGAACAAACACAGGCGCTTGTATAAATATTTCCACACACTCACACACACACACACATACACACACACACACACACACACACAAACATACACCCACACCCAACCCCACACCCACACACACACCTCGTGGCGCTGTGTTCAGAGTTCTAGCCTGCCACTACGGCGGTCCGGGATCGAATTTGCCCAGGGCTGAAATAATTTCAGTATCGCTGCGCTTCGGGTTGTTACTCTAACTCTCGTGGGCGGGAAGTTGGGGGTGTGTATGCGTGTAAGGTCACAGTATTACCCATAGATCGGTCACACGAGCTCTAAGCTCTCATCCGAGGGTTAATAACTGTCAATCACGAGTCTAACACGTGATCCAAGACCATGGTGAATCACACACACACACACACACACCTGCTCAAATCTGACATATGAACAAAGATTGGAGAAATTACAGCTGTCAACACTAGAGCAGAGAAGGGAAAGAGGCGATTTGTTGACCATTTTCAGAATTATGAAAGGGATGGAAGTTCTCGATAGAGACGACCTATTAAAATGGGACAAGAGAGAAACAAGAGGACACGAAAAGAAAGAGACCTAAAAAAAAAAAGCTTCCCACACAGAGTGATCGATGTCTGGAACAAACTGAACAAAGAAACAGTGAATGCCAAAAATATACACGATTTCAAGAATAAACTGGATGTGGAGAGATACGAAAACGGGTCACTACGAGCATAGCTCCCGTCCTGTAAAATACAACTAGGTAAATAACACACACACACACACACACACACGCACACACACAATAAAAATCGAAACGCGCTTGTTCGCATGTAAACAAAATAATCTGCCTTTCTGTCACTGAACCAAAACCCCAGGAAGGGTCATCAAGAACATAACGAGTTTATATGATGGCCACCATCCAACCCACCGGGATCCCCCCACCCCAAACCGAATCAAATCTCCTGGCGGCACCTATGGCAACGTGGGCATTATAAACAGGGGTAATTTAGGATTTTTAAAATTTTGCTAACAGGGAACTCCTTAGCTGGGTAATTATAATATGTTATGGGGAGGGTTGCGTCCCTAGATCGCTTGGGTGCGCACAACACTTAAAAGACCCCACCTAGAATGATTACCCTCTTTTTTGCTAACATGGAAGGTTAATCCGGGAGAATTTTACCCAAATTAAAAAAAATAATAATAATATTTAAATAGAACAAAAATACACAATGGAAATACAACTCTTCACCTTTCATTTATGTTATTTAAAATTAAAATTGCAGTTTAAGAAGTACCTTACAAAACCCTGACAGAAAAGTAACGAAAAAGTGAGTTATAAAACCATCTCGAAAACACCGGGTTAACAGGATCATGGTACGTGTATTGTACAAACGCTACTGGGGTTAACCTATGTACCACCCTTCGGGTATGTCACATCAACCGTCCAAGGAGTCGTGTTGGTTTTTTTTTTTTTTTCCTAACAACGCCACTGTGATGCATAACACCGTCACTAGTGTTTCTTAAAAATGCTAAAGGGATGCTTCCTAAACAGCACTTCTGGCATAATGATGATGATATGGTTTAACGTCAAACCCCCCTCTATCGGGAGGCTAGGACGGTGTCCCTCACAGAGGGATTTGTAGCATGGAATTTAATTGAACCATGCCCTTGGTTCAACTTCGCCGGTAGCAGGATTCGAAGCGCCCTCACCTCGACCTTCGTTGCAAGTAACGACGCCCTAAACTGCTCAGCCAGTGAGCTTTCTAGCATAATGAGAGCAAAGGAAAACGACAAACATTTGAGCTGCGACTAGTAAACCAAAGAAGACTGAAGAATACCTTTTCGGTCCTATGAACAAACACCACCACCACCATCTTCGCCTTTGAACTCGCCTTCTCCTGCAGAGGGTTGGCCAGGCACCATAACACACCTCGAAGGCGTTGGCGGAGGCGGGAACTTCGCCATGGAAACATCAACTATTCAATTTGTTGCCGGCGCTCACCCACCCCACCCCACCCTACTCCTCCAATTACGCTCCCGATTCCCCCTTCTCCTCTCCTCCTTACCCACCCTCTTCCCTTCCAAGAGGGCACTGGGTGCCATGAACCCTTTGCAAGTGTGGGGGAAAATGGGGGCAGAGCGGTGGAAGCCGTATTCTGGAAGTCAACCGAGAAAAACGTGGAACGCGTCGAAAACATGTCAAAAAAAAAAAAAAAAGGGGGGGGGCACGCAGCTGTATTGGCGTTGAGTGGACTGTGGCAGACAGGTGTACCCTTGACCGCTTCAATACCGGGTGGTGCTTCACCTTTGCCGGTCTGCTTGATGGTACTCCCGTTACCATCAAGTTGCTCCATTCATTTCCGTGGCACCCCTTGGGTAGCATACAGCCTATCGCGATTAACCCTTTCCGTGCCTTCGGTCACAGACTTAAATCTCAATCTTGTTCACCTCCCTTAACTCCCACTTCAGCTCCCATCTCCCTTAAGCCTGCTAGATAATAATGAGACTAAAATAAAATAAAGAAATAAATCAATAAATACAGAAATGAATCTCCCTAGCCATGTTGTTAGTTGAAAATTATTTTTTAACTAATGCCTGACGATTTTATCCAATTTGAGAAAATTCTTAGTAGCATATGCTTTCCAAACAACCACGATTTAACCATTCTAGCAATTTTTTCTTTATTTTGTTTAGACTGACGCCAAAAAAAATTCTTCATAAAAAATAATAACAATAATAAAAATAGTCGTCCAGTTACCGTCGCACTCATGCATCTCATTCTGGTTAAAGACAGTCAATCGGTTGTCTATTTCACTAATTTTGTTCTGGCAAATGCCAAATGATTTTAGTCATTTTTTTTTAACCTTGGCTTAATAACTATGTTACTAACACGGGTTAGGGCGTCGTTACTTCCGGCGAAGGTCGAGGGGATGGCTGTTCTAATTCCACGCTACAAAGCCCTCTGTGAGGGGCACCGTCCTAGCCTTCCGATAGGGGGGAGTTTGTGACGTTCAACCATATAATCTTCATCATCACTAACACGTTAAGGCCCACCCTATTTCCCTTCAACTTCGAAAAAATCTGGACAAGGTTGAAGAGGAAATATGGTCCTTTAATTTTGTTGGTCATTTCGTCTTGGGGCTCGAAATTTCATCCACCTTTTTGGCTTCTGAGACAGTCTTTGACCCTCTCCCCCTCTAGTATTAAGCGTTTTTAAGCCGCCGCGCTGAGGGTTGGGGAAGCTTAGTACATGACGGGATTCTCAACCGACTGAAACCTCATACCAGACCAGGCCTACCTTTCATCATCCAAATAAAAATATGCTGGTATTTAGCAAACAAATATATCATAGTATACCACCGCGTGCGTGCGCGCGCGCGCGCGTGTCCAGTTGAAGGCGGTCATGACAATGAAATTAAAACCAAACGGCCGCGACCTGCCGTCTAACGCTAAGACTCGAACTGCGTCTAAGGCAATCTATATAACCTATTAAACCAAAATGTAGTTGCACATTTGTAAATTGTTTAAATATAACCCACTGTCGGAGAAAGAAAGCAAAAGAAACAAGATTTGTATATTTCGACCACAACTGCTGAAGAGGACCATAGTTGTGGTCGAAATATACAGATCTTCTGTTTCTTTTGCTTTGTTTCTCCGACAGTGGGTTATATTTACACATAGTAAAGGTTAATGGCAGGTACTAATACTCGGCAAAGGGCAGAACGAACTTTTATCATTAAATACCAAGTTAGCTTATATATAAAGTGCGAATGCTTTAGCACACTGGATATCAAAATTTCGTCCTGGGGCCTCAAGTTTAGATTTACTAAGTGAAACGTCTGACCTTTTCTTTCTGTTGAGGACATAAACCAAGAGTTGAAATCTCTCTAGGTTACTTAAAAAAATAATAAAAATGAAAAAGTGTATTACTGTAACCTTAAGCTTTGCACGTACCTCTAGCTACGAATGAACCTGCTACACGTGAAGGTACAGTCTGGCAATTCCATGTGACGTAGTTAATATATTCTCAACCACATTCACCAATACAGAATCAAATTCAAAGACTTTAACAATTGTGATGCAAACAAGGTCATCATATTAAGACAACAGGGCAGGACTCGCAGTAATGGATTTAAACTGGACAAATTAAGATTTAAGAAGGAAATAGGCAACAATTGGTTTACTAATAGGGTGGTCAACGAATAGAATAGACTTAGTAAGCATGTAGTGAGCGCTGAAACTATCAGTCGTTTTAAGAAACGGTTAGACAACTTTATGGATGGGGATGACAGGTGGTGATGGATATGAAGCTCCCTTGTGTAGGCCTTATGGTCTCTCGCAGTCTCCTTCATTATTATGTTCTTATGAATAGACTTAGTGACCATGTAGTGAGCGCTGAAACTATCGGTTGTTTTAAGAAACGGTTAGACAACTTTATGGATGGGGATGACAGGTGGTGATGGATATAAAGCTCCCTTGTGTAGGCCTTATGGTTTCTTGCAGTCTCCTTCATTCTTATGTTCCTCACTTCCTTCAAGGGTGCCATGTGCCGTCTGTCACCATGGGCAGGATCCGGGGAAGACTTATAACCTGTATGTTGTAGTTTGCAACCCACACTTCCTTTTGCACCCAGGAAACTATATTCATCCCTGAGCTGACGTCACTGATGAAGTATGACCAATCCAAATAATCTTCTTAAAACAGTCTTCCTTGTGTATGATCTGACTGACGTTGTATAAAAGTTAGGATCCTACCAATGTATCAATTCACAAAGTTCTTCATGGATACTGCCCCAAGTGTTCAGCAAGTTCGTGATTAGGTGCAGAGGTTACACTCGATTTAAATTATGTTCTCAACCACTCATAATTAAGATACTACAGGATATCCCCTTTCATAAGGTGGATGACACTGTCAAAGCCAGGTCATACATAACACTGGTCAACACCAAATTTATTGTTAAATTTTTCTTAGCTAATTTAGGATAATTCTGATTGCTGAATCCAAAAACCACACCGGTTTTGCTCAATCAGGTCAACTTTCTGAAGTATGCTACATATTATTTTTTGACGTTTTTGTTTACATGTACGGGTATTTTCACGTCATATGATACAAAATTCTTACATATTTCTTGCAATAAACGAATTCTAAAGGTTTTACATGTGCCAACTTATGACTATCTTTTTCATATTACAGGTGAATGAAATAGCTTCGACTAAAAGATCTTGCAAAAATAAGCCTGACGTATTCTGCTACATCTGTGGTGAATACACCATTGTACCTCACAGGAATCAAGTCACAAGTTTCATAAAGCGTGCTTACCATTCTTATTTTGGTATTAAACTTGGTGACCAGGATAAAGCTTGGGCGCCACACATGGTATGCAAGTCATGCTCCGAATATCTGCGTCAGTGGACCAAAGGCAAGATGAGTTGTCTGAAGTTTGGATTTCGAATGGTTTGGAGGGAGCCGACAAACCATGTCACTGACTGCTACTGCTGCGCTATTAATGCGACTGGGATCGTAAAGATCCAAAGCAGCCTCAAGTATCCTGATCTTGATTCAGCACGTCGCCCTGTAGCTCACTGTGATGAAATTCCAGTATCTGTCTCTGGAGAACTTCCTGACATCAGTGACGAAGATTCCTCCAATGTTCCAGAAAATGAAGAAGTGGTTCTTAACGATGATGATCCAAAAAGGAGCTAAATGATCTAGTTCGCGATCTCAGCTTGTCAAAGTCCTCTGCCGAGCTATTGGCATCCAGATTGAAAGAAAAGAACCTCCTCTTTGACAGTACTCTGGAGAGAGACAGCCCTGCTGCTGAGCATTCTAGGGGTTCGAAGAAACGGAAATTTATGCCCTGAATTTTGCGCAATGACGAGGTAACGTACAACTTCTATGTACTTACCTTTATCAATGTCTATTATTTAATTTACAGAAATTGAAGTTCGTAACATTTAATAAATACATTGTCAGAAAAAAAATTTTTTCCTCCAAAAACCTTTTTTAAATGAGAAATATGAACGAAAATCAACTGATACAGTCACAAAAATGTAATCAATTTAGTCACAAGGCCGGATTTTTCAAAACCAAATTAGCATAAAAACATGATCTGATTGAGAAAAATAGATGTCAGTTCTGGATTCAGCGGTGCAAAATGGTTCTAATTCAGTTGAAAAACAGACAACTTACAATTTATTCATTTATTTATTTTATCTATATTTTTCTTATTTATTTTCTTTTTTACCAAAAACCTTCCAACCAACCCGCCGCCTAGAAGATGAAGGGTCACCCCGGCCCCTGCCACACTGCTTGGGTCAAAGGCAATGCAGCGAGGCCCAGCAGCTGAAGCTGGTTCACCCCCATCACCTCATCACGAATCAAATTAGACGAACATTCGTTCGGGGATGCGCCATCCCATCATCCAATCATATGCCTCCATTCACTGTCCTTTGCACTCTTTCTCCTCAACTCGACAGTCATTCCACATAAGAAAATAAGAGACTACAAGAGAGCATAAGGCCTACACTAGGCAGTTCCATGTCCATTACCACCTGTTATCCCTATCCATACAGTTATCTAATCTTCTCTTAAAATAATCAATAGTTTCAGCGCTCACTATATGGCCACTAAATCTATTCCATTCGTTAACCACTCTATTGGTAAATCACTTCTTGCCTATTTCATTGTTAAATCTAAATTTGTCCAATTCAAATCCATTATTACGAGTACTGCCCTGTTGTCTTAATATGATGACCTTGTCTGCATCACCCTTGTTAAAGCCCTTGATCCATTTAAATACTTCATACCCAAAGCCTTCTTTAACCACCTCATTTTACCCCTCCCCCCCAAAAAAAAAAAAAGTTCACACCGTGAGGCGTTTATGGACCGTGGTAACAGTAACAGGATAACACAGGATTTTCCTGGCTGAATATACACAGGACATATACCCCGTTTACCTTAACTTGGCGCAAAACTACCATGCTAACGTTATTGAACAGCTGATATGTGATTCATTCATTTGACTGATTTTTTTTCACTTCAATTATTTTTTCTTTTTTTTTCTCAGCTATTCACGACTAACACATTTCCCGTGAAATACTCCAAACGTGCAAGACCGTGGCGGTGTTGCATACATACCACGTGTGTAAATACAGGGCCCCACATGGGGGGGGGACAGGGGGGCATATGCCCTGGGGCGGCACATTTAGGGGAGGGGGTCGGCATTTCCAGTCTGGACATGCCGCCCACAAGGCTGACAAAATAATTACAATAAAAAAATGTCAAAGGAGCCCTGAATATTTTACCGTAATATACGAATTTTGCGTTAGAATCAACAGATTATGAAATATTTTTCCTTTATCCTTTCTGCAATAGGGACATTAAATAAAAAAATTTAAGTCCGTTTAATTATTTCGCAAACCAATAGCTAAAACAGGCTGTACGGGATTATGGAGATGGGAAGTGGTGATGGGGGTTTGCGTCACTGAGAACTTTGCCCCGGGGCGGCACTTTGGCATATAAGGGCTCTGTGTGCATACGGCACGGCGCGCAGTCTACGTGTATCGAGTCGTCCTTCAAGGACGATCGTATCACCGAGACGATTCCCACCGTTATTGCGTGCGGCAAGGTCAAGTCAAACCGACGGGGTCACGTCTCTATACTTTAGTTCAAACCCAAAAGAGATTTACTTTTAATTTTCTATACGCTCTGGAGAGCCTTCCCTCTTACTGACTACACAATCTTAGCGTACACCGGAAACTCAAAATCATCGGTAGATCTTCCTCAAATTCTGAGTTCGAAGGCTTGCACTTCCACTACACCTACCAGAGGATATTGGATAGTCCAGCCACCATGCATAGTCATACGTGCATGCAAATGGCACAGCGAGTGGTCACGAGTCTAAGTGGGACGGTGAGTAAGTTACACATACAAGTGGCACAGTCAGCCTTCATACATACAAATGGCACAATGAGAATCATACCGTTAAGTGTCAGATTGAGTAGTCACATGTAGAAATGGCACTTGAGTACCTAAACGGACACATAACACAGCCAATAGTGTTACGTGGCAGTGCCACGTGCCTCAACGTTGAGGTGACGAGGAGAGTGAGGCTGGAGTGTCGAGCTTTGCAGGGGCCGTTCCAGCCACAAGCAGGCGGCCCTGGGTATTAGCTCCCCCCCCTCCGCCACCTAAGATTCTCCGGGGGTAATTGCATTAGCGGGGTGGCCGCCGGCAGAGCCCATTTGGAAAGGCGACTGCCTGCGCCTACCACCCACCCACCCGTCGCAACTCGGGCTCGCCAACATTTAGTCCCTTCCGGGGTGACACTTTTCTCTTCCTCTGACCCCCCCCCCCAAAAAAAAAAAAAAAAAAAAAAAAAAAACTATAACATCCAGTTCCGTGGCAGCTCGTTCCTTCCCCTATCCAGGGTAGCGACGGATTTATGAAGGAGGATGGGAGGGGAAGAGCAGAAAAAAGGGGAGGAAAGGGGGGGATACATAGATAATGCAACTGAGAGTTAAAAGTGGAAAAGCACGTTCATGGGAGATGAGGATAAAGGTCAAAAGACGAGGCGCGTGGGGAAAGTGGAAGAGGGGAAGGAGGAGGAAGTGAAGGAGGAGGAGAAGGAGGAGAAGAGGGGAAGCGGGAAACCAGGCGAGATGAATGGAGAAATTGATATGGAGGACGGAGAATAGAAGTTGGGGAAGAAGGGAGGGGGGGGGAGAAAGGGAAAGGAGCGACAGGTAAGGAGGACAGAAGGATGGAGAGCAGGAGAGAGAGGATGTGGGAGAAAGAGGGAGAGGAAGAGAGCGAAAGGAAGAGAGAGGAAGAGAGAAAGAAAGCGAGAGAGAGAAAGGGGGTAGAGAGAGAGAGAGAGAAAGGGAGAAAAAGAAATGGGGTAGAGAGAAATGAAGAACGAGATAAAGAGACAGAAGGAGAGGGGGACGAAGGGGGAAGGGAGGAGGAGGGGGAAGGGAGGAGGAGGGGAAGGGAGGAGGAGGGGGAAGGAGAGAGGAGGGAAAAGGAGGGAGGAGAGAAAGGAGGGGGAAGGAGGCAAAGGAGGGAAAAGGAGATAGGAATCACATAAAAGGAAACACGAAGGATAATGATAAAGGGAAAGCAACAGCGAGGAAGAGAAAAAAGAATACGAAAAAGGATACAAGAGAGGGGCAGAGTTAGGAAAAGGAAGACATTTGTCTCGGGCAAATAAAGAGAAAAATGAATACAGAAAAAACTGAAGAAAAAAGTGATGGGAAGAGTGACAATGAAGGGGAGACAAGAAAGTTGGGAAAGTAGAAGAGATAAAAATAGCGAGAGAAATGATTGGAAGAAGAAAAATAAGTAAGTAATCTCATTAAATGAAAAATGGACAGGAAATTTGCGCCGAGTGGGAAGGGGAGTTGGGAGGATGGGGGATCAAAGTTCACATAAGAAGAAAATTCTGAGACCAAGAAGATAAGATGCAACACGGGAAACTGTACAGACGCACTGGCTCATTTCTCATGTATGTACATCCGGCTACAAAAATGAGGGGTTCAAGAAGTCCAAGAGACCTGGATGTCTTTGGAGGTTCCTTATATATATGTTGAAGTATGGAAGACAAATGAGTGGAAGGGCGGTGAACTAAACACAGAGAACAGTTGGAGTTTTATTTACTGACGTTTCGTCCTTACCAGGACATTCTCAAAGTACATGATCGAACACAGAGAATATATATATATATATATATATATATATATATATATATATATATATATATATATATATATATATATATATATAAGGAGAGGGAGACAGAGATTGAGAGAGAGGCTTAGATGGTATGAAAAAGAACCTGTGTTCGGTCGTTCAGCAAGGTGTAACTCATGTAATTCACAAAAAGACTCTTCATCGAAGAAGTCTTTCTCCAAGACGCGACGAGCTACCCGCGCGTCCTCCACCTCCAGGAGCTTTTCCCCGAGAAGTTCGACGACGACGGGAGTACGAGGGACGAAGAACAGAGGGCCGGGGGACCTCAAGACGATGGCGAGACAACCAAAGGTCGAAACCGGACAAGACGTCGAAGGACACATCCAGACTCGTCAGAAACTCCTGTCGAAGAACCACGTTCAAAGAGTCCCTCACTGACGCCACTGGTGACGAGGTAGTGTCTTCAGGCACCAAAGATCTCACGTACCAAGCTATATAACGCCTATGAAGACCTTCAGACACTTCTTCAGGAAAGAGCCTACCGAATATCGAGTAACCTCGCAACGGCCTTGAAAGGACGCATTTCGACTCATCAGCGACTCCTGTCGAAGTACCACGGTCAAAGAGGAACTCTCTAAAGTCCCTGGTGACTGAGTTGTGAGGTCTTCATGGACTAATGATCACACCTTGCCTGGTTGGGTGACGTCACTGAGAACCTCGTGGTTCTTCAGGAGAGTGTGACCTGTGTGCCTCTCGAAGACCTGTAGCAGGTAGAGGCCGGTTTGGGAAGGCGGGCCGACCATGATTTGTAAACAGTGTACGAGTGTGAAATAAATGTTTAATTGCTTTTAATGCTTTTTATTTTTCCTTTTAATAAACGACGCAAATAAACAAATAACAATAACTGAGTTTTTTATATTTTTCCCTTCATTTTTTTCTTTTCTTGTTATCTATTTTGCTCTTATGACCCTGTGAGGCTTGAGCTTCGAATCTATTGCAAAAGGATTATCACGTAGTAGGTCCGTTTCCTTCTTTGTCCTCTTATTAAGTTGAACAATAAATAAATAAATAAATAAAATGTGTTTTCACGTGGGATTACATTCATACCATTAACTACAATTCCCTTATACCCACACCCACCTACATACATACACACTAACACTCACATTATCATATACAAAACCACCCCATATCGGGGAAATGACTGCATAGGTCTGTGCATTCCATTTATGGGAACCTGACACTTTTTTTCGGTGACAAATCTTCACTCGTGGATGAAAACTGAGCTTCCCAAATCCTTCCTGTACCAACCCCCATCCTCTTGCGGTAGGGGGGAGATAAGAATGCCACTATCGTGTCATAAAAGGCACCTAATTAGGGCGGAGCGAGTTGGCTAGGGATTCTCCTCTTTGTATTTTTCTCCAGTGAAGAGTTGCATGCTTTAAGTTGGCCAATCCCCATTCCAAGGGAGGAAATGCCTTTAGTATACACATCTACTCAACATTCCGCACTTTTCTTGCCTCTCTCCTGCGGCTTATGCTTTCATCTAATGTTGCCATGGTTTTTAATAGTTTAATATGATTCATAACTTATGCCTCGTTATTTACTCCTTTTAGAGTGAGGACACAACCTAGTGACTCTTGGCTGCGGCCGAAGCCATCACCACCCAATGATTTCGGAAAGCCACGGCAAGTGACTGTCACCGGTTACCATCAGGTATCGAACCCTGGCCTCCGTGGTTGCGCTGGGAGGGGGACGAGTCTAAACACGACACAGCGTTACACACCTGTCCCGTCAACAAACCCTAACACTCGTTACCAAATTGGTCGTAATCCGCCTTCACAATGAATGATTCTGACTCTTCAAGATCCCCCTGATACGTATCAGGCATGCGCGTACAGTATTGGCGCCGGCCCTGGTGAGGTCGATCACCGGCTGGCCGGGAGGTGGAGTGTTGCCGAGTGGGCCGCGGCACATCTGACGGCTGGGTCGCCTCTCACAGGTCTGGCGGGGTCCGAAAGGGGTCGAGGCGGAGTCGGGAGGGGCAGCCGTGAGGGTCGGGACGGGGAGACCCTCACACACTCCCTTCTCATTAAATGCCGACATGGACCGGACAAGGAGGCGGGGTTGTCGTGTGGGCTGCGGCACAACTGACACCTGGGTCCCCTCTCACAGGTGTGGCGGAGTCCGGGACTCGGGAGGGGCCGACACACAAACACAAACACACGCACGCATACACACATACACACAGGTTGGTAGGTAGGCACACAGAGAAATAGAAAGAGAGGAAGAGAGGAAGAGAGAGAGAGAGAGAGAGAGAGAACCAGCCAGCCAGCCAGGAGGGGTGGGTTCCAGATGCAGTGCCAGTTGACACTCTTACTGCCCCCCCCCACTCCCACCCCCGCCCCTACTCACACTCCCACCTCGCCTCATTCATTGCCGACATGAAAGCCATCCTTGAACGTGGCGGTCAAAGGACCCTACTGCCCGTAGCCATGCAGACGAAAAAAAAACAAAACAACATTATATATATATATATATATATATATATATATATATATATATATATATATATTCAACGAAAAGATATAAAAGAAACGAATCATGAATGGGAATCGGTTAACTGTCGTGATATATATATATATATATATATATATATATATATATGATTAGAAACACAAAGCTGCTCTGCCGTCTTTTGCCTGTGCGCTGTTGTGACACCGATCGTTGCTTTCAGTCCAGCAGCAAAGACCAAGTCTCGCGATGGTCTCACCCTAGACCCACGCCCCTCGATGGTCTTAATCTTACTGAGACAATGACTAGTTTTTCGAGTCAGATGAGACCCTACTTTTCAATGGTCTCAGTCCAACTGAACCCATATCACTCGATGGTCACAACCCAATGAAGACCGTGTCTTTGTCTTACTCCAGTTATACCTATATCTTCAAGAAATCTTACTCCAGCGGAAAAATACGTCTTTTGGTTTTAGTATGGCCGAGACTATGTCCCGATGGACTCAGCTCTCTCTCCATAGTCTCATCTGGCTTTCCAACACATACGACCACGTTTTCTGATATAGTCAACCCCCGCAGATTTCGTGACGTTCACAGGCTTCAGTCTCGTGGAGACTCGGCCTCTCTTTCGTCTCAGTCTAGCCTTCAGTCTACCTTCTTTCGTCTCAGTCTAGCCTTCAGTCTACCTTCTTTCGTCCCAGTCTAGCCTTCAGTCTACCTTCTTTCTTCTCAGTCTAGCCTTCAGTCTACCTTCTTTCGTCCCAGTCTAGCCTTCAGTCTGCTTTCTTTTCGTCCCAGTCTAGCCTTCAGTCTACCTTCATTCGTCTCGGTCTAGCCTTCAGTCTACCTTCTTTTCGTCTCAGTCTACCTTCTTTTGTCTCAGTCTAGCCTTCAGTCTACCTTCTTTTCGTCTCAGTCTACCTTCTTTTGTCTCAGTCTAGCCTTCAGTCTGCCTTCTTTTCGTCTCAGTCTACCTTCTATTCGTCTCAGTCTAGCCTTCGGTCTACCTTCTTTCGTCTCAGACTAGCCTTCAGTCTACCTTCTTTCGTCTCAGACTAGCCTTCAGTCTACCTTCTTTCGTCTCAGTGCAGCCTTCAGTCTACCTTTTGTCTCTAGCCTTCAGTCTACCTTCTTTCGTCTCAGTCTAGCCTTCAGTCTACCTTCTTTTTGTCTCAGTCTAGCCTTCAGTCTACCTTCATTCGTCTCGGTCTAGCCTTCAGTCTACCTTCCAGAGTACATACGGTCTCAGACTATACCCCGGCCAGTCTACCTGCAGGAGTGGGCTCCTTGGGAGGGGGGGGGGCATAAAAATGTAGATATTCAATATCAATTCCATCTCCATCGCAATTTCTACATTCTGCATCGACTCCAATTCTTATACAATTGCTGAACTCAGTCCCTACTTTGCTCTCAACTCGTACATTCAATTTAGATATTCATTTCCATCTCGTTTCTACAATATCTAAATAAATTCCTACATTCATTTCCATCTAAATTTCCACATTCAACATCAGTCTCAAATGTTTAAATCCTATTTCAATCGATGCTTTTATATTCAATGCCGATTTCAACTTACTTGATAAGCTTCTAGTCCTCTACAATGTACTACTTTGCAAATATACACAAACACATCCGGAACCTCCCAACAACTAAAATACACGTAAATCCGAGTAACAACAATATATTCATTGTAAGCATCTACATAGTTATATCATATATAAAAAAGGAGAGAGAGAGAGAGAGAGAGAGAGAGAGAGAGAGAGAGAGAGAGAGAGATTACTCTGCTCTAAATTCCGTCACATCCATACTTGTATTACGCTCTCTGTCTCCTGTTTACTTTAGGTCCACTCGGACGATTCTCCACGGACGGCCACCATTTTGCATCACAGGTCTCCAATCACTTACCTGAAAAAAAGAAAACATTATTAATATTTGTAAAGATATTTTTGGGTAACATGAGAACTAACATTTAAAAATGCTCAAGTTATTTTCATCAACACACACACACACACACACACACACACACACACACACACACACACATATATATATATATTATATATATATATATATATATTTATATATATAGTGACATCATGACAGGTGTATGAATGGTAAGAATGGAAAGACGCGATTGAGAACAAGAGACTTCCTGACCGGTTTCGCCTTTGAGGCTTCTTCAGAGGTAATATTTGTATTATATATATATATATTATATATATATATATATATGAATACATTATATACGAGTGCGCGCGTGTTTGTGTTCCACACGACACATATCCCGTCTCGAGTAGAGCTTCGGGCTTTAGAAGACTCGACTCCTTTTATGTGGAGAAGCCTTTCACAATACAAGCCCTCCTACTGCCCTCGTATTTTTTATTATTTTTCTTTATAATTGACCCTTTCCAGCCGGATCCCTTTCTCAAGCTTAATAAAACCAGTGGCGTCAACTAGAAGAAACTAATTCATTTAACTATCAGGTTATGAAACTATTAAAATCTGCATCACGCTGTGAAGTTTCATTCGACACAAGATTACTTTTGCGTGCATTTCAGAAAAGATGTCACACCCACAAAGCAAGAATTTTTTCTGAGTATATAAGACACTAAAGCCTCTAATTATAATGAATAATAATTTGTCCCCTAACACGATTGTCAATGACCCACAGGAGACATGCGTGACTATCACCCTCACCGTCGTCTTCATCACAGCGGCTGACGAACCGCGTCGAAAAATGGGGCAAAATCTTTCTACGCAAGCGTAATTGACTCGTGGATAAAATTACATCCGGTTGAAGATACAAAGGGCCGAGAGCATGAGGGCAGAGACCAACTACATAAAACATATACACTAACAGAGAAAAAAAACACAGAATCTAATTTATCTTCGCGTTCATCATGCATATGTTACGAAAAGGTAAATCGAGTTGGTAGAACCAATGGGAATGATCGATTCGATGTGTAACCACGGAGCAATATATCACATCGTTCTGGCTTACCGCAAACAGGACTTCATAAATCCTGCTTAATCCCCGAAAACACATCTCCGGTGATTCCCCTCTTGGACCGCTTTCCCAACTTACTATCCCACCTCGGCGGCTCAGTATACGATCGCGTGGTGAGTCAGTTTTGTGGACAATCGATGCGATTTAGGGGTACGCGGTGGAGTTGCATGTATACCTGGCGCAACTTTTGAATTTGAGCTCAAAACTAGACCCCGGAATGAGTTTTCTTCCAACTCCAGTCGTATTTCACACCCAAATATATTGGGTAATACCTCTGCCCCCACCCAAAAAAAGGACTAATGAAAGATTATTGTATGTGCACGCTCGTTACACGCGCACACATACATACAATACAAATACATATACTAAAATGCAGGACAAAAGGCTTATACCATACAAGCTAAGGTTAAAATACTGCTTGTCAACTAGCGTCTCTGCCCATGATACTGTCCGTCAATTATCCAATTAGTGCAACGAGCACGAGACAGGTAACATGGTCGCCTGATCAAAATAAACAAGTTGGTTGGCCCACTGCAAAAGCATACGATCTGGGGCGCCCACAAGTGACCCAACCACACGTTAACTAATAATAAATCCTGGACAGAGAGAAATGACACATCTTTTTAGCCTTGCGTAGTAAGGAAGTTATTACTTAAATTACCCTCTTCCATGCCGGGTGACAATTTCTTTTCGCCTGGACGGCGCCTGGCTGTTTCATTCGTCTTTGTGGAAACCCTCAGAAACGAAGGACTTGCACACTGTAGTAGGCAGGTCGAGCAATCGAAGACAAAGCATGGCGAACCGGCTTAACAACCTTCAACAGTGTGACATAACTCTCAAGATACTTCTTCTTCCGGATGACGCTTGTGAAACGTGTCTCCGGTGACCGAGATTCCCGTCCTGTATCGAGTCCATCCTCCAGAGGAATAAAACCGGCTGGCGCTGATCAAATAAAATAAAATCAGCCATCCTGAGTCCACTGCTGAACAAAGACCTCCTTCATAGCATTCCATGATTCACACGACCGCGCCAACCTCTGCCACGTCACTCCTGCGAACTTCTCTATCTCGTCTCTCCACCTTCTGTCTGGTCTTACTCTTCCACGCTTCCCATTTCGCGGCGTCCATTAAGTAACACACTTGCTCCATCGCTCATCAGTCGCTAACAAAGCAAAAATTCAAAGGGTCTGCCACTGTAATGAAGGTGTTCACTCCTTAAACATGGCGTCATACTTTCTATTTTCGTTCAGACCAAAGCCGGGCGAATTTATTTAGGAAACTGAATGATAGAAATAGGAGTCTAACACAGCTGAGACCTCCTTTCACTCCCCCATGCCCCACCCCATCCCCGCCGAGTTCGACATCAGAAGGAAAATCGAAGAATTTCCTCACGGTATTGAAGAGCTTCAACACGAAAATGTACAAATGCGACTGAGCCCTGGAGAAATAGAGGACAAAAGTAAAATACGGGAACCAGCACCAACTCTGGCAATTGTCCTTTTGCTCCCGTTACAAGTTAAGATGATAAAACATGACCACAAGAGACCTTTCGCTCCATATCATGAAGAAGAAAAAGAAGAAGAAGAAGAAAAATTAGTAGTAGAAGAAGAAGAAGAAGAGATTTAACGAGACCAGCCACACATCGTCAAGTGTAACTAGACACCAAGTGGTTGGGGATGTATAAGGTAAGGGCAGAGCAGAAGAAGAAGAGGAAAGGAAACTGAAAATAACGAGGTAAAGAGCGAGAAACTAGAACATGGAACTGGAATTCCTATTTCTGTCAAGTACGATTAAAACAAACGATTCGGTGCGGCGAGGGAGGCGTGGCCCCAAACGCTGAAGCGGAGTGGCCAGATCTTGTGAAAATGGCTGCGGCACAGCGGTGACACAATGCCGAGCCCCGACTAGGCAAGGTGTCAGGAACGAGAAAGAGGGAGAGGAAGAGGAGGAAGGGGAGGAAGAGGAGGAAGGGGAGGAAGAGGAGGAAGGGGAGGAAGAGGAGGAAGGGGAGGAAGAGGAGGAAGGGGAGGAAGAGGAGAAAGAAGAGGAAGAAGACGAAGTAGCCAAGGGGGTGGGAGGGAGTGGAAGACACTATGGCGTCAGAGAAGTACGAGGGTGGCGTGACGACTATGTTTGCGCGATGGGTGTGACATAGTCATCGTTTTTTGCCATTTACTTATGTGCCACTGTTGCCACTGGTGCGGAGGTAATAATGGTTGTTGTGGCGGTAGTTATAGCAGTAGTGGTAGGTGTGGAGGTGTTGGTAGGTGTGGAGGTGTTGGTAGGTGTGGAGGTGTTGGTAGGTGTGGAGGTGTTGGTAGGTGTGGAGGTGTTGGTAGGTGTGGAGGTGTTGGTAGGTGTGGAGGTGTTGGTAGGTGTGGAGGTGTTGTTGTTGTCGTTCCCTAGACTGGCTGTCCGAGCAGTCCCGTCTTCCCAAGGAATGCCAGAGCCGAAACTGGGTTTTCCCACAAATCCTTTATAGAGCGTATGTTGTGTTTGCGTGCATGATTGTGTATAATGCAGTCTTCCATTATGTGTTGTATGGTATGGGGTGAAGTGTTACATCCTGGGCAGCTGTGTGGAGGTGTTGGTAGGTGTGGTGGTAATAGTCGTGGTAGGGGGTGGTTGGTGGTGGGTGGAGGATCGTAATGACAGAGGTAGTGCAGAAACGGTGGTAACAAACCGTCGGTAGCAGCAGCTGACAGACATAAATATATATATATATATATATACATACATATACATATACATATATATATATATATTATATATATGCAACAGTAATCACATAAAACACGTGAATAAAGATTTTTGCTTGTAACCACGAGGAAATTAATTTCGATCAAATTAATGTCGATCACAAGTCCAACACGTGATCCAAGACCATGGTGAATCACACATAGAAAACGAGCGAAAAACTAAGGCGAAATGAAGAGCAGATTCAAGACAGCTTGAATACTCGAATCCAAAGGAGGGAATTGAAAGCCAAGTGCCTCCGTTGTTTGAAAAATGTCAACAACGACGACGACGGGAGACAAGGGGATCCTTCAGACCCGTGGACAGCAAGATCGGAATTAAATCGCTCCACACGGAGAGGCAAGTTATGGATTTTACTTCTCCTAAGAGGTAGGCGATTCTGTGTGGCCAAAAAGGGGGCGGGGCGGGGTGTGTGTGTGTGGGGGAGGAACTATAGCCTGTAATGCCCTGTTCACACTAGCGGTTTGAACCGCGTGGAAACCGCGGCGGTACCGCATAGTCAAGAAAAAACTGCGCGGTTATGTGTGAACGCTTCCACTGATCTACATTGAAACGGAAACTGCTGGTGCGAACAGGGCTTTAGGGGTCTCGATCAGTCGCGACCCACTTCAGTCCGTTATTCGACTCACTCGCCGGCCGAGACATCCTGGCGTATGTACAAATTGAGGTAAACGTGTCGCCACTTTACTGGTCGTGGTCGTGAAATTCACACGGGTGGATTAGCAAGGCAACAAATGATAAACAAATTACTATACCACACACACACAATATTTCCGAATAATTTTTACATTTCATGTAACGGAAATACTATAACTTTCCCTTTTTTTCTTTAATAAAAAGCCCGACAATTCCACGCAACTTTCACATAAATAATTATCTTAAGTTCATATATGCATTTCTTTGCGGTTATACTAAAAACATGTGGAAATAGCCCGCTCACCTAACCCTAGTATGCTGATAAGGAGACATTAAACATTTGGTACATTTACAGACGATCGAGCCGACAAAAGGAATAAATATTTCCCTCCTCCAACTCGCCCCCCTCTCCACACGTTCTGTTTCTTCTATTTGTGTGTGTGTGTGTGTGTGTGTGTGTGTGTGTGTGTGTGTGTGTGTGTGTGTGTATGTGCGTTTCTCTTTCTGTTTCTACACGCTCTTTTCTCCTAGCTGTGTCCGTGCGTGCGCTCACTCTCTCTCTGTCTCTTTCTCTTTCTCCTCCCTATCCCTCCCTCTCTCCCGAATGTGTACGCACACTTGTACGCGCGTATGTTATCTCACCCGTTCCTGCGTGCACAGCAGGCAAGCGGGCGTGGGTCGGTACTCGTGGCCCCTAATAATCTCAACTATGCGCATCCCAACGTGAAATCGTAATAAAAACAAATAGCATTAATTCTTCAGGGTATACCAGGCATGCGTGCAGGCCTAACCAGCAATGAGTATGAGAGATGTTTGTGGAAATATAAGAGAGAGAGAGAGAGAGAGAGAGAGAGAGAGAGAGAGAGAGAGAGAGAGAGAGAGAGAGAGAGAGAGAGAGAGAGAGAGAGAGGGGGGGAGGAGAAACAGTGATAGAGAGGGATAGAGGGAGAGGGAGTGATAAAGAGGAATAGAGAGGGGGAGAGAGAGAGAGAGAGAAAGAGAGAGAGAGAGAGAGAGAGAGAGAGAGAGAGGGGAGAGGGAGAGAGGGGGAGAGGGAGAGAGGGGGAGAGGAAGAGAGGAGAGAGAGAGGGAAAGAGAACGAATGTCTCCTAGTCTCTTGTGAAATCTGGCACACGAGGAAGTCTCGGACGAAGTCTCTGGCCAGGTGCCACCTACTTCGCAGCGACATGCCCCGATCTGAGCAACAATGCTCGAACCGTAGCCCGTTGCTAGGATACTATACGGTGACAAGAGCCGATAATAATGCAATTTAAGTAAGTGATATCTTAAGTAGTGGAAGTGCTCATAGTGTGTATCTGAGCGATGTCCTACACGTTTTATATCGCGCGCGCACACACACACACACACATATATATATATTCATTGTATATATGGGCAGGAGATTTTCTCTCAAGCATGTATGGTTAAACTTAATGGCAAGATTATTATTGCAGAGTTTTTTATCTGCCTTTTCTCTTTCTCTGAGAATCTTTTTCCTTCCACGGGAAGTTGTCTTATAATGTCACCATATGACATTATTTTGTCAGTTACTTTGGGCATGGCTTTACCAAAGTGAGAAACTGGCCAGAACGCGTTTTCACACTACTTAGTGCTTCATCAGTGGCTAGACTGTGAATATCTGATTGAATTATTGTGTTTATATATTGTTGGTGGTGGTCTGATATTACATTTTGAGGCTTCTGATTGGCTAGTGGGCTGGGCTGGGACTCCCAAGCTATTCTACTTCCTCATTGGTCGGCTGTTGTGTGACGTCATCAGTATTGTGCCTTCTTTCAGTGGGCTTAGATCTCCTTACGCTAGGGAGGGCTTCTAAATCCCTAGTTTGTATATTGAGATTGGGAGATGTTTCTTTAATAAAGAGAGCTTCGAGGATAGGTAGCCTTCTATGGTCTTGATTTGTTGCCAGCACTTCTGTGTTTTCTATTAGAGTTTCTTTATTTAAATTTCTTTTGTGAGCAGAGTGATGGTGGTTTCTGGGAGCTCCTGAAGAGAGGTGGTATGATAACCGGCGTGAGAGCTTCATTGTTGTCATGCCAATATAGTTTGAAGGTTGGGATGCACAGTTCCCAAGTTTACACGTGTACCTATATATGACGTGAGTTCTCTGAAGGTCACTTTTACTTTCTCTTATATTATTCTTTAGTAGCAGTTGAGATGTCTTTTTATTTTGATAATATATAATCAGTTGTACTTTAGAGTTTTCTTCTTTAGGTTTAATATTTCTTTTAATAATTTGTTGCATAACCCTTTCATCTTCTTTGTAGGCTGTGGAGAAGAAGGACTTATAGTAAATTTTAATCAGGTTTTTGGCGTTAATGTCCTGTGGGATTTTGTCTGGGTGGCTTTTGTCCTGTGGGATTTTGTCTGGGTGGCTTTTGTCCTGGTACCATTTGTCTAAAGTTCTTTTTGTGATTCGCTCTATATCCTTATTGGCGAATCCATTATTCATAAGGGTCTGAGAAGCTCTTTCTAACTCATTATGTACTGTTTCCCAATTATTACAGTGACTAAGAGCTCTTCTAATATAAGCGCTGATGGTAGAATCTTTGTATCTTTGGGGACATTCGCTAGTCCCATTTAGGCAATGTCCTGAATTAGATGCTTTTATGTACACAGATGTGTCATATGTGCCTTCATCTCTCTGTTTCACTAATGTGTCTAAAAAGGGAAGGGACCCATTTATGCTGTGCTCAATTGTAAAATTGATGCCAGATGTCTCTATTAATCGTTCTTTTAGATCGTCTATTTGTTGGCAATTTTCAGCTTTGACGAAAATATCGTCTATATATCTGCAGTAAATGTGAGGTTTTTGCAGATTTGCGAAAATTTCATTTTCGATGCTACCCATAAAAAAGTTAGCAAAAAGTACTCCAAGTGGTGATCCCATTGCAACACCATCGGTTTGGCAATATTTATTTCCTCTAGGGCACATAAAGGGGGCTTCTTTGGTGCAACATTCCAAAAGGTCTTTCATTATTTTCTCTGGGATATCACAGTTAGGTGTGGTATCATTGTGATAAACTCTGTCTATTATATATTGAATAGTGCGGTCAACTTGGATGTTAGTATAGAGGGACTCCGCATCTAACGAAGCGATAATGCCTTTTGAGTTATTGTTTGCTAAAAGATCTAGAAAATCAGTGGCGGATTTGACATTGTAGTCAGCGGGAGTGTAAGGTGTGAGGATTTCAGCCAGTTTTTTGGCAATTTTGTAAGTAGGTAATGGTATCTGTGAGATAATTGGACGTAGCTTGTTGCCGGGTTTATGGGTTTTAACATTGCCATAGCAGTACCCTAGTTCGTAGTCGCCTGTAGGTTTAGGAAGCTTTATGCCTCCTTTAACCGCGTTTGCACAATCTACTAGTTTATTAATTTTCTTTTTGAGGGAGTCTGTAGGGTCTCTTGAGATCTTCTTAAATTTTGTCTCATCGTTTAGGATTTCATCCATTTTTTGTAAGTATTCTTCTGTGTTTATTAAGACGAAAGTGGCAGCTTTGTCTGCTTTTCTGATTGTGATGTCTGGGTCTGTTTTCAGTTGTTTGGCTGCTTCTATATGTTTCTTTTTTAAAATCTGGCTTTTAAAGTTACCTCTCTGTTTGGAAGACTCGCTAATAATTTCAGTTTTGAAAGCGGGCTCAACTGTTATTTTCTTTTGTTTAGCTAGCTGTTCAACGTTATCTATTAAGATTTCACATTCTAATCTTTTACCATGTTTGGGTGGGGGCTTTAAGATGTGGCAGTTTAGACCTAGATTGAGCAGTTCCTTTTGGTCTGTAGTAAGGGGTTTGTTGGTCAAATTTGTGAACCCTTCTAAAGGTCTAGGGTGTTTTAGTTGACCTCCATTGAGGTTCACTAATTTTCTTTGGTTTTTACTTATCATAGCTTGTTTATGTGCCTCCATCATTCTATTATAAGCTTCATTAACACTTTCTTTAACTGTTTCATTAATATTATAGTTATCCCATTTTTGTGCATGTTTCTTAGAATCATTTTCTAACTCGCTGGTTAGACTGGTCATTTCTTGTATTCTTATTTTCATATAATTCCATCTTTCTTCAGGTGAGGGAGTCATTCTCCTTCGCCTGTTGTCATTATCTGCCCTGTTGCCTTGAATATTCATTGTATATATGGGCAGGAGATTTTCTCTCAAGCATGTATGGTTAAACTTAATGGCAAGATTATTATTGCAGAGTTTTTTATCTGCCTTTTCTCTTTCTCTGAGAATCTTTTTCCCTTCCACGGGAAGTTGTCTTATAATGTCACCATATGACATTATTTTGTCAGTTACTTTGGGCATGGCTTTACCAAAGTGAGAAACTGGCCAGAACGCGTTTTCACACTACTTAGTGCTTCATCAGTGGCTAGACTGTGAATATCTGATTGAATTATTGTGTTTATATATTGTTGGTGGTGGTCTGATATTACATTTTGAGGCTTCTGATTGGCTAGTGGGCTGGGCTGGGACTCCCAAGCTATTCTACTTCCTCATTGGTCGGCTGTTGTGTGACGTCATCAGTATTGTGCCTTCTTTCAGTGGGCTTAGATCTCCTTACGCTAGGGAGGGCTTCTAAATCCCTAGTTTGTATATTGAGATTGGGAGATGTTTCTTTAATAAAGAGAGCTTCGAGGATAGGTAGCCTTCTATGGTCTTGATTTGTTGCCAGCACTTCTGTGTTTTCTATTAGAGTTTCTTTATTTAAATTTCTTTTGTGAGCAGAGTGATGGTGGTTTCTGGGAGCTCCTGAAGAGAGGTGGTATGATAACCGGCGTGAGAGCTTCATTGTTGTCATGCCAATATAGTTTGAAGGTTGGGATGCACAGTTCCCAAGTTTACACGTGTACCTATATATGACGTGAGTTCTCTGAAGGTCACTTTTACTTTCTCTTATATTATTCTTTAGTAGCAGTTGAGATGTCTTTTTATTTTGATAATATATAATCAGTTGTACTTTAGAGTTTTCTTCTTTAGGTTTAATATTTCTTTTAATAATTTGTTGCATAACCCTTTCATCTTCTTTGTAGGCTGTGGAGAAGAAGGACTTATAGTAAATTTTAATCAGGTTTTTGGCGTTAATGTCCTGTGGGATTTTGTCTGGGTGGCTTTTGTCCTGTGGGATTTTGTCTGGGTGGCTTTTGTCCTGGTACCATTTGTCTAAAGTTCTTTTTGTGATTCGCTCTATATCCTTATTGGCGAATCCATTATTCATAAGGGTCTGAGAAGCTCTTTCTAACTCATTATGTACTGTTTCCCAATTATTACAGTGACTAAGAGCTCTTCTAATATAAGCGCTGATGGTAGAATCTTTGTATCTTTGGGGACATTCGCTAGTCCCATTTAGGCAATGTCCTGAATTAGATGCTTTTATGTACACAGATGTGTCATATGTGCCTTCATCTCTCTGTTTCACTAATGTGTCTAAAAAGGGAAGGGACCCATTTATGCTGTGCTCAATTGTAAAATTGATGCCAGATGTCTCTATTAATCGTTCTTTTAGATCGTCTATTTGTTGGCAATTTTCAGCTTTGACGAAAATATCGTCTATATATCTGCAGTAAATGTGAGGTTTTTGCAGATTTGCGAAAATTTCATTTTCGATGCTACCCATAAAAAAGTTAGCAAAAAGTACTCCAAGTGGTGATCCCATTGCAACACCATCGGTTTGGCAATATTTATTTCCTCTAGGGCACATAAAGGGGGCTTCTTTGGTGCAACATTCCAAAAGGTCTTTCATTATTTTCTCTGGGATATCACAGTTAGGTGTGGTATCATTGTGATAAACTCTGTCTATTATATATTGAATAGTGCGGTCAACTTGGATGTTAGTATAGAGGGACTCCGCATCTAACGAAGCGATAATGCCTTTTGAGTTATTGTTTGCTAAAAGATCTAGAAAATCAGTGGCGGATTTGACATTGTAGTCAGCGGGAGTGTAAGGTGTGAGGATTTCAGCCAGTTTTTTGGCAATTTTGTAAGTAGGTAATGGTATCTGTGAGATAATTGGACGTAGCTTGTTGCCGGGTTTATGGGTTTTAACATTGCCATAGCAGTACCCTAGTTCGTAGTCGCCTGTAGGTTTAGGAAGCTTTATGCCTCCTTTAACCGCGTTTGCACAATCTACTAGTTTATTAATTTTCTTTTTGAGGGAGTCTGTAGGGTCTCTTGAGATCTTCTTAAATTTTGTCTCATCGTTTAGGATTTCATCCATTTTTTGTAAGTATTCTTCTGTGTTTATTAAGACGAAAGTGGCAGCTTTGTCTGCTTTTCTGATTGTGATGTCTGGGTCTGTTTTCAGTTGTTTGGCTGCTTCTATATGTTTCTTTTTTAAAATCTGGCTTTTAAAGTTACCTCTCTGTTTGGAAGACTCGCTAATAATTTCAGTTTTGAAAGCGGGCTCAACTGTTATTTTCTTTTGTTTAGCTAGCTGTTCAACGTTATCTATTAAGATTTCACATTCTAATCTTTTACCATGTTTGGGTGGGGGCTTTAAGATGTGGCAGTTTAGACCTAGATTGAGCAGTTCCTTTTGGTCTGTAGTAAGGGGTTTGTTGGTCAAATTTGTGAACCCTTCTAAAGGTCTAGGGTGTTTTAGTTGACCTCCATTGAGGTTCACTAATTTTCTTTGGTTTTTACTTATCATAGCTTGTTTATGTGCCTCCATCATTCTATTATAAGCTTCATTAACACTTTCTTTAACTGTTTCATTAATATTATAGTTATCCCATTTTTGTGCATGTTTCTTAGAATCATTTTCTAACTCGCTGGTTCGACTGGTCATTTCTTGTATTCTTATTTTCATATAATTCCATCTTTCTTCAGGTTAGGTGTTGGGAAACAGTACATAATGAGTTAGAAAGAGCTTCTCAGACCCTTATGAATAATGGATTCGCCAATAAGGATATAGAGCGAATCACAAAAAGAACTTTAGACAAATGGTACCAGGACAAAAGCCACCCAGACAAAATCCCACAGGACAAAAGCCACCCAGACAAAATCCCACAGGACATTAACGCCAAAAACCTGATTAAAATTTACTATAAGTCCTTCTTCTCCACAGCCTACAAAGAAGATGAAAGGGTTATGCAACAAATTATTAAAAGAAATATTAAACCTAAAGAAGAAAACTCTAAAGTACAACTGATTATATATTATCAAAATAAAAAGACATCTCAACTGCTACTAAAGAATAATATAAGAGAAAGTAAAAGTGACCTTCAGAGAACTCACGTCATATATAGGTACACGTGTAAACTTGGGAACTGTGCATCCCAACCTTCAAACTATATTGGCATGACAACAATGAAGCTCTCACGCCGGTTATCATACCACCTCTCTTCAGGAGCTCCCAGAAACCACCATCACTCTGCTCACAAAAGAAATTTAAATAAAGAAACTCTAATAGAAAACACAGAAGTGCTGGCAACAAATCAAGACCATAGAAGGCTACCTATCCTCGAAGCTCTCTTTATTAAAGAAACATCTCCCAATCTCAATATACAAACTAGGGATTTAGAAGCCCTCCCTAGCGTAAGGAGATCTAAGCCCACTGAAAGAAGGCACAATACTGATGACGTCACACAACAGCCGACCAATGAGGAAGTAGAATAGCTTGGGAGTCCCAGCCCAGCCCACTAGCCAATCAGAAGCCTCAAAATGTAATATCAGACCACCACCAACAATATATAAACACAATAATTCAATCAGATATTCACAGTCTAGCCACTGATGAAGCACTAAGTAGTGTGAAAACGCGTTCTGGCCAGTTTCTCACTTTGGTAAAGCCATGCCCAAAGTAACTGACAAAATAATGTCATATGGTGACATTATAAGACAACTTCCCGTGGAAGGGAAAAAGATTCTCAGAGAAAGAGAAAAGGCAGATAAAAAACTCTGCAATAATAATCTTGCCATTAAGTTTAACCATATATATATATATATATATATATATATATATATATATGTATACACGTGTAATGTGTATATACACATATATATATATATATATATATATACATATATATATATATATATATTGTGAATGTGTGTGTTACATAGTATGGACTTACACCATGTGTTGGAATCATAATAACAGCTAAACTTTTGTATACGAATACAAATCGATTTGTGTGTGTGTGTGTGTGTGTGTGTGTGTTATGCACCATGTTCTTGGATCATGTAGGTGTCACGTCCTTAGCGTGAATAGAATCCTGTGGTTGTGCTGTGTCACGCCATTGTGTGAATAAAGTCTCCTGTTTTTAATTTTAAGGCACACCTTGCGTGAATATGTGCAACGTATGTTTTAAAATGTATTGTATTCCATAATGTATAAATATGTATTTCTTGAAATGTTAAACATTGCGCAATATCCGTCTGTTGGAGCGCGTCCCATCACGTATTATCGGATAATGCCAAGCTTAGAAACGTATCATAACTTGGCGGGAAAGCTCACTCTGCTTTCCCGTTGGCTGAAAACCATTAAACTACCGCTTTATGTACATTTTGCCATACTTGAAACGTCGGCTCTCATTCCCGGAATATAATAGGCCAAGCAGAGAGCGATCCGGACAGGGACACGGACAAAGACCAGAGACCAGAGAGAAGCAGAGACAGCTTCAGAACGCGAAAACTACGACAAGAAAAGAAGCAGACGCCAAGGGCCAATCTGAATCTACGTAGAAATTATTCTACCTTCATCTACAAGTATTTTGGACCACAACTACTGACCGTCTCCACGCGAAGTGCTCAATCTGTAGGTAATTCTTTGACCTTATACATACCACACACTCATCCCTTTGCTTATGGAGGACAGTAACAGCTTACAGTATTGCGAAGCTTTCACGTCATGAGCTTGGGGCAAATTTGGGCCTGTCGTCCCAACCAACACATTACCACTGCACCAGCAACCCGTGCGTGTTCATGTGTATGAGCGTGTGGAAGTGTGTGGGTGTATGTACGGGTGAGAAAAAATACAGCTAAGTCGAAAGCATGGACCGAGAGTCAACGTCAAAAGAAGAAAAGGAAAACGAAGGAGTGGAAATTAAAATCTTCACAAGATCAACACGCCGGCCTCCTGATAACAACTTCCTAACACACACAAAAAAGTGAGGCTTTGCTTAAAAAAATTAGGCTTTGTTAAAAAAAAAAAAAAAAAAAAAAAAAAAGCATCAGAAGGAGCTAAGAAAAGAGCAAACGAGAGAATGAAATCCTCGACAACATTTCTTGAAACCGAAGTTAGGAATCACCAATCAACTGGATGGTAACTAACGTTAGAACTCGCCATACCATGGCAACGTCAATATATCAATGTCCTAAGGTGCTTACGCCAGAGTGTACTTAGCCGTGGACCTCTCAACCCCCCCCCCCTGGGTCGCCACCTTTGCTCAGTCCACCAAGGCAAGAATATAACCATGATGTATGTGAAAAAAGAAAAAAAAAAAGCAAATACTCTGGCCGGGCCCACGGAAACTGTCGCAAAGTTCACTTGCAGGGCTTCGTGACCTAAATACTGAGGTAAAAGGCATTCCATAGCTATATATCATGAACAAAACGAAGAAGAGGAGGAAGAGGAGGAGGAAGAGGAGGAGGAGGAATGGAGGAGCGAGCAAAAGGAGGAGGAAGAGGAATACAAGAAAAAGTGAAAATGTGCATTTAGCGATATATCTAAATTACAGAAATAATATTAACAGAAGTATAAATATAAGGATACATACATGAAATTAAATATAAATCTGTGTGTGTGTACGTGTGTCCATACACGTGCGCGTGTGTGTATTTACATTGATAGTGCCCTTACAACCAAGTTAGACCAACAACCTTTACCCTCGTCTGTATCAAGCCCAGCAAGGTTTATCATAGGCAGCCACGTCGCTCAATGTAGGTTCCACAATTTTACTTCTAACCATAGTAACATCTCGCATTCATATGCAAGTAATAAATATTTTATTATACAGGGTGTTCCAAAATACAGTTTGCATTCTTATAATTTTGCCATTTCCCGTTCAAATGGCTTAAAAATTTAACAGTAGGTGTAGAAACAGGTCAAAAATTTATGTTTAATATTTGATGTGCTTGTCTTTACAGGTATAGAAATGCGATTCACTAGAAAAGAAAAGGCGTTTTGTGTGTTGGAGTATGCTCGAACACAAACAAAACTGTGCAGCGTGCATTTGTGAAAGAGTTCTCTAAACCGTCACCAACGGCAATGCAGATTTGGACATGGCACAAAAAATTCAAAGAGGAAGGCTGTCTGTGCGGGGCAGAAGGATCTGGACGACCAGTAACATCAGAGGATACGGTCGAGTAGGTTCGCCAAAAACTCTTGCGAAGCCCCAACAAGTCCATAAGAAGTGCAAGTCTAGAAACCCAGATTCCTCCACCGACACTTTGCCGCGTCCTGAGGAAACACTTGGTGATGAAACCCTACAAGCTGCATTTCGTTCAGGCCATAAAGGCAGATGACAAGCGAAAGCGCAAACAATTCTATGTTGATATGCAAGAGAAACTTGAAGTGTTCATAGAACGTCTTGTTTTCAGTGATGAGGCGACATTTCATACTAATGGAAAAGTCAATAAGCATAATGCCCGTTTTGGGGGAGTAGAACAGCCCCATGTCACAGTTGATTACGATAGGGACTCGCCAAAAGTGAATATGTTCTGCGCCATCTCCAGGAGGCATGTTCATGGCCCGTTTTTCTTTGAAGGAAACGTGACCGGCGATATTTATCTGAAAATGCTTCAGAACTGGCTAATGGAAGAACTCACTGTAAATGAACATGAAGACTTAATTTTTCAACAGGACGGGGTTCCACCTCACTGGAATCTCACTGTGCGGGCTTACCTCAATGACAATCTACAAGGGAGATGGATCGGGCGTGCTGGTGAAGACAAAGTGCTGTTGAAATGCCCGCCACGTTCACCTGACCTAACACTTTGCGAATTTTTTCTCTGGGGTTATGTGAAGGGACTGGTCTAAGTCCTTCCTCTTCCTGGAAACCTAAAGGAACTGAAGTAAAGAATCACTACCGCACTGGAGACTGTTACCCAAGACATGCTCAGCGTGTCTGGGAGGAACTGGACTACCGACTTGACGTGAAATTGTTCATGGAATCCACACACCTTCGATTTTCTCCTTCAAATTTCGAGGAATAAATCTCATGTTGTTCAACATTAAGCCTGCTTAGTTTCCTTTGCCTAGCATATGTAGTTTCTGTGATATTTACATCTCAATTGATGTCAATTTTGAAACACCCTGTATATACTGTGTCCACTAGATATCTGAAGTGACGAGAGATGAAGGGAGTTACATAACGTCTTTTGGGGTCCCCGAAACGGTCCCCTAAAGTGTCCCCGAAAAGGTCTCTAAATGGAGATGGAAGCGAAACACCACATGGGTCTGCGTGGATGTCAAAATATAGCGTCTGAGACGTGACACCTCACGCCAGGAGTTCACGAGGTATAATTGACACCACAGAGCCAGGCGGTGCAAGCACTGGGGAAAATTGGGTGCGTGGGTAGGTGGTCGATGGGGGGTGGGGGGGGAGAAGGTGGGGTGGAATGGGTTCGGGTAGGGTGCAGGAATACGTTCATTTGTTTGCTTGTTCGCTTGCATGCTTATTCTATTGTATTTTCTATTTATGTACTACGTATATACCAAGGGCCTTTTCCCTTATACGAGGGAGGCAGCACCCACTCTCATCCACCACGCCTCCCTCGTGGATGAAGGGCCATTCGCCGTCTCCTGAGCCACTGCCTCGCATCGAACATCGGTCTGAGGTCAAAGTTCATTTGTTGGTAAGCCTTGTAATCCAGTGTGGGTGGTGCTACTGCGGGTTAAGTCGGTGTTCCAGTAATCAGGTTACTGAAGTGAAAAGTCCTGGAAACATTCAAAGGTACGTTTTACTAAGCGCGATTGTTGCTCAACGATGATCGTCAAACGATTTTCTAGAGGACTAATTCTTTGTTTTCCAATGGGGCTATTTTGCTTCGAGTTGAAAAAGTACGTGACTGGTCAATTTAACGGAAACTATCGACGCATTTGCCAGGTAGTAGGATGCGGGTAACACGCCAATGTAGTAGGTCAATAATCACGACGAGCAAAACGTACCTTTCGTTGCCATGGTTTTGCATCTGGCTGCCGCCAAGCATTTTCATTCAGTTGAAGAGACATTTACACGATCAAACAATTTGTCAAACAAATGTCTGAAGTGATGTCTGACCGTACGAATGGGGTATTTAGCTGTCAACATCAATTCAAACACTTGTTTGACAAACTGGGTTTGACAACCGTTTGACCATCTAAATGGCCCTTAAGAGGACATCCCAATCATTAACCTCAGGAGGTAGACATTTCTGTCCGTAATGATCTCGGAACAAATAAATAAAATAAATTAATAAACAAACACATAAAAGCATGTAAGCGAACAAGGAAAAAATAAGCATTTCTCAATTTACACATTCAATAAGTACATACATACATATACCAAGGCTTTTTCCCCCTTACAAGGGAGGTAGCCAAAAAGGAAAAGGCATAAAATCATTTCCACCCATACCTTCCCTGAATACACTCCACACCCCTCCACCCTCCCTCTTATCTTAGCACCTCCTGGATGACGGGTCATCCCTGCACCTTGTCCACTGCCCTGGGTCAGAAGCAGTGTCGCAAGACACAGCAATAAGTGCCTCATATTTATCCTGGCTTATACCAGATGGTTTTATTTATCTGAAGGGATGAACTGTGACAGGAGACAAAAGTGCAAATAACGAAAACGTCCATAAAATTTAATACAAATCTACCTGTGTGCGTGTATGTATGTGTATTTACCTAGTTGTGTTATACGGGAAGGGGAGCTATACTTGTAGTGACTCGTCTTTGTATCACTCAGCATCTATTTTGTGTGTGTGTGTTTGTGTGTGTGTGTGTGTGTGTGTGTGTGTGTGTGTGTGTGTGTGTGTGTGTGTGTGTGTGTGTGTGTGTGTGTGTGTGTGTGTGAGAGAGAGAGAGAAACTGAGTGGGCTGAGGGAATCTACGAAAAGCAAAAACAACGACACACTACGTCCGCCTGAAGCCATCGAAAGACCGATGGCCCCTTCGTCCCCTTCAGATAAACAAAAGTTTGTTTGGTCTCAGCCTGAACAAAACCTATAAAGTAACCTGGGAAAGTGACTGGGCCAAAGAGAGTTTTCAAATAAATAAATAAATAAAAATAAATATCAGGAATTCAAGGGTCCCTAACTTACACCACGAAGCGCTTATCAACGACCTCTGCCCAAGTGCCCGGAGAGTTTGGCTAAGCCATCGCCAGATGCTGATGATTGCACCTGCTGAGTTACGAAGAGCAAGACCGTGCCACAAGAACACATACAGATCAAAACCGTAAGCTAAAAAAAGTGGTGATGACCTTGCAAGGGTGATGCAAACAAGGTCATCATATTAAAACAACAGGGCAGGACTCGCAGTAATGGATTTAAACTGGACAATTTTAGATCTAAGAAGGAAATAGGTAAGAATTGGTTTACTAATAGGGTGGTCAACGAATGGAATAGACTTATTAACCATGTAGTGAGCGCTGAAACTATCAGTTGTTTTAAGAAATGGTTAGACAACTTTATGGATGGGGATGACAGGTGGTGATGGATATGGAGCTGCCTTGTGTAGGCCTTATGGTCTCTTGCAGTCTCCTTCATTCTTATGTTCTTATGTACACCAGGAAGCAGGTAGCTGCGTCCGAACCCACCAGATAACAATCACTGCTGGGAATCGGAGAGAAGTGCATGATTCGAACCATGATTAAGCGAATGCAACACCAGCTAGCTTCCGAATACACCACCAGCGCACATATATAGAAGGGAATATATGTTAAGATGATTAATCAAATGTTAAGAGGTGAAGGGGGGAGGGGGAAATGGACCGAGTAATCTCGAAGGCCAGGGCACTAGCAAAGGGTGCCAACAACTCGCTGGCTCGTTGCGTCACTTCCGCTACGTTGATTTAATGACGAAAAAGTTCACGAAGTTGGGGAGCGTGTGCCGTTGATGGAAGAAGATCGGATAGGCGAGACTAAGTGAAATCCACGTGGAGACTGAAACCCCAAATGTGAAAATCTAAGACTTCAATGTGGAGATGGAAGCCTCAAAAGTTGAGATCTAGCCCTCCAAAAACAGAGGCCTAAGCCAGTCATACTCGAAGCCTTCTAAAGGGGAATCGATGCCTCAACAGTGAGTATTTACGCCTCCATGGTCAAGACATGAGCCTCCAAAGTGGAGATCCAATCCCCTAAAGAGGATATTTAAGCCTCCAAAGCGGATATTAAAGCCGGGACAGAAGTCTCCAAACCTGACAGACGTCTTCAACGAAGAGATCATAGCTTCCAAGGAGGTGATCATAGTGTCGCAGGGGGAGATCGCAGAGGTGATCATAGTTCCCTACCTCGATATCAAAGTCCCATAGGACGAAATTTAAACAGCATATTAAAAAAAAAAAAAAAAAAAATGCGAAACACGAGATCGCACACCGCGCCGCCTATTATGAACCGCATGTACTAGTGAAATAAGATCGATATTTGCGATACCGTGTGTGGTTTCGGATAACATATTCACGTTCACGTATTCGGCCGTCTCTCTCAAAATGAGAATGAAGTTTTCGTGGTGGTGGAGCAACAAGTCTCGCGATCACAAGCCCCGCACGACTTCTCATGGTGACGAAATGACCTTTGATAGAATTGCGAATAATGCTGTCACACAGCTCCCTTCCGACCTTTTGCAGATCCAGGCCACAAGTATTTCAAATAGAGAGTATGTTCCTTCTTTTTTATGTTCTTTCCAGGGACAGGAGGGGAGGGAGGGGGGGAGTGTGAGTGTGTGTGTGTGTGTGTGTGTGTGTGTGTGTGTGTGTGTGTGTGTGTGTGTGTGTGTGTGTAATAATCATAATAATCATAATAATAATAATAGGTTTATTGAAATAGCAGTGATACACTGACAATGATACAATACAGTAATTATATGAGTAATATGCCTAGTCTGAGTTTTACAATGAGTTTATTGTGCGAACAAAGGATGGAATAGCACTGTTCTTGTATCGGTCAGTTCTCGGTGCTCTGATGGGTTTGATCTTTGTGTGTGTGTGTGTGTGTGTGTGTGTGTGTGTGTGTGTGTGTGTGTGTGTGTGTGTGTGTGTGTGTGTGTGTGTGAGAGAGAGAGAGAGAGAGAGAGAGAGAGAGAGAGAGAGAGAGAGAGAGAGAGAGAGAGAGAGAGAGAGAGAGAGAGAGAGAGAGGAGAGAGAGAGAGAGAGAGAGAGAGAGAGAGAGAGAGAGAGAGAGAGAGAGAGAGAGAGAGAGAGAGAGAGAGAGAGAGAGAGAGAGAGACAAACACTGGTGGGTTCAAGCCCCTATTTCTTCCATGCGTCCCCCCCCCAAGCCTTTTTGTCTTTGGGTTATACACGAAAAAGCGGCGGTGAAGATCGAAAGAGTACGTTTGTCAGACACCACACAGGAGACGCCGAGTCTGTCGCAGCTCAAAGCGAAGAACACAAAGCCTCCCGGGGGAGATGCACGACGGGCATCGCTCGCAACTGACGGAGGAAGAACGAGGACAACGGCAAGAGACTGCGTCGAAGCGATAAACAAGGCAAGTTCAGGCGGCGCGGGGCCGGACACTGGTTCTTTAGCAGCCATCGAAATGGAAAACAAAGAAGAGATCGATGGAAGCCACTCTTCAAGACCATGGTAGGCAGGCGGCACCGTGGCGAAGGAGGGGCAGAAGCAGAAAGGTTGCCCAGAGAATTAATTACCTTTATATTTTTATTCTTCTGAAATCTCTGTGACCACAGCATTAACCGTTCATGTGCACGGTGCCATAATCTTTGCCGTTTGTATGACTTTACTCCGTGGCTTCCCATGTATTTTTTTTAACAGGAATTATCTAGAACCCTAGCTTCTTCGGCACCAGTTAATCACTGCAGATGTGAAAATCCGTACTTGGAGGACTCTGACACGCAAAAGCCAGTGCAGGGCTATCATGTTAGTACCAGGCTATCATAAATTCCTTCGAAGGGTAACTGGGTAACAGTAGGACACCTTGTCCTAACCCTCCTCACAAATTTAGAATTAAGGATAGAGGCACGAACTGGTTTATCAATAGTGGTTAACGAATGGAATAGACTTAGTAACCATGTAGTTAGTGAGCGCTGAAACTATCGGTTGCTTTAAGAGAAGGTTAGATAATTTTATGGATAGGGATGATAGGTGGTAGTGGACATGGAACTGCCTAATGTAGGGTTCATGGTCTCTTGCAGTCTCCTTCATATTTATATTCTTACGTACTCCCATACGAAAAGAAGCCTTAGTTACCGACGTTGGGTTGGGGCAGGGAGTGAGGGCTAAAGAGCCCTGAAAGGGGATAGTATGGACGAGTAAGGATCTTCCAAATCTGAGTAATCATATATTAAGAAGAGCATGTGGAAATATTTGACTTTTACAGGAAATCATAGGCAAGGTGAGTCTAGAGAAAATGGTTCAGACTTCAAATATCCCAGAGGCTTTATTGGTATACATCTAGATAAGGCCAGAAAAAT
>NC_134812.1:38317489-38377489 GCF_046742065.1 Oratosquilla oratoria
AGAGGTCACAGATGAAAAAGAGGAGAATGTAAACCAAAGCGAGTAAGAGGAAGGGAAAAAGAGAGCGAGAAAGAGAGATGGGGGAAGGTACATGGAGCACCTCAGTCTCACCCCCTTTGCTGAGCAAGAATTTCCCGGCCCCGAAGAAGACAAAACACCGAAGTGCCTTTCACTGGAAGAAGTAAAAACCACATCGACAGAAGACCTTTCCAAGTACTGGAGTACTCTAAAGCCGGGTCCGCACCTGTTGCATTTCCTCGTATCGTATCATCTTTGCGTACCACCTAGTGATACGATACGGTGCAACAGGGTATTGTACCTACTTGTTGCGTATCCGTATACAGCAGGCGGATACGCAACAAGTGGGTGCAATACCCTGTTGCACCGTATCGTATCACTAGGTGGTACGCAAAGATGATACGATACGTGGAAATGCAACAAGTGTGGACCCAGCTTAACGGTCTCAACTCCTGTCAATTCTATTTGATCAAGTTAAGGACTCCAAGAAGAGAGAAGTTTCTAGAAGATGTCAGGATGTTCGCTGGCAGCTTAGAGCGTCCCTACTTGCGGCAGAGGTCGAGGTGACAGCGGTTCAAACGCTGCCACAAGCAAGTTGGACCAAGGGCATGGTTCATTAAATTCCCACACTACACAGTCCTCTGCAAGGGGCACCCCCTGAATCAATCAATCGGCAGAGCATTACACTGAAAACCAAAACTGAAACTCTTGTGACATTGTACATAAGAGCCCACATTACACAGCTTCAACCATAGACAGAAGATTCCATTCAGGAGGTAGAATTGACCTCTGGTCGAATGAGTTCTAAGGTCTTTCTAAGAAAGTTTAAATTATGGTACCATGGTTTTAGAAAAAAAGACCGATAAGTTTGAGGCTATTAAAGTGTGCAAAGAAAAAGGCTGGGAAGGAGATAATAGACTCCTGATAAAAGGACTGCGGTTAGGGGAGGGAGTGGGGGGAGGGGAGAGGAGGGGGAAGTCTGGTAACAGGAGGGGGGGGGAAGAGAGGGTTATGCAAGGCGAGGGTGCCAGAATGGTAACTACGACAATGTCATTCACGACGCCTGGAGGCGCTTAAAATCGACCCAGGTTCACGAGTTCGGACTTCCGGGTCATGTAGAGAGTATTGTCGGGTTTGATCGTTGGGAGGTGACGTCGTTTAAAGAATGACCGGGACCAACCGTCAATACCACAAGTTAAGCTTCAGTGCCAATTTCGATTTTTTCTGATTAATACCAGACGATTTCGTTCAGCTTAATGACCGCTGATAAAACCCTTGAAGGACAGTGTCACCTTTTTTTCTGGCTAACGTCTGACTTCCGTTCAGCAACCTCTGAAGTTACAGGGTCAGGTCGAAACGCGAACTCGGGTCTTCAAAACGAAAACAATTATTGATGCTGACTACCCTTCCTAGGAAAGTGGTTAAGAGGAGGAAGGAAGGACGAGGGAGGAGGGAGGAGGGAGGATGGAAGTAGGGAGGGAGAATGGAGGGCATAATCCATCTTTTCTTTTGTAGGAGGAGGAAGGGTGGTGTAGTGGCTTCAATCGGGACTTTCACTTTGTAGTCCCGAGTTCAAATCTTCTTACAAGTAAACCACTTCCATACCGAGCGCCACTTTACCTTGGCTGCCGCCAGAGACTGGCATCTTAGGTTCTGCCAATTACATGAACACAGGACAATTTAATTCAGCTGATGGGCGGATTCAATGCCCACGGCATTGCGTCATCGAAACGGAAGGGCCCAGGACAAGCGCAGGAAGGTCACCCGCGAAGGACAAATGCTGACGGCTGGCCAGGAAGGCCGGACGGAAACCCCGTGAAAGAGATTCCGAAATGGTGTGATCTGGTACGCTGGGGCGAAGGTACGAGAGGACGGTGCGGGGGAAAGAGGATGAGCGAGCGAGGGACGGAAGGAAGAAGGAAGGGGGGGGGGGGAGGGAAGGAGAGAAGGAGGGAAGAAGAAGAGACAAAAGGAGAGAGGGTGGGAAAGAGATGACAGAAAAGAAAATGGGGGTAAACTAAGGAGTGATGAAAATGAGGCGAGAAAGACGATGACGCAAGGCGCACACACACACACTGAGAGAGAGAGAGAGAGAGAGAGAGAGAGAGAGAGAGAGAGAGAGAGAGAGAGAGAGAGAGAAGAGAGTGATAGGTGCAATGGCGATGGATGACGGTGGTAACCCACGCCCAGTGGAGGTGCCTTCAAGTTCAACGAAGGCGTTTTATATTGACTGAGGGTATCACACGATCAAGGCGAAGAAGAGCTACGGAAAGAGGTCATGCTAAGGGCTACTTATGGAACGAGGTCACATCACGGGGTTGCTACAAACCAAGGTCATACTCGAGGGGGAAGCGATTGCTAACTTTTCTTCTACACTAAGTGACACGCAGCGAGCTGAAGTCGAGGTTTTACATAGAGATGTTGCTATGGCTGATGCAATCGAAAAAGAATTCAACTTTGCTCTTATTCATTCGTGAACCACAGGTGCGGCGAGCAAATTGGGTCAATCCTCACCTCCCAGCATCTTCCTTGAACGTATCTTAATTTAGTTTTAGTTTTATAATATTTTCCCTAATATATATATATATATATATATATATATATATATATATATATATATATATATATATATATATATATATATATATATATATTATATATGACCTTTAATCTTCCATCTCGGCCACTTCGGAAAAAAAAAACCTTAAGACAGTTAAAATAAACATCCCAGTAAAATCATGCAAACGGTTACTGTATACATTAGGAAACTTATTTTCATTCTAAAACGAAACCTTATGCCAAGATATTCGAGCCAGTGCCGTGGAACTCTCTCTCTCTCTCTCTCACACACACACACACACACATACACACACAAACACACACACACACACACACACACTGGCTACTTTTAACCGTACCGGATGTAATTTTCCCTTTTACAGGAAATTTAATTCACCGCAGTACCTGCTGGGCAGCAATGATCTTACAAACCTTCTCACTTAATATCTTCCGAATCATGTGACACTTTTCCTTTTACTTGCCGCCAGGGGATCTCATTCTCGTACGGGAGCCCCAAAGGAGGTCAAGGAAAAAGTAAAAAGTGCGAATCATTGCCTCGATGCGGCCCGAGACTCTCGAGCGAGAAGAGACACACACTCAATTTCCCAGCCCCTCGGGGGATCACTCCTTCGCAGCTCCCAGTAAAAACATTCGGTTCATCCCACAATGTCTCCAGACACGATTTATACGACGCAGGCATGTCTGGTACACCGGTCCAGCCTGCATATATAAGCACGCATGTATTCATGTATGTACATACATTACACACGCACACACACAGATATATATATATATAAATATATATATATGAAAAAAAAAAGATATATATATATATAGAGAGAGAGAGAGAGAGAATTAATTTACCGCCATTCATGTAAAAACAACCTTCTTATAATAGGTATGTGAAATTCGATTTACAATATGTATTATTGGACGGCCTTTGATCGTAAAAATTCGACAGACGTGAACATTATCAATGTCGACCATTTCCGAGCACCTTTGGAAAGACTCACAAGAATTTCTACTCACAAGCAAACACAGTACATACACACATGCCTGAATACGAATAAAATCAATCAATCAAATCAGCCATCCTGAGTCCACTGCTGAACAAAGGCTTCCTTCATAGCATTCCATGATTCACACAACCGCGCCATCCTCTGCCACGTCACTCCTGCAAACTTCTCGATCTCGTCTCTCAACCTTCTGTCTGGTCTCCCTCTTCCGCGCTTCCTATCTCGCGGCGTCCACTCAGTAACACACTTGCTCCATCGCTCATCAGTCGTTCAAACTAATTTACCTGCCCAATTCCACTTCCTCTCTTTTACTGTCTCCACAATATCATTCACTCTAGTCTGCTCTCTCACCCAACTTGCTCTCTTTCGGTCTCTCCGTGTTATTCCCATCATTGATCTCTCCATTCTCCTCTGTCCAGTCCTTAGCTTTGTTTCCATTACCTTCGTTAGTTTCCAAGTCTCGCACCCATAGATTATTGCTGGCAGAATGCACTGATTGTAAACTTTACATTTCAAACATATAGGTAGAGAGCCTCTCAGCATTTAATTATACTTACCAAACACTTTCCAACCAATTGTAATGCGTCTTTTTATTTCATTATCATGATCTTTCGTCACTTTCACCATTTGCCCTAAATAATTATACTCCTCAACTTCTTCAAGACTCTCACCATCAATTACAATCTCTTTACTTTGAACTTTCGTGTTGAACATTACTTTTGTTTTACTCTTATTCATTTTTAAACCTACTTTGAGACTTTCCTTGTTTAGATCACTCAATGAAAGACACAAATGAATAAATAAAAATAAAAACTGTATAACCACACACACGCACACTTGCACCAAAACAAATCTCAACGCGTCTTGATTACCCCCTGGCTATTGTTCCAGAAGACAATTCCTTGAGTAACTAATATTTCAAGAGAAGAGCTCTCTACCACAACCATACTTTTCCTGTTCCTATCTCGCCTTCCTGGCTCGGAGCACTTCGACCTCCCTCCAGCAGGAGGAGGCTGTATCCCTTCATCAAGGGCCTCCGGTTTCCAGGTCAACATGTTCCTAACGCGAACCTTGAAGATAGAACATCAAGTCCCGATGTGCTTCCCACACTCTCGAGGGTTCTCTCGGCATCTGGGCCAGAGCAGCTTAGCCAGAAGCTCCCGTCCCCCTTAAAGTTGACAGGAGCCGCATGGATGACAACTCTTCACGTTTCCTACAATCGTGAAGACACATTTTCACAGGGAGATTGTCCCCGACTCCTTTGTGGTCTCTCCCTCCTGTTGCTCCCTTTACTTCCGTGGTCCATTTTTTTTTTTTTCTGTGGTTCTATTCCCCATCCTTTTGCAACTCCATTTCTACATTGTCATTCCGCTCCTCCTTCTCCTCCTCCCCCTACTCCATGCTCCCAGCAGTTCCACTCTTTGTACTCCTCTAACTCCACTCCTCCCGTGGCTACACTCTTCATCTTCGACGTTGTACTCCTCTTCCGGAGGTCAATATCTTTTCCATCCTGTGGCTTCATTACTCTTTCTCCTTTTCCTTTTGTTCTGGCTCTACTTCTTCATTTGTAGCTCCATTACATCTATTTCTGGAGTACGCTGACCCTCTCCCCTTCAGTTAAGCCTCCCAACCTCTAAGTAAGAGTATATGATCTTCACGATGTGAAATCCTTGTATAACGTCTTTGTTACTCTTACGTACTTTCAAGGATTTTTTCCCGGATACGCAAAGGCGACCTTATGACTTTGAGGGAACAAACTCTGGCCTGAAGGACGTTTCTATCGATCAAGACCCAATCTGACCTCAAGTTCGCCCTCTCACCTGAATAAAACCACTTGGAAAAAAAAAACATGTACGTCACTAAAGCCAGGAGGTTCAAATTGATGTATTACTGACACCAGCGTCGACTGCAGCATCTGAGTCATCGTCGGCATCATATATACAAAACTCTTTCCTCAGCATCCGGACAGAGTCCACTCTTTCACATGAAATCTCGGGCCCCTTCTCCGAACTCTCCCGCACCCCCAACACTCCCTCCACTTCCACTCCATCCCATCCAGACTTGCCCGCCTGGCCTCCATCCGACCGGTCGCTTCCACAGATGGAGGAGAGTTGGAGGGAGGAAAGGAATGAGAAGGAGGAAGGAGGGAGGAGTGAGGAGGGAGGAGTGAGGAGTGAGGAGTGAGGAGGGAGGAGGGAGGAGGAAGGAGAAAGGGGGGAGGAAGAAGAAGCACCACGCAAGCTGAGGTACTCCAAGCCGGTGAACAAATAGACAGATCTACATTCACCCTTGCCGCCACCACAGACAACCGGCTGCAACAGATGCAACTAACAAGAGCTGAAGCCACCGCGTTGCCCCCTCATTCCTATTTCAAATGTTACAATCGTGGAACGACATTTTTATTATTATTAATATTACTATCTATATCATTATAATATTTATTCTATTTTATTTCTTTTATTTTACTTTATTTATTATTTATTTATTTATTATTATTACTATTTATATTATTATGATATTTATTTTATTTATTTATTTATTTATCATTATCATATTTTTTTCGCATCCGACCTAGTTATGGACCAAAAGGTCTCCTGTCGGCATGCTCCGCCTTTGTAATCCTTCATGTGAGGAGCCAGAAATAAGAGATCCGGCAGAAGAAGACCATTTGGTCCAGAGTTCAGATATACTATGACACTGGATACTATGTACACACACAACACACACATACATACATACACAAGAACAACACTATGCACATCATTCATCCTCAAGTAACAGCTAAAGGTCGGTCGCCTCCATAGAAGAGACTCGAATGATCGGAGCACCACTCACAAAGCGGATCAGATCCTCAACTGAATAAAAGGAGTCTCGCGTCCATTACCGCATTGTGTCGCCGTACTGAAGACTAGATCTCCTCCGTACCAAGTGGTTTTGTTCCTCTTCCTCTTCCTCTTCCTGTCGCCAGATTTTCATTTCCAGACCATTCCCTCGTAGGGCGAGGCGGCGTTCAACTGCCGCGTGCAAGAGGAACAGACAGGTACGAGTTCATCGAGATTTCCCTCAACTCGTTTGCGCCCATGACGACCTGACCTGGAACTCGCTGCAACAAAGTCCCTGGAGCACCAAGCAGACACTAATCGCTCGAGAGCAACTGCTGACGCGGCAATTACCATATCTTCTACTAAAAATATCTCGACCGTTCCTGCAGAGACAGCACCTACGGCATCATGCCTTCATCTCAGTGACGCCTTCTCTCGACTCTTGTCCCGGACTAATCACAGGCAGTTTTATGGAGTTGGTTGGGAAAATTACAATATAAAATGGTTCTCATTCACTCGAAACGAGCATCCGGCCGGACCTCAAGTCACCGCTTCAGGTATACAAGATTGACTGTTCTTAACCCAGCAAAAAAGCGTCATCGTGTTGAGGAAGGGGAGGGGGAGGGGGAGGCCAACAAAGGGCGCTCCTGCCTCCGGCAGCCCGTCGGCGACATCAAAGCCGCGAAGGGCGCACTTCAGATAAAGTGAAATCGAATCAAGAGGCCAACTAAAACATTTAAGCGATCTCCCCGTGCGATCAGAAAGCCGAGAAGGTTTTCCCCTGGTGCCATTACGCAACAAATGTACACCAACAACGTCCCAGGGGCCTCTGAGGACGAGGACGACGTGGAAGAGGACAAGGAAGAGGAGGAAGACGAGGCCGAGGTCGATAATGAGGAGGAGGGCGAGGAAGAGGAGGCGTGGATTAAGGTGAAAAAAAAATTGGGAAGAGTACAAGGAGGGAGTAAGAAAAAATTGGGGTAAAGGGGGAGTAAGGGTGATGAAGGATGAGGGAATGAGAGACGAAGTGAAAAGGATGATCCAAGTGGGAAATATGGTACACAAAGAAGTGAAATAGGAGAGATGGGAGGGGAGAAAGCCCCCCTTTCTCCCCTCCCACGCTGGGAGGAATGAAAGGTGCAAGGGAAAAGGGGGGAAAATGGGAGGGATACAACAGAAGAATAAAGGGTAGTAGATGTGATGGTGGTGGAAGGTGCAGATGAAAAGGAAAAGGAGAAAGTGGAGGAGGAAGAAGAGGAAGAAGAGGTAGAGGAGAAAGTGGAGGAGGAAGAAGCGGGAGAAAAGGAGTCGGGGAGGAAGGGGAGAGGGAACAGAAGGACGAGAGGAAAGATGAGGATGAATAGGAAGAGAGTGAAGAGAGGAAAATAGGAGAGGAGGAGAGGAAAAGAGGAGGGGAGCCTAGTCTCGGAGCTTTGCACACCCACTGGACAGCAAACACTTTAAGACCGTCATTACGAAGATTTCCCGACGCAACACAACAGACGGTCCCGTCCAGCGGCAACAACAAAACATTCTGACCCTTGGAACAGAATTTCACGGGTACACAAACAAACAGACGGAAAGATACACAGACAAAGACAGACACGAACAGACACAGGCGGACAACATCGCTGTTTTCGGCCCTCGAGCCAGCCAGCCAGCCAGCAGACAAGGAGAGTCGTCGGGGGGACCATCACTGACCCACAACGACGCCGCCACCAGCCCCACCACCCACAGTGGCGGCAGAACATTCGAGGCTGAAGAATGAGATGTGGAGTCGGGTAAGAAGAAGTCCGCCAGGGTACGGGGTATGCACGCACATGCAGGATATAATCACACACATGTACTACACAAACACATAAGTACAATGCACGCTCATCTACACGCGCACACGCACACACACACACAAACACACATTCTATATATCTTTTTATATCCTGGCTTAAAGAAAGACATCAGAAGACGTATCACTTGGGTTGATCAAGCGTGATCTAACATTTGCATAAAATCGCTTACTCGATACAAAATCTATGCTGACCCCTCATTACTTAATAAAAATAAATAAAAGTATATAGATAAAACATAAATATAAATACATAAATAAATTGATAAAGGACAATGGAGGGCCAATTTCCACGAGGCGCCACCGAGCTGAAGTCACAACCACCTCTGTTTAAACCTTGATCAATTTGACGCCCTTCGTGGATCTTATTTCCAAAAGATGAATTTACTCCTCCTTGGAAGCGTCAATTCAACGCAGAGGACCACTAAGACAATGGTTTCCCAATTAAGGGGGTCCCACGAGTCCGGACCACAGAGGTCTCCAAGGTGGTCCACAGGCTGGGAACCAGTGTCCCACCAAGTTAAGGAGAAGGACAACATAAGAAAGGCATCCAAGAGGAAATAGGTAAAAAGCCCCGGCACTGAGCTGAACACTTCAAGTTCTTCAACAACGAGAGCATGGAGGCCATCATCACGTAAAACAAGCCTCCAAAGACGAAACAAGAATAAGAGGAAGAAGACGAGGGAGAAGAAGAAGAAGAAGAAGAAGAAGAAGAAGAACACAGAGCTGAACACTTCAAGTTCTTCAACAACGAGAGCATGGAGGCCATCATCACGTAAAACAAGCCTCCAAAGACGAAACAAGAATAAGAAGAGGAAGAAGAGGAGGGAGAAGAAGAAGAAGAAGAAGAAGAAGAAGAAGGAGAAGAAGAAGAAGAAGAAGAAGAACAACAACAACAACAACGGCGACAGGCATCAATTCAGGCAGTTGCGACCACAATGGCAATATACGGGACTGTAAGAATAGCATCAAAAGCAATACTAAAAGCATGAGCAGTGGCGGCAGTGGAAGAGTTTTGGTCCTCTCAGCGTAAAGGGCCTTGCACAGAGTTCGCTTCGGAGTCTTAATCATTGAGAGCCCCTGACATGGGCGGACATGCGGGTCGTCCTCGATGTGGAGGACCTTGACCACGGAAGGGGCGTCCCATGCTTCGAGGGCCCGGCTCCGGTGGGTGACGGGGCACCCTCTGGGTGGTCCCTGTCGCAATGGGCGTGAAGGCCCTATGCGTGGAAGGGCCCTGCCCACAATGGGCGTTGTGGCGCCTGAGGGCGAGCATCTGCGGCTACAGAGACCACGGCAAGCGGAGGTTATTGACAGGCGGGGGCACTGTCGAGCAAAGGAGGACTGACTGCGAAGAGATGGAGCGGGAGAATAAAGTCAGGAGGTGGAGGAGTGGACGGAGGAGGAAAAGAAGGAAAAAGGTACAGAAGCAGGAGGAACGTTGGATGAAAAGAAGGAAGAGGAAGTCGAGGAAGTGGACTGACATGAGAAGAGGTGGATGAAGCGGAAGAAAGTGGGAAGGAAGAAGTAGAGGAGTTGTAGGAGAAAAGGAAAAAGAAGGTGGAAGTAGAAGAGGAGCACGAGGAAGAAGACGAAGAAGAGGAGCAGGAAGAACAGAGGAAAGAGAAGGAGAAAGAAGAAAAAGAATGAGAGGGGAAAGAGAAGGAGGAAGAGGAGAGGGAAGGGGAGGGGAAGAGAAAGGAGAAGAATGAAATGACCCGGAGTAGAAGTAGGAGGAAAAGAGAGAGAGAGAGAGAGAGAGAGAGAGAGAGAAGGGGGGAGCAGGAGACAGGAAAACAAGAGAACAAGTGCAATAGGAAGCAAAGTATTGTACCCTTGAAGGGTCGAGGTGGAGCACAATAGGCCGTCGTGGGTGGTGGTGGTGGTGGTGCCTCCCAAGCTTCTCCGGTGTGCTCTGCTCTGGGTAGACAGACAGAGAGAGGTACCGTGGTAATAGTAATAATTTGAAGTGGAGTACATAGCACTCTTATGTAATAGCTGGCTTAGATATTGTGTACCTGTGGTTACTGTAATGTCACGAAAAAAAGTTTTGAACCACGCTACAACTCACGTCAATTTATATATATATATATATATATATATATATACACACACATTTTCCTACTTAGTATCTAGTTCAGTTAGGTAATTTTCTTGAATAGAAAAAATATATACGAGTATATATATTATATATCAAGTAATTTGAAATTTGTGCCTTGAAAAACTCTGGGGTAAATTTTTTTTATCATGACTATATGTGGTGCCGTGTTTAATGTGACCTGTTCAGCGCACTACATCCCTTGGCAGGACGTCTTAGTGCATACTAAGACGCCTCGGTTGTGTGTTATGTGGGTCAGTGTAAGGTGGCGGTGTAGTTCAGGCCAAAATCGGGCCAAATGACGGGACACTTCTGTGTAGCGTTTGTGTTTTATGTGGTGGGAGAAGCATCTGTAGCTTATGTGGTGCTGCTTTCGTTTCATGGGGCGGGTCGACACGTGTGTGTTTCATGTGGTATGGCGTTTGTTTTATTTTCATGGGCGAGTTTTGTATTTCACGTGGATCATTTGCGATTATTTTGTACCGTTAGCATTTTTGATCACGGAAGTAATGTTTGTGTTTTATGTGTGTGTGTGTGTGTGTGTGTGTGTGTGTGTGTGTGTGTGTGTGTGTGTGTGTGTGTGTGTGTGTGTGTGTGTGTGTGTGTGTGTGTGTGTGTGTGATTCACCATGGTCTTGGATCACGTGTTGGACTCGTGATCGACAGTTATTCCTCCCGCATGAGAGCTAAGAGCTCGTATGACCGATCTATGGGTAATACTGTGACCTTACACGCAAACACCTCCCCCCAACTCCCTGCCCACGAGAGTTAGAGTAATAACCCTCAACGCAGCAATTCTGATATTATTTCAGCCCTGGGCGTGCGTGCGTGCTTGTGTGTGTGTGTGTGTGAGTGTGAGTGTGTGTGTGTTTGTGTGTGTGTGTGTGTGTGTGTACGTTTCTTTGTGGGATCGGTGCAAATGCACTTTATACGATACAGCCTTTGCGTTTTTTTACGAGAGGCGAAATATATACGTTTCATGTTAAAGGGCGTTTATGTTTTATGTGGACCGTTCCATGTGGTGTGGCCCGCGCGCGCGATGAAGAGCAGTCTTTGGGCTCAGGGAAGCGTAATACTCAAGTAAGAAGACGTGAGCGATAGTGTATTGTTTAGGTGAGGTGGGGTAGAGTTGGGGGGGGGGCGAGTTGTGTATTGTGTCTACACGCAGTATTAAGGAAAATATCTTCGAGGTCATAGGGTTAGAAGAAAAGTGGGTTGAAGAGGAGGAAGAAGGGAGAGGGGGAAGGGGGAAGAGAAGAAGAAGAGCGAGACGGAGGAGACGAGGAGGACGAAGCTGGAAGTGGGAAGGTAAAAGAGAGAGGGCAAGGAAAGTTGGTTAAAATGCACAAAATGCATTTTATTTATACTAAATGTGTTTTGGATTCCAAAAAGTGTTGGTTTTACACCAAGAGGTGCTTAGATGCTACCAAGGTCGCCACCTTTGCCCTATGAGCTTGGTCTGCCAGGAACGTGGTACAAGAAACGAGACCAAGTACTACGCTCCATTCACCATACTAACTTCAAACACTTGTAAAAGTAAACATTAAATTAGGAATTCAGAGAAAGCATAGTATTGCACAGTACCAAAATGTCCATCAGAGCTGACATTTAAAAACCCGCTGAACATTCTTAAAAATATATATATAATAATAATAATAATAATATATATATATATATATAAATCATCCGTAATATTCACCCGCATACCAGCCGTTTATATATATATATATATATATATATATATATATATATATATGAAACAATAAAAATAAATAAATAAATAAAATAAATAGAAATAAAATAAAGTAAAAATAATTTAATTAATTAATTAAAAAAATAAAAGAACTGCAACGAAGGACTTAAATACACAAATTGGAATAACGAGACTGATGTGAAGGCAATTAATTTTAGTCCACAAAACAAATAAAAAAAATAATCAAAGAAAAAAAAATTGGGACAAATGAAGAGGAATGACGGAATACTACGAAAGGAAGAAGACCATCCCAAAAGGAATAAAGCGTCAGAACTTACGTCGTATGAACAAGAATTATGCTTCTTGAATGAAGAGACAGGAAATGAGCAAAAGTAAGAAAGGCAAGGCATGGCAGCCGCAAAGAGGGGTGTGTGTGTGTGGGGGGGGAGTTAAAATGCTGTGAACTGACATGGAAAGGCAAGGAAGACAAGGGGGAAGGGGGGACGAGGGAAGGACAAGGAGGAAGGGGGAATGAGGAGGAGGGAAAGACAAGGGGGATGGGGGAATGAGAGAAGGACAAGGGGGATGGGGGAATGAGAGAAGGACAAGGGGAATGGGGGAATGAGAGAAGAACAAGGGGGAAGGGGGGATGAGAGAAGAACAAGGGGGAAGGGGGGAGGAGGGAAAGATAGGGGGGAAGGAGGGAAGGACAAGGGGGAAGGGGGAATGAGAGAAGGACAAAGAGGAAGGGGGGAGGAGGGAAAGACAAGGGGGGAGGGAGGAGGAGGGAAGGACAAGGGGGGAAGGGGGAGGAGGGAAGGACAAGGGGGAAGGGGGGAGGAGAGAACGACAAGGGGGATGGGGGGGACGAGGGGAGGACAAGGGAGAAGGGGGAGGAGGGAAGGACAAGGGGGATGGGGGGAGGGGAGGACAAGGGAGAAGGGGGAGGAGGGAAGGACAAGGGGGGTGGGGGAGGAGTGAAAGACAAGGGGAAGGGGGAAGGAGAGAAGGAAAAGGGTGATGGGGGAGGAGAGAAGGACAAGGGTGATGGGGGGAGGAGGGAAGGACAAGGGGGATGGGGGGAGGAGGGGAGGAGGGAAGGACAAGGGGGGAATTCGTAAAAGAACGAGGATTGGGGGTGGGGTGGGGTGGAGTATGGAGAGTGGATAGAAACGGATTTAAAAATGTGCGCGAAGAATACGGAGGTATTGATTCCTCTGGAGAAGAAGTAGGAGGACTAGGAGGATGAGGACAAGGATGAAGACCACGAGGAACACAAGGAATAGTAGAGAGGACAAGGGCGAGAAGCATGAGGACAAGGGCGAGAAGCATGAGGACAAGGGGGGGTGAAAAGTGAATATAAAAAAGAAAGAACGAAAACAGGGTAAGGAAATGATGGAAGAGGAAAACAGGATTAAGAGGAGGAAGAATAAGTGGAGGAAGATGAAAAAGAGGAGAGAGAGGAGGCGGCGGCGGAAGGAGACCAGTAGGAGGAGGAGGAGGAGGAGGAGGAGGAGGAAACGGAACAGGAGGACGAGTTAGAGAAGAATGAGGAAAAAGAAAAGGAAGAAGAGAATGAGGAGGAGAGAACGTGTAAAGGAAGAAGGCGAAGAGGGTAGCAGGATAACGAGGATGACGAGATGTGGATGGTGAAGAGGAAGATGATGACGACGAGGAAAATGGAAAGGAGTAAGAGGAGGAAGAGGAGGAAGAGGAAGAGGAGGAGAAAAAGGAGGAAGAGAAAAAGGAGGAGGAGGAGGAAGAAGGAGGGGAGGAAGAGGATGATCATGTCGAGACGACTAGGGAAAGGAGCAAGAGGAGGAGTAGGAGTAGGAGTAGGAGGAGTAGGAGAAAAAGGAGGAGGAGAAGGAAGGAGGAGAGGAGGAAGAGGAAGATGATGTCGACGAGGACAAGGGAAAGGAGCAAGAGGAGGAGTAGGAGGAGGAGAAAAATGAGGAGGAGAAGGAAGAGGGAGAGGAGGGAGAGGAGGAAGAGGAGGAAAATGTCGACGATGGCTGCAGAACCACGTGGGTCCCCAAAAGCTGTAGGCTACCTGCCACGGTTGGGCACCAGCAAAAGACGTATTATGGGGATTGGGGAGCGGGTGGGAGGGGGGTGGGAGGGGGTGCCAACCCGGAAGGGGAGATAAGGGAGAGGCACAATGGAATGGGGAGAGGGGACATTCGGCGAGTGGGGGGGAGGAGAAAGAGACCAGGTGGGAAAGGCAATCGGGAAAAATGAAAAATAAATAAATACTAATAATAAATAAAAACAAATAAATAAATAAATGAAAGGCGAGGGGCGAAAACGATGGGAGAAGGAGGAAAAGGGAGTAAATGAATGAGTGGAAGAGTAGGGGAAAAGCTAGAATACCCAAGGGATGGGAGAACAGGAAATGTACACTAACTTGGAAAGTTAAAAAAAAAACATGGGAACAAGACGGAGATCTATGAAATGGGAAATGCACAAGGGAAGGAAAATGGGAAGGAAAGGAGGGAAAAATAAAAGAAAAAGAAAAATATTAAACTGGAATATATATATATATATATATATATATATATATATATATATATGCAAAATAACAACAGGAGAAGGGAAACTTTTAGACAGTAAGTACTTTCGTATATTACATCTCCAGTCTGAAGATGTAATATACGAAAGTACTTACTGTCTACAAGTTTCCCTTCTCCTGTGGTTATTTTTTGCATTTTTGTATAACGGTGATGTGATTGCTTGCATATATATATATATATATATACATATATATATATATATATATATATATATATATATATATATATATATATATATATATATTGAACTTTAGCGGGTGTGGCCCGTAGACTGAAAATATAACAAATTATGAATAAGAAGATAGAATTGGAGACAGGGTGCAGCATCTGGAGATGGTGTGCGTAATATAGATACATAGGCGTAGGCGTGTGTGTGAGTGTGAGTGTGAGATTCACTATGGTTTTTGGATCACGTGTTGGACTCATGATCGACAGATACCCCCCCCCCCTAAAGGAGAGCTCAGAGCTTGTATATGATCGATATATGGATAATTCTGTGACCTTACACGCAAACACACACACAACGCCCCGCCCACGAGAATTGGAGTAACAACTCGCAGCGCAGCGATACTGTGTGTGTGTGTGTGTGTGTGTGTGTGTGTGTGTGTGTGTGTGTGTGTGTGTGTGTGTGTGTGTGTGCGTACGTGCAGGTATGTGCGTTTGGCCATATATCCGTGTGGGCGCGTTTGTCCTTGATACACAAAAAGGTAGACCCCGAAGACGATATCATTGTTGTAAACGAGTATGGGAAGGAGAATGAGGGGGTCATAATAACCGACAGATGGAAAGCGAAAAGAAGTAAAATTCTGGACAGATAAAAATGCCACTGTAACGCCTGATGATGACGAGGACGAATGAAAGAAATGAGGAGGAGGACCGATGCGATGAAAAGATGGGGGAGAAAGAATAATGATGTCGAACAAGGAAACAACGCATGAAATAAGGATCGAAAACGGAAAAGGAGAGAATGGCAGAAGGGGATGAAGGTACAAAGGGGCAGGGCAAATGACGCGATGGGGATATGTAAAGGATTACAAAAGAGGAGTATGCCGACAGGAGACCTTTTGTTCCATAACTAGGTCGGATACGGAAAAAAATATAATAATGACAAAAAAAAAATATATATATATATATATATATATAATATAAATAATAAATAAAATAAATAAATGCATAGGTATAGTTAAATAATAAGCAAACAGGTAAATAGTAAATAATAATAAATTGACAGATAACTAATAATAAATAAAAATCAAGCAAATAATAATAAACAAACAAATAATAACAAACATATAAGCAAATAATATAAAATAAAGGCAAGATGGGAAGGGGAAAAGCGTGAGACCGAAAGAAGTGCGGAACAAATGATTACGCAGAAAAACGCTGCAGAGAAACAGGGACAGGGAAAGGAAAACAGTGTGGGTAAAAGATTGCAAGTTATTAGTAGAGGTAGAGGAAAAAACGAGAAGAGAGAAGAGGAGAAGAGAGGAGAAAAGAGATAGGGCAGAGGGCAGAGAGAGAGAGCGAGAGAGGGGGGAAGGGAGAGAGAGGGAGAGAGGGAGAGAGAGAGAGAGAGAGAGCGAGAGAGGGGGGAAGGGAGAGAGAGAGAGAGAGAGAGAGAGAGAGAGAGAGAGAGAGAGAGAGAGAGAGAGAGAGAGAGAGAGAGAGAGAGAGGGGGGGGGTGCTTGAGAGCGAAGGTGGTACTTCAGACAAGGAGAGGTGGCAGGGAATGAAACAGAGAGAGTGGAAACTGAAGAAATCAGGAATTGGGAGGACAAAAAAAAAAAAAAAAAAAAAAGTGACATGGAGGAAGAGGACGTGAAAGAAAGAGAGGATGAAATAGGGGCAGAATGCTGCAAGCGAGGAAGAATAGGAGTGGGAAGGTAAAGAATAGTGCAAAGGAAAGGAGACGAAGAGAGGGGAGACGAGTAGAGGGGAGACGAGTAGAGGGGTAGAGGGGAGACGAGTAGAGGGGGTAGAGGGTAGACGAGTAGAGGGTAGACGAGTAGAGGGGAGACGAGCAGAGGGGAGACGAGTAGAGGGGAGACGAGCAGAGGGGAGACGAGTAGAGGTAAGGGGAGAGGAGGGTAGGGGAGAGGAGAGGTGGGGAGGGAAGAGGAGGGTAAGGGAGAGGAGAGGTGGGGAGGGAAGAGGAGGGTAAGGGAGAGGAGAGGTGGGGAGGGAAGAGGAGGGTAGGGAAGAGGAGAGGTGGGGAGGGAAGAGGAGAGGTGGGTAGGGAAGAGAAGGGTAAGGGAGAGGAGAGGTGGGAAGGTAAGAGGGGGGTAAGGGAGAGAAGTGGTGAGGAGTTGAAGGGGGGGTAGGGAAGGGGAATGGAGTGGAAGGGTTAGGCGGGAAGGGATGAAGAACGAAGGCAAGAGGAGTGGGGAGGATGGTTAGGAAGGAGAAAGAAAGGAGAGACGGGGGAAACACTAGAAGGGGGAAAGCAGTGCAGATTAGAGCAATCGAGGAGAGTGCAGGGAAGGGGTGGGGGAGAGCAGGAGAGGGGGAGATAAGAGTGAAGGAATGAAGACAGGGTGGGGGGGGAGGGTGAGAAGGAGGAAAGGATGGTAACACGGAGAAAGCTAATGTGGAGGAAAAGGTGGAAAGGGAGGGACCTGGGTCGAGAGGACAGGGGTGACGAGTGGAGAGATCAGATAAGAGGAGAGGGGGGGAGGGGGGAGAATGGGGGAAAGAGTAGGAGAGGGGAGGGGGAGGGGGAGGGGAAGGGAAGCGGGGGAAGGAAAGATGAAGCGAGAGGAGGAGGAGGAGAGAGGAGGCGAGAGGAGGGGAAAGGAATGGAGAAAGAAATGTTTTGGGAAGAATATGGTGCGGACCAATGAGAAAGGAATTATAGACGGTTTGAACTGGCAAGATAATAATACGGTAAAGAAAGGCATAGGAAATGGGACAAGCAAGTATACCTTGGAAGCAATACCTTGGGCCGCCAGAGGAAAATGGTGAAAGAATTAAGAACTAACAGAGGAAGGGAGAGTATGAAAAAAAAGGTTTTTTTTTTTTTACTAAAGCAGACAGGAAGTAGAAGAGAAGTAGGATGAGGCGTAGGTGGCAGTGGTAGTTCTGGAAGAGGAGGAGGAGGAGGAGGAGGAGGAGGAGAAGGATGAGGAGGAGGAGGGGGAGGATGAAAGCATGGAAAAACGGGGGATGCAATTAAAGCAGACAGGTAGTAGAAGAGAAGTAGGAAGAGACGTAGTTAGTAGTAGTTGTTCTGGACGAGGAGGAGGAGGAGGAGGAGAAGTGAAGGAGGGTATAAAGTAAACAGAATGTAGAAGACAAAGAAGAAAGTGATAGTTTGAATAAGGGGGGTTATCTAAAGTAGACAGGAAGTAGAAGAGAAGTAGGAAGAGGCGCAGTTAATAGCAATGGTTCTGGATGAGAAGAAAGACAAGGATACGGAAGTGAAGGAGGAGAGGAAGAGGACGAAGAGGAGGAGGAGGAGGAAGAGGACGACGAAGGCTAGGAGAATGAATGGCGGAAGAAGGACAAAGAAGAGGAGGAGGAGAAAGTGGAGGAGAAAGAGGAGGAGAAAACAAATGGAGTAGATTGTGGAGAAGCTGGAGGGAGGAGGGAAGAGAGATAAAGATGAGAAGCGGGAAAAGGTGGGAAAAGGGGTGAGGAAGAGAGGAGGTGGTGCGAAAAAGGAGCAAAAGAGGGACCAGGAGAAGAAACTAAAAGGACGAAGAGGAGGAGGAGGAGTAGAAGGAAGGAGAGGAGTAAGAGTAAAGGGAATAGACAATGTAGAAGGACAGAGAAGAAAAAGAAAAAAGAGATGAGGATAAGAAGAGAGAGGAGAAAGGACGAGAGGGAGTCGTGGGAGAGGGAGAAAAGGAGAGACCAGGAGGAAGAGGAGGAGGAGGAGGAGGAGGAGGAGGAGTAAGAGCCGATGGAGGGAGGGGGGGGGAGTTTTCAAGTCCGGGATAACTCCTAGATGCTCAGCCTAAGCCAGAGAGCTGAACAGTTCAAGCCAAACCAACCTTTACCAAAAGCCGGATAAAACGGCTAAGAAGGGAGGAGGAGGATACAAGTTGAGTAGAAAGAAACCAAATTCAAATCCTTAAAATCCGGGAAATTAATATTTCAAACTAATATCTAAAAGTGCCGAGTGTCCGCAGCGAAGGGGAGACCAAAGGTTTATGTGTTTTGTGTTGATTAACCTTTGCTAAAATAAACAAAGTCTAGCTGGAGATTTATAACTTCGTTTACATATTAACATAACCTCCGTAATATCCTTAGTGGAAATTAACGTTCAATTTGAAATTTGTGTGCCAATGAATGGCAGTCTGTGTGTGTGTGTGTGTGTGTGTGTGTGTGTGTGTGTGTGTGTGTGTGTGTGTGTGTGTGTATGCGTGTTAGAGAGAGAGAGAGAGAGAGAGAGAGAGAGAGAGAAGGGGCCGAAGGAGAAGGTGAAGGAGAAGGAAAGAGGGAGGGGAGCGTGGGGGGAGGGGAACAAGTGAGAGGAAGAGGGAGAGGGGAGAGGGGAAAGCTGTGCCCAGATAAAACATTTCCAGAACTTCTAACCCTGGCTGTACCCTCCGGGTTTCAACTGTGTAGAGGTGGTGCATCGGACGGAGGAGTCGCTCCAGAAATATCTTTACATTTTTTTCACCTCCATTGTGTGATGAACAGCCTTCACATTCCTGTGCTAGGTAGAATTTTTTTTTTTTTTTTTTTTTTTGTGATGGCTACCGCCTGTCTATTTCGTTCATCTCCTTCAGTGGTGAAGGAGTTTACTCTCTGAATGGACACGCTGACACATGGGCGGGAGAATTCAATCATGGAATGCAAACTGGCTCGTTGACGAACAATCAGAAGCTACAATATCCCAACAAACACTTAAACAATATACGACTACTATCACGTCTTTTGCAAACAAGAACTTGTATCTTTGTTCTGGCAGTCGATGGAAAGCCCTCCCCTTTTCCTTGCACCTTTACACTGCCGCCAGGCGATTTTATTCAGCCGACGAAACTCCTCCAACCCCGATTCTACACAGCTTCAGGGCACACGGGCAGGCACAAGACAAACAGCAATTTCCGTGAGAAAAGTATAACTCTTTGGAGAGCACGACGCGTGAAGAAAATAATAAGATTATCTGCGCAATGAGACTTCTATGCCCGGGACAATGCAGGCGACGTAAGCGGCTTAGCCAGCGGCGCGGCAACCTTTCCTCCAAGTACGAAATGTCCCAGACGTAATGAAAAGCATTAATTGCACCTAACCTAGCAACGCACACAGAGACAAAGGTCCCACATAGTTTTACGTATAACTATAAACTGAAAAAAAACTCCTTCCTTAATTCACCACAACCACCACCACCCATCAACACAACATACCATTACCACCACCATCAGCACTAACCCCACCACTATCACCAAAATAACCATTACCCACTTAAGAAAAAAAAAACACCCACCACCAATATCAACACCACTCCCTACATCAACACAACCCACCAATACCATGGTAATTTTATTTTTCACATCATTACCTCACTTTGGTTGTTGTTGTTGTTATCAATAATATAATAATAATAACAACAATAATAATAATAATAATAATAATCAAACACATAAATAAACAAAAATCAACAGTTGGCCTTGGACGATCGCTGTCGATGCATACATACGTGTCGTAGCAGAGAAATAATAAAGTAGTGTGCATACGCTTTGCATACGCAAAAGCATTAATATCTTGGTACGTTGGGCCTGGGTAAAATTGATACATTTCAATGGGAATTTAACTCTCTCTCTCTCTCTCTCTTTTTTACTTTATCGAATATGGGTGAAACGTATAGCATTGTGACGCAACTATCACACACACACAGACACACACACACACACACAGGAAGATCGATCTTTGCGATGTGCTCCGCTTCTCCGAAGCTACTTTAATAAACGATCTTATAAAGTCGAAGAATTCCTGCGAGTATCAGGTGGTGGAGGTACCCGTACAGGCCTGGAAGTTCACCTCTTCCCGGGCCCTGTGATCCTGCCTTGCATTATGGATGCGGGACTGAACCCCGGCCAGGACCTGGAATTCGCGCTTAAATCCCTGCGAAGGATCTCAGGGTTATCACTGGACCAACCGTTTGTCAAGCCGGGGAATACTCGCCGATGCAAAGATAGGACAAACATCCTCCCTTATCACCTAACGCCAGATGTTAAAATTACGGTAATGCGCCTCGTTTATTCAATGCTGGCCCTGTTAACTATGTTAGCACACGTATTTATTGGCCTGAAGAGAACTGACCACTGTGGCAATTCCCTTAATGGGAGCTGGCTTGATTCGCACAAGATGGACAACACATCTACCAGCGATTTCGCCTTGGAAGACGTCCAGGCTTGGAGAAGGGCGAGTGCGGGTGGGCACATCTGGCTGTGTTATGGCGAAATTATACGGAAATATGATCCAAGTGTTAGCAGAGTTCGAATATTCTCGTAACATTCTTTGAATCAATGGAGGGAATACATCGAAGACTGAGGGGACAATGTCGGCCAAGAAGACGACAAAGACGACGACGAAAGGACCAAAAAGAAGACGAAGAAGCAAAAGAAAAGAAAGATGAATACAAAGAAGGAGAAGGTAATGAAAACAACAAGGAAAGACGACGACGACGACGACACGACGACGACACGACGACGATGATGATGATGTTGTTGATGATGACGACGACCACGACGACGACGACGACGACGACGACGATGATGATGCTCTGTTCTCAATATCCGTGACAATACAAGCAGGAAGCGTATTTGAAAAGGGCCACCATAAAGTACCACGCTATTATAGCTGTGAATAGATACTGAAATATCTAATTTTGAATGGATAGCCACCAAAGAACCAACCTTCAGCTAAATCAAACCTCCATTTCATTCCCCCTTTTAAGAATTCTATTCTGGCTAGCTTACTCTGTAAAGCATTCAGATCGTTTTAAATATATTATTCTGGTGGATATTGGACTACTTCATACAGCTAAGAGAAACTGAGATTGTGCTATAATGTTTAAGAACCCTCTCGATCAACTCTGAAAGCCATTCATTTCCTTACCAGGCTAACTCCAAGGCTTGGAGTTACAAGGCTTAGGATAAATCCAAATATTCATACTCAGCTTGGGTATACCCATATCTCTCTCTCTCTCTCTCTCTCTCTCTCTCTCTGTGTGTGTGTGTGTGTGTGTGTTAGTTGCGTCACAATGCTATACGTTTCACCCATATTCGATAAAGTACAAGAGAGAGAGAGAGAGAGAGAGAGAGAGAGAGAGAGAGAGAGAGAGAGAGAGAGAGAAAGAGAGAGAAAGAGAGAGAGAGAGAGTTAAATTCCCATTGAAATGTATCAATTTTACCCAGGCCCAACGTACCAAGATATTAAAGCTTTTGCGTATACAAAGCGTATGCACACTACTTTATTATTTCTCTGCTACGACACATACATCGACAGCGATCCTCATATATTCCTCTGGCTATAAGCAGAAGCTTCTATTCAGCTGAAGGCACTCCCGGCCCACCTACCCCTGATGTTCGTGGGTTAGACAACTTTACTCCATTCAGGAATTCAGCCTGAATCACTAACGTGGGATGGTTGTCACAAGTTACTTTATTTCTATGAGACTTATGTTGACAAAAATATTAAAATCATCTCTCAAGGGTTACCCATCTTAGATAGATCTTGTGCTGTATACGGGATAGTTCGCGACACGTTAACAGGAGCTCACTGCTAACTGGCAAATCCAAGGTGCCGAACAAGAAAATACCCTGTGTAGCTTTTCGACATTTCGCTTTGGTTACCGTCAGCTAACTTCATTCAGCTTCTGAAACGGGACGACTTGAGGCTCTCGAAGGATCACACTCGTGTTGCACCGACTAATACTGGCCCCGAATCATCTTAAACCTGCCAGTCATCTCCCGGCTTCTTTCTAACGAACAACTCCACAAATCCCCCTCAGATGGTATTCGAATACTTCCGTACAAGTTTCAACATTCATCATCATTCCACACTCAACCTTCCAACCCGCGTACCCTCACCTCATCCTTGAAATCTCGAGTGCCACTCACCATGATCCTCTACAACAGATCGAGGGACCGACGAAGAGGAGGTACCACTTCTCGGGGCTGTGGCCTTCGTGGATGTCCCAAGAAGAAAGACATATTTACAGATACGTACACCTAAATCTTCAACACAATCCCTCTTTCTCTCGTCTATCACACACACACACACACAATTATCAAAACCACTCCCACCACACACAGACAGTTGGTAGAGCGCTGGACTAGGAAGTACGATAGTGCTCGCTGTACCCAGTTCGAATCCTGCCCAGGGCCGAAATCATTTCGGTATCGCTGTGCTTCGAGTCGTTACTCTGACTCTCGTGGGCGGGGAGTTGGGTGTGTGTGTGTGTGAAAGGTCATAGCATTACCCATAGATCGGTCATACGAGCTCTGAGCTCTCTTCCGGGAGGGAAATAGCTGTCGATCACGAGTCCAACACGTGATCCAAAGACCATGGTGAAAAGACCGTGGTGAATACACACAATTTTATATATAGATATATACACAGTAGTAGTAAATAACCCATGTTTAAGCTTTGAATTAATGCCTTTTTTAATATTTCATTTATCGAAAGGATGTGCTAAATATGTGAATAAAATCGTCTGTCTTTATCAAGTATAAAAATACTTCGACTCCTTTGCAATATGACGTCATGTCGGACGCGCTGAAACGACGTGACGTCATGTGTTCATCCAATGCAATAATAACGTTTCCGTAAATATAATCTACTTCTTGCGTTCAAACGCTCTATGTTATATTTTTTTATTTCTAAGGCCATCTGTGAATTAGGAACATTTTATCCAACGTCTTTGAAATATTGACATAGTTCATTTACTTAATTTATTATTATTATTATTATTATTATTATTATCATTCCGCATCCAACCTAGATATCAACTGTTCTCTTGAGAACCTCTATGTTTACTGTGCAATTTTGGAAGGCTATGCGGGGGCTTGGCCCTTTGGGCGAGCTCGCTTCGCACGCAGCCAATCAGTCGTCTCCGTTGCCGTGACGTCACCGCTCTCGGCCAGTCATCAGTACTAAGCAATTTGGAAGGCTTCGGACAGACAGCTCTTTTACTATATATAGAACACGAACACACACACATATACACACACACACACACACACAATATATATATATATATATATATATATATATATATATATATATACATTTTTATCAACCACAATGCACTTTAATTCGAAACCATCAGGCGCATGCAGAAATTGAAATGTAGTACGCCCGAGGACTTGAACCTCATGCGGCGAGAACATTACCAGTGCCGAGTGACTAGACCAATACACCATTAAGAGAGATATTGGTCTAGTCACTCGGCACTGGTCATGTTGTTCTCGCCGCATGAGGTTCGAGTCCTCGGGCGTACTACATTTAAATTTCTGCATGCGACTGATGGCTTAGAATTAAAGTGAATTGTGGTTAATAAAAATGTATCTCTAATCACTGGGACCCATTCAGTGTTGTACATATATATATATATATATATATATATATATATATATATATATATATATAACATTCTTCACACACACGCGCTCGGACACACATGGATCAATGAAGACGAAGAGACGGAACTGAGGAGCATAGTTTACTCCGTATATTACAGAAAAGAAACCATAATGTGTTGCTCTGGCATGCCGTCACAGGGCGGTCTTACTCACAATCCCGCACCATGTCATTCATCTTCCCACATTCTTCCTCTGTGCGCTCAGGGAGACTTACTTTTTCGCACCGAACCGTCGAGGAAACGCTAATCAGCTTACATCAGTAAGAACTCCTCGTTCCCCCGGGCTCTCTTACCTTTTCTTCATCTTCTCCTTCTTCCTTGGCCCGCTCCTTTCCGCGGCACTAGGACTGTGGTACCCACTCCGCCTTGGGAACGGCCTGCATTTTTTCTTTTTTTTTTTTAATCCTGCCCGAACACCAAGTTCAAGTGAACTTATCGATCCTCAGTATTGGCGTTCTAGACCTCTACCACCCCCTTGATGTGGATGTGAGGTGTTTTGTTGCATTATTCTGACTCAGTGAGCTGGAAGCTGGAATGACCCTTCATCCACAAGAAGCTAAGATAAGAGGGTAACAATAGTGGTGGATGGGAGTGGAATGGGTGGTAATACCCCAGTCTAGGGTATTGGCTATATGTTATTGTGGGGTTAAAAGCTGCTTAGTAGCAAGCAGCCCCATATAGATCCTAAAGGATCTATATAGGGCGCCCCTACGGACCAGAGCCACACATCATTTTGTCTGTGGTAGAGGACATCTCTATTCATAGATAAATGATGATACTTTATCATACTGGGACTGACCCTCCGTTATGCTGTCCCCACTCTTGTTACTGTTCAGTACCACTTCTATCAATATTCATTTCCTTATTTCGCTGAACTCTGTGGTGGGGAAAAATACTGCAATCAAGTGTTCCCACTTGATCGTAAAAGGCAACAAAAAACGGGACGGGGACAGGACTAAACGTCCTTTTCCCTGTAGCCCCAAAGGACATTCCTTAAAAAAAGCAAAGTTCATAAGAGGGTCTGGGAGTTTTCCAACCAGAACCCTAAGGTTTGGGTCTTTTAATGTGCGTGGATGTGGTACACATGAGAGTAAAAGGGAAGAGATATGCAGTATGTGAGATGAAAGATGAATGTGTTGCAATTAAGTGAAACTAAGTTGAAAGGGAGGGGCGAGTTTGAGTTTGGGAGTGTAGTTGCGAGGGTCTCAGGGGTGAAAAGAGGACCATGGAGAGAAGCGGTAGTTATACTAAGAAGTGAAGAGATAGGTAAACATGTGGTGGAGTGAAAGGAGGTTTCTTCAAGATTAATGTGGATGAAGGTGAAACTTGGAAAGGAGATGTGGGTTTTTGTAAATGCATATGGGCCTGGTAATGAGAAGAGTGTAGAGGAAAGGGAGTTTTTTTTTTATAGATTTAAACGAGTGCATAGAGGGTTTAGGGAAAAATGTCAGTGTAGTGGTATAGGGAGCCCTAAATGCTAGGGTACGAAATGAACCAATTGACGAAGTGGTTGTTAAGTGTGGATATGTGCTTAGAAGGCTCGCTGTGGTAGCAAATACAGTGTTTAGGAAGAAAGTCAAGCATAAGTACACATGGGAGAGGGTGATAGATGGAAGGGTGGTAGACAGGGTGTTAATGGACTATATTCGTAAAGTGGTAACCAGGAGTATAGTATGAAGAGTTAAGGATGTACATGTTCACAAGGGAGAGAGTGTGGAAATACACACACACACACACACACATATATGTATATATTTATTACCAGACTTGGTCGTAATCATTTCTTTATAAATTTATTTCCTTGCGCTTGGTCCCGAGGTCCTTGACACCCCGCTTCGGCTTTATCCTCTCCTCTCCCTCGCCATCCTTTCCTCCCTCCCTCCCTCCCTCTCCTCCCTTCCACTTCCCACGCAACACATTGTCACATTTCCGGACACCAGACGATTTTTTTTTTTCTTCTTTTCTTTTGATGCCTTTTGCTTCTTCGGGTGACACCAACATATTCCGTGCCGGGTGGATTCTTCCCTTGAATTCTGGCGGTCTCCTGGCTATTTCACTGAACTCCGTGGCATCCACAGGACTTGAATAAATGCTTACTTCACATCTGGTAAGAGATCATGGATTTTTATTATCCACGCATATGCGCACACAATCACGCACATACACGCGTACACACACAAAAGAACAATTACAATCACTAAGGAAAAAGCAAGAATAAACAAATTGTATGTGTGTGCGCGTGTGTGCGCGTGTGTGCCGAAGGCTCTTTCACACCTCTCCTATAACAGATAAAACAAAATAAAATAAAATAAAACAAATAAATAATTAAAGTAAAATGAAAGATCGGGCGGGAAGGAAAAAGAAGACTACGTGTATCAAGTGGCTTCCTAGGACGACCCAAATCCTGACGACCAATTGAAGCGTCCTCAAAGTTGAAGATCAAGCATATTTAACGAGTTGACATAGAAATGGACGCACACATCCACCCACACCCAAAGAGGAAAAATAAAGAGGTGTGAATTGAAGAACGTGAGAAGGGGGGGAGGGCAAACTCAAAAAATATATACAAAAGAAGAAACGCAACATATGCCTCCTAGGTACTAACATTGTTACACAGGCATCTAGTGCCCTTAGTAAACCAAGCTACTGGTCACTTTTCCTCCGAACATCTATCGCAGCGTTTCTCAACCTTTTTACCCTTGCATAACCTTTAAAATAAATTGCATGTCTCAAGGAACCCCTGTGCAAAACACACACACACACATACCATATATTTCTCATTCTATTTTCATCGTTATAATAGGTTAGATAGGATGATGTCTATATTACATTATTACAATAACCAAGAATATGTCGTGTGTATTACGTATATGGAAAAAAATAAAAATAAAAAGTGCATTAACTTACTTGTTCTCGCGGAACCCTGGTTGAGAAACGCTGATCTATCAACATTCGAGAACCACATCCACAAGTCTACACCAGCTTTGGTGATGAAGAAAAACCTTTGCCAAGTTCGGCTGCACCCACCAAGTACGTGTACGCTCCGATGGCTGCGGAAAAGGTCGACCTCAACGACGCCATTGCAACGGAAATTAAAAGTTTTTTGGGTGAAAAGCGTATCGAAAACTACGGGCAAACTTTCTTGGGCAAATTCCTTTCGCTACTTCGCCCAACCCACACCCAACCCCTTCAAAGAAACGAAACCACTAAAATTATGTAATACACCACATACTATACATGAAACTTCTCTCATTAAACCTATCCCCTTGCCACAGTCAATTTACTTTACGAATTCTCGCTTCTACTTCGAGGAAGGTTCTCTTGTGGCAATACGCCTTTACTATAGTGTACCCTTAAAGTGCATAGCATTTTTGTGACAAAAATTACTATGATTAAACAAACCATTGTATGTGTCCATAGACATAATTTATATTTGTAAAATAAGAGTGTTGCCACAATATGATAGCCCTTGTAAGGAGAAAACATGTGAATGTAATATGATTGTAAAATTTTACCAAATATTAAAATATTAGTTATTTTTATTTGATGTTGTGGCGGGCGGATATCCAATAAACAAGTCTAAAGTGATTTGGAGTTTGTTTCAATCCTTCTCTTACGGACGGGTACCATTCACCATGTAGTGGTAACAAACCACTACACTTCCACATGCTTTCGTCTTCCACCGGCCACTATTCTTAATTCAAACCGGGAAAGGAAGTTTCATCTCATTGAGCATCTCTCATTGAGCATCCCTGAGCAGCAGCTCCTCGGGGATGACTCTTCATAAGAGGAACCAGGATAAGAGGGAAACATTGGCCGGGAATAGGAGCGTGTCTTGGCTGGCAATTTCCCTTAAGGTGTTTCACACAGGGCCATTTTTCATCCAACCTCCAATTAATCGGCGGTACTGCCCAGCTCCAGCACTTTTTTGGCCGTAAAATAACTATGGCAAAATATTTTCTTTTGTCAACAATTTACACTTGTTATGCTGGGGGAAATTTATTTTTCTCTACCTTATCAAACTCTTTCCCGAAAGTTGCGAGCTGCAGGTCTACTCCAACAGTCGGAGGGAAAAACAGTCCGATAACGTCTTTACTGTGAGGGAAGAGGCCCTTGGTATAATACAGATAGACAGATGCCATGGGCCGTTCCCTCGCCATGCGCTTCTACCTCCGGGGAAGAAACTCCTCCTCGGTCCCTTGCGGGCCTAGAAATCCTCTCGAGGTCACATAAGTACCGAAAACATTTCTCGTGTTCAGCTATGAATATTTTATTCAGATACTCATCTCCCCCCGCCCACCAACGTTCCATAACCCCTACGACTTTATACTAGCGGTTTCAACCGCTGCGGTTCAATTACAATGTTAGTCAATGGAGGCGTTCATACACAACCGCGCATTTTTTTCCTTGATTATGCTTTACCGCCGCGGTGTGAACTGGGCCTTAACTAGTTTTCCAACTTAATTCTGAGATTTTACTCAACATGATGAAAACCATTCTACAACCAATGGGGTTACTCATAAAACATCTTAAACCTATCACTCTGTTTTCCTAATCTTTTATGCACCTTGGCTTGTAAAATCCAGCTGAGTAAAAATTCCTCCGTAGTGACATGAGGTTTAAGAAGGGATGAGAGGCTCACACGTACCTTTCCGACACACAGAGACATCACACCCCACGACATCATCACAGTGGAAACGAGAAAACAAAGGGACTCTTGAGTGACAGGACAAAGAATCTTCATGAAACGGACAGGTCACGGCAAATGTATGAAGACCCGAGACTAGACGCGGGGAATCCCACTGCGTGAAGCTGGGGACAGATAGAGAAGGGAGGGAGGCAGGGGGAGGGAAGTGAAAGGAGAGGTAGGGGGGGGGGAGGAAGGGAATGGAGAAGGAGGGGGAGAGGAGGAGGAAGGGGGAGATAGGAAGGGGGGAGCGAGGGAGGAAAAGAGAAAAGGAGGGAGTCTTGGAGACTGGGTGAAGGGAAGAAGGGATGAAAGGACGAAGGGAGGATGGGAGGAATGAAGGAAGGGGTGAAGGGAGGAAGAGAGGGAGGGAATGAGGAGAGAGTGAGGGAGGAGGGACGTAAGGAGGAGAGCAACATGGTACAAATGGAGGCAGAGAGAAGAGGAAGTAAGGGAGTGAAGGAAAGGCACGAAGGAAATGAGAATACAAGGAAGCGGAGTGGGGGGGTGGGGGGTCGGAGTCGGGGAATGGCAAGGGAGAGAGGAAATAAGGTTATGATAGCCATGGATATCTTATCCCCTCTGCTACCTCCAGGCGTGGATATTTCTTCCCCTTTGCTATCGCTAGGCGATTTTATTCACTTAGATCTCTCAAACACTATCGAAGGACCAGGCCTGCCATTTCCACGCAGTTCCTTCCGTACGGCTGAATTCAGACATTCTTGCTTTGAGACAGAGGAATTCTCTTCCCCCTCTCTTCCGCCAAGCTATTTTATTCAGCTGAGGGGAAGCACCCACAGTCGAGGGTCGGAGGTCCAATATATTCGTCCAGCCTTTTCCGCAAGAAGGAACCCTGAAATTCTTCCTTTGAAACAAGAGAAACTTCTTTTCTCGACCTCTCCATTTTCGCCCAGCGATTTCATTAAACCGAAGAAAACACCCAAACCTCGAAAATTCGGGATTCATTGAGTTTCTGACGGTAATCAGTTCCTCCTCTTAGCTCTTTCGTATACAAGAGAGCCGTGTTTTCCTAAAGACATAATTTTCAGCAACACACTATCGGAAACGAGTCTATATCAGCAGTACTAAATAAAACAATAAAAACAAAACGACCGACCTCTACTCTGACCAGAGTTCTGATCATCAACTATCCGTTCACTCCCAAACAATTTAAGGTAGAAGAGGACACCACAACAAAAGTTAAAATCATAACGTTATAACCTAACAACCTGTAGCCCATTGGGCTTCGATCTCACCTCATAACAACATGGGTACAAGGTCGGTTGGTCCCAAACGGCTATCAACAAGTCCTGATAACTCCAAATATTATACTGACGTCTCTGGCTGCCGGAAGGAGCTTTCTGCAGGCATAGGGTAATCCTTTTATTATCAGTTAGTTCCCATAGAGTTCCCGCCAAACGATTTTATTCCGGCCCACGGCACCTCTCCCCTCCGGTCTCGATTAATTCCTTCCATACAAAGAGAGATTTGTTCTACTCTGGAGAGACACAAACGGTTTTATTCAGGTACGTCATGTATCTTCACCAGGGATGGGATCAACATTGAAGAGTCCTTTTACACCAACCTCTATCTGACCTAACACAAACAACACACTCAGGACAAAAACACTACTTCACACTAACCTCTATCTGACCTTAACACAAACAACCCACTCAGAAAAAAAAAACAATACTTCATCTCACCTACACAGAACATCTCCAATCCTCGTAACATCCCCTCCCCCTTAACAACACATTTCCTAAAGCCACAAAGCAATTCATCATCAAGCAATACCAACGATTCCCTCTTCGACCCGAAGCTTCCTGTTCTGATGTAACGCCGCCTTCCATTTGACGCCCGGAGAGCGCGGATTCTGTAATTACGGCGGCGTCAACAAGACGACGACGACGACGTCGACTGCGTTTGTATACAATTCTCCCCAAAACTCCGGAATGAAGACATCACCTTCGAACCGAGATGAATCCACAATTACGATTGCATAAGGTTCATTGCTTCCCCCCTCCCCCCCCCGGGTACCTCGTCGTCCTCCTCCTCGTCGTCCTCGTCCTCCTCCTCCTCCTCGTCGTCCTCCTCCTCCTCCTCCTCCTCCTCCTGAGAGTCGTCACCGTGGATCTCGTGTTTGATCACCACGATGTACTATAAAAGCTTCAAGACAATCCCGCCCTAAAAAAAGTAATTAAATAAAAATAAATAGATAAATACATAAAATTATTCCAATCATTTCTTACCAAGTGATTATTCTGTTTCCGTGACGAAAGTCAAAAGTAGAAACAGGGGGAAAGGGATGGAGAAAGACAGAGAGATAGAGAGGGGAGAGCGAGAGAGAGGAGAGAGACAGAGAGAGAAGAGAGGATGGAGAGACAAAGAGAGAGAGAGAGAGAGAGAGAGGAAGAGATATAAAGAGTGGAGGGAGAGAGATAGGAGAGAGGAAAGAGATAAAGAGAGAGGAGGGAGAGAAAGAGAAGAGGGAGAGAGAGATAGAGAGAGAGAGAGAGAGGAGGGAGAGAGGAGAAAGAAAGGAGAGGAGAGAGACGAGAGAGAGGAAGAGAGAGAGAGAGAGAGAGAGAGAGAGAGAGAGAGAGAGAGAGAGAGAGAGAGAGAGAGAGAGAGCGCAATGAAGAGCAGCAGTAGCAGGTGTGGAGGAAGGGGGGCAGGAGCAAAAGAAAGAGGAAGAGAAATAGAAGAGAACGAGAAGAGAGCGGATGAGGGAGGTGTGGGTGAGAAGGTGAAGAAGGAAGAGGAATAGGAGTGGGAGTAGGAGTGTGAAGGGGAGTGGGAAAAGGTGAATGGGACTGGAAAGGGATGGGAAGGGACAGGGAGAGGAAAGGGGGAAGACAGGAAGAGAGGAGTAGGGGGAAAGAGGGGAGAAGGAGGACAAAAAGCAGTAGAGAGAACAGTAGTTATGGACGTCAGAGGAAAATGGACCAGAATTTTTAGATGAGGAAAACACGGAAGAGGAGACTGCGGAGAAGCAAGATGCAAAAGGGAAGGAAACTGATGCAGGGATGTGGGGGTAGGTAGAGGAGGAAGAGGAGGAAGAGGAGGAAGAGGAGGAGGAGGAGGAGGAGGAGGAGGAGGAGGAGGCTAACGCCTGCTGCTCCCATTCCCACCAGCACGGGTCCAATAAACAAAGTGGCCGAGGGACCATTTGTCACGGCAACACGGTTGGTACGGCCAGCTTTCAATAGCAGCTGCAGCATGTAGCTGCTCACAAGCTCTTTGGCCCACGTCGAGCCATGCACAGCAGGCGCACGCACGCGTACACACAAAAACAAGCAAGCAAGCGCGCATACACACATACACACACACACACACACACACACACACACACACACACACACACACACACTCAGGCACACGCGGAAGCAAGAGGCATCTACAATATTCAAGAGTTCAAAGACAGAGCCCAACTATTAACATCAAAAGAGATGGGAAATGACGAGGATAGCATACACACACGCACACACACAAACACACGCAAACACACAACGTAGATGTAGTCATGTAAAAACCAAACACACACACACACGCACACAAACATAACGTTCATGTAATCATATAAAACACATACATACCGTACATGTAGTCATGTACAAAACAAACTACGTACATATACACAAGAGCCTCAGTCTTACGGTCATCAAACGCAAGGCATGTAAACCTATCATGCATCATACGCCGTCACGTCAGTCACGTCCATGTTCCAATCAACGTTACACCACAAAACGCAAAGCACTTCGCCTTGCATGACGCCTAGCCGCGTTCCCCCATGGCGCTTTTGCTTTGATTTCATCACAGCGGCGGTTTTTAACCTTTTAATGTCCTGGGGTTTCCACCCCTCCCACCCTCTCGCCTGAATATAATCACCTGGTGGCGGCAAAACAAAAACGAACAAATCGAGGTTGGTAGATGAAGAGTTATGGCAACCTTATGGCCTGGGCAATTGCCATCATCATCTAATCCATGTCTAACACTGAAATAATTCCTCGACTTCTATGGCTAATGACAGAACACTATACTAATTCACTCCTGCAAACTTTCCCCCCCTCTTCAGCCTGCCTTCCCTTTGCTACGCTCACATATCAACAGAATCTACCTTAAAAATGATAAACGAACTGACAAGTCTATACAAAAGCTGGTCAAGAGGGAAAATGAGACGTGGGGGGGGGGATTTAGAAGAAAACCAATAACAATTGTTGCTTCGAGTTCCATCGACTGGAAACCCGCAGCCCCACAGCAGTCGGCAACGGTCCTTGGGGGATCCCATATATCTCAAAAGGAGGAATCGTTAAAAGTGGTGTCTGTTGTGTGGGTCAAGAATGGGTCAAGAATGGAAGAGAGACGTGACCGGTTGTCAGTTCTCCTTAAATGAAAAAAGTGGAGGAAAAAAAAGAGAATTCCGTCAATGCTTCCACCCGTTGCGAAGACCAAGTGCCAGCCCCTCGGAGTTGCACCTTCAGAGGATGAAAGTGTTGTTGGAGTTCGACAAAGAGTGACGGGAGGTTTCTCCTCGAGATCCGTCTCGAAGGACAACCAGAAAGAATGCAACAGTGCTTGTTCCCTTAAAAGACATGATACAGATCGAAGGAGTACACCCGAAGGAGAAGGAGGCGTATGAGGAGCAGTAGGAAGAGGAAATAAAGGAGGAGGAGGAGGAGGAGGAAGAGGAGGAGGAGGAAAAGGAAGAGATACAGGAAGGGGACGAAAGAGAAGGAACAACATAAGAATCTGACAAACTGCAAAAGGAGGAACTGGGGGAAGAGGAATGGGAGGAGGAGGAAGAGGAGGAAAAGGAAGAGATACAGGAAGGAGACGAAGGAGAAGGAACAACATAAGAATCTGACAAACTGCAATAGGAGGATCAGGGGGAGGAGGAATGGGAGGTACAGGAAGGGGAGGACAAGGAAGGGGGGAAGGGAGAGAAGGAAGAGAAAAAAAAGGGTGGATAAGGAAAAGGAAGTGGAAGAGGATGGAGGAAGAGGAGGAAAATGAACAAGAGGAAGAGGAGCATGAGTAGGAGGAAGATGAAAAGGAGGAATAAAAGGAGGAGGGCAAAAAATGAAGTGACAATGGAAGAATAAAAACAAAGAGAAGAGTGAAAGGAAGACGAAAAAGGAATCGGAAGAGAAAAAAGTGGATAGAAGGTCCGTGCAACCGCGAACATAAAGAACAGCATTTGCAGCAGCAGGAGGCGTAGGAAGAAGACGATGACGACGCTGAGTGGAGAGGTGACACCCAAGTATCTGCAGGGACAAAAATCCCGGGCGACACGAGGTGGAAAGAGGTAAGAAGTGCGAAGGTAAGCAGAGTGAGGGGAGAGGGAAATAAGAGGGGATGAGGGGGAGAGGAGATTCCAATGGGTAACCCGGAATGGGGCGTATGAGGGTTACTTAAAAGATGGCAAATAAAAATAAATAAATAAATAAATAATAATAATAAAGGAACGTTTAGGGGGGGAATATAAGTACGTGAAGGATAAATTGGGGAAAAAAAATGACAGGGATGCAGGCATATATATATATATATATATATATATATATATATATATATATATATAGAGACAGAGAGAGAGAGAGAGAGAGAGAGAGAGAGAGAGAGAGAGAGAAAGAGAGAGTGAAAGTGAGGGGAGTGAGAGAGGGAGAGGAAGTAGGGAAGGAAGAAATGGAGGGAGAAAGGGAAGGAGAAAGAAGATATGGAGGGAGAAAGTGAGGAAGAGATGGAGAGATAAAAAGAAAGAGGGAGAGAGACAGGAGAGAGGGGAGGAGAGAGAGAGTGAGAGGGAGGAGAGAGAGAGTGAGAGGAGGGAAGAGAGAGAGAGAGAGAGAGAGAGAGAGAGAGAGAGAGAGAGAGAGAGAGCGAGCGCTGGGAAAAATCAAAATTGGAGGCAGCTTGGGCCTAGACTACAAGACTAGGCGGAGAGGAAGGAGTAGGGGGGGAGGGAAGGGGGGGAGGGGACGGCACGTGGAGAGAGTGGGAGAGGGGCGCCTGGATGGAGGTACGTGGAGGGAGTGAGGGCGCCAAGCTGGCGGGAGGACGCGGGCGGAGATGGAAGCACAAAGTAAGGAACGATGTATGAGGAGGAGGAGGAGGAGGAGGAGGAGGAAGAGGAGGAAGGGAAAGATGAGAGAAAAAGGAGAAAACGATGAAGAGGAGGGGGGAGTAAGAAAAAGAAAAGGAAAAGGAGGCAAAGGAGGAGGAAGGGGAGGAGGAGGAGGAAGAAGGGGAGGAGGAGGAGGAGAAGGAGGAAGAGGAAGGGAAAGATGAGAGAAAAAGGAGAAAACGATGAAGAGGAGGGGGGAGTAGGAAAAAGAAAAGGAAAAGGAGGCAAAGGAGGAGGAAGGGGAGGGGGAGGGGGAGGAGGAGCAGGAGTAGGCGGAGATGGAAGATGAGGAGAGGAAGCAAGAGAAGGAAGAAGCGAAGAGGGGGCGGAGAAAAGAGGACAAGAAGAGACAAAGAAAGTTGGAGAAGAGAGACGAAAAAGGAAATGAAAGACGAGGAAAAATGAAAAGGGAGGAGGTAAGGAGGAAAAGTCGTAATAAAGGAAGGAAGGAGGAGGAAGGAGGAAGGAGGAAGGAGGAAGGAAGGAAGGAAGGAAGGAGGAAGAAGGAAGGAGGAAGGAAGGAAGGAAGGAGGAAGAAGGAAGGAGGAAGGAGGGAAGACGGAGGGTGCCAGGGGGAAGCCAAAGGCGAAATGGAGGTTTGACCGACCGCCCTGCCCCGGCCAAACGACGTAAATTCCAAACGCAAGAAAGCATGTGCACATTCACGCGCACGCGCACACACATACACATACACTCAGGAGCACCCACATGCATGCGCGCGCGTACACACATAGATCAGGCCATATATGAGTTCTCAGCTCTCATCCAGTAGGGCTATAGGTGTCAATCACGAGCCCAACACGTAATACATGACCATGGTGAATCTCTCCCTCTCTCATACACACACACAGATCAGGCCATATACGAGTTCTCAGCTCTCATCCAGTAGGGTAATATCTGTCAATCACGGGCCCAACACGTAATCCATGACCATGGTGAATCTCTCTCTCCCTCTCTTATACACACCACACACACACACACACACACACACACACACAAATGCGCACACACACAAGCTAACTCGCCCATTCAGACACGGTGCGCACAGGCAACTGCAAGCGGCATGTATATAGGACGGCTGCACCTAAGTACTTACGCACGTTTAACAAACAAGAGGAGACAAAGGAACGCGCTCGCGCAGTACTCGTGCAAAGAGGAGACAGGAAGGCAAAGGAACAAAGAGCAAAAGAGAGAAAGTGAGAGAATGAGTGAAAGTCAGAGAAAGAGAGGGAGATGAGACAGAAAGAGAGAGAGTTAGTGTGTGTGTGTGTGTGTGTGTGTGTGTGTGTGTGTGTGTGTGTGTGTGTGTGTGTGTGTGTGTGTGCGCGTGTGTGTGTGCGCGCGTGTGTGTGTGTGTGTTAAAGAGCCGGGTTGGGGGCAAAGTAACAACAATAGGGAATGTAACAAGAGGTGGAAGGAAGAGGAGAATGAAAAGAAGACGAAAGACGAAAGAGGAAAAGGAAGAGAAAGAGAAGGACTAAGAGAAGGAGGAAGAGAAGGAGGAAGGGAAGGAGGAAGAGAAGGAGGAAGGGAAGGAGGAAGAGAAGGAGGAGGAGAAAGAGGAGGAAGAGGAAAGACGAGTGGCAAGAGAAGGAAGAGGTGGAGGAGAGGGTGGGGGGAAAGACGAGCCGGAAAAAGAGCAGCTGGAGAGGAGTTGAGGAGGAAAAAGAACATATGGGGGAGGAGGGGAGGAGGGGAGGAGGTAAGCAGGTGGAGGATGAGGTGCTTTTGAGGTGCGTGAGAAGGTGGGTGAGAAGGTAGGTGAGAGACAGCATGAGGAGGAGGAGGAGGAGGAGGAGGAGGAGGAGGAGGAAGAGGAGGAGGAAGAGGAGGAGGAAGAGGAGGAGGAGGAAGAGGAGGACAAAGGAGATGAGGGAGGAGAATGAAGGAGGTTGAGAGGAAGAGGTTATGTGAATTACATATTTAGTCAAAGAAGGGGCAGAAGATGAGATGGCATTCAATTGGTACAAAAACGTGAAAAAAATGTCAAAAAATGACGAGAAAAAAGGGAAATACGAATATTCGAAGATGAAAAAGAAAAAGCGAACGCGAGAGACGAGAAAGAGAGAAAAAAATGGGACAAGCGGAGATGAAGAAGAACAAGAGAAGAGTGGGAAAGACTGACAAGAAGGTGAGAAGTATTGGACAAGGAAAGGATAAAGAAGGAAAAAGGGGAAAAATAAGAAAACGGAGCAAAGAATGGAAGGGAAGTGAGGGAATGTGAAAAAAAAAAACGGAGCGGGAGACAAAGACGACGAAAAAGGGAAAACACAAGAATTCGACGAATTGCAGTCGGAAAAAGGATGAATAGGAGGTAGGAGGAGGAGAAGGAGGAGGAGGAGGAGGAAGGTAGAAAGGACATGGAAAAGTGGAGGAGGAGGAGGTGGACAATTACCTGAGGGAAGGAGGAAACATACAGTACGGTAAACAAAACGAGGAAAAAAATAGATGGAAATGAGGAAGAAGAGGCGGAAGAGGAAGATGTCGAGGAATGGGAGGAGGATGGAGAGGAGGGGTAGGGGAGGAGGATGAAGAGAAAGAGCAGGGGGGGAAGCGAAGGAGGAGGAGGAGGAGCACGGGGAGGGGGGAAGGAGAAGGAAATGGAGAATGGGAAGGAGAATTACTTGGGAAATAGAGAAGACACACAGTATGAGGAAAAAGTGCAAGAGGAGGAGGAGGAGGAGGAGGAGGAGAAGGAGAGGATGTAACAGGATGAAAGTTGGACAGAAGAAGAGGAATAGGAGGGAAGAAGGGAGAGGGGAAGTAAGAAGAGTAACAAGTGTATGAGGATGAGGAGGGGAGGAGAAGAGGAAGGAGGAGGAGGAGGAGGAGGGAATCTGGAGAAGGATGAAAGTGATAAAGACGAGCAGGAGGAAGAATGGGAAGAAAAAGAGGAGTAGAGAGGAAGAAGAGGTAGAAAGGGGGAAGAGGTGGTGATGGTGGAGGAGGACGAGGAGGGGAGGTGGAGAAGGAAGAGAGGAAAAGGAGGAGGAGGAGGAAGAGGATATACAAATGGATGAGGAGTGTTAAGAGGTTGGAGGATGTTGGAGTAGGAGGAAGCGGATGTTGAAGGAGGGAGAGAAGATGGTGGAGGTGGAGTAGAAGGTGGAGTAGAAGGTGGAGTAAGCGAAGGAGGAGGTGGACGTAGGGTCAGGTGAATTTGGAGTGGGGAAACAGGAGTGAGAGAAGAAAAAATAAGTTAAAAAAAATCTAAGAAGCAAGACGAAAAATGGAAGAAGGAAGGACGAGTAGAGGAGGCGGAAAAAAGTAGAGGGACAGTGGCAAAAGGGGTAAGAGGATGAAGAGAGGAAGAGGAGAGGAGGAGGAGGAGGAGGAGGAGATGTGGAGAAGACAAGTGGAAAAGAGGAAAGGAGAGGAGGACGAGGAGGTGGAGATGGAGAAGGAGGAAGAGGAGAAAGGGGAGGAGGAGGAGGAAAAAGAGGAGGAGAGGAGGACGAGGAGGAGAGGTGGAGAAGCAGGAGGAGGTGGAAGACGAGGAGGAGAGATGGAGAAGTAGGAGGAGGAAGAGGAGGAGAACGAGGAGGAGGCGAGAGGGAGGACGAGGAGGAGAGGTGGAGAAGTAGGAGGAAGGAGAGGAGGAGGAGGAGGAGGAGGAGGAGAGAAGGAGGAGGAGGAGGAGGAGGAGGAGGAGAGAAGGAGGACGAGGAGGACAGGAGGAATAGGAGGTAAAGGGAATAAACGGGAGGAAAAAAATTGAGGACGAGGAGGATACAAAGACGAGAAAGAGGCGGAAGAAGACGAAGATACGAAGGAGGAATATAACGAAGAATCAGAGGGGGAGGAGATGGAGGAAGAGGAGGAAAGAAGAGGTGGAAGTGGAGGAGGGAGACGGGACCGGCAAGTTGGGGAGAAGGATGACACAGAGGTGGGGAGAGGAGCAATGGACAAGGAGGAAGAGGAGGAGGAGGAGGAGGAGGAGGAGGATGCACAGCAAGATAAAGTAGGAAGGGTAGGGAGGAGGAAGGAGGAAGTGTAAAAGTAGGAAGAGAGAGGGAGGGGAAGAAACAGAGGAGTAGGAGAAGAGGAGTAAGGAAAGAGAAGAAGGAGGGAAGGAGGGGAGAAGAGGGAGGAGGAAAGGGAGGAGGAGGAGGAGGAGGAGGAGGAGGAGGAGGAGGAAAGGGAGGAGGAGGAGGAGGAGGAGGAGGAGGAGGAGGAGGAGGAGGAGGAGGAGACAGCGGCGGGTCTCCAATCGATTGCAAGCCGTGTACCACTCCCACCCTCCGCCACCTCTTTCCAGTCTTATACACAAGAGAAAATACACACAGACGACCAAACGCAGCTTTTGACTTTTCATCTCTATTAAACCACCGACACAATAACAGCCGGCTTAAAGGATGCAGGACTCCGTCAGAGGACCCCTGTAGGACTCCCTCCCCTTCACCTGACCTGTTGCTTCCGTCTTCCTCAACCTACACTTTGCCTTCCCCGGCTGGCTAAACCTCTGGGCCCGGACGTCGTGGTAGCAGCAGCCGTTGCAGCCGCCGTAGGGACTGTCCACCCTGTGTGTATGTGTATGTGTATGTGTATGTGTATGTGTGTGTGTGTTTCACCATGGTCTTGGCTCGTGATCGACAGTTATTAACCTCCCGGATGAGAGCTCAGATCTCGTATGACCGATCTATGGGTGATACTGTGACCTTACACGCACGCACACACACACACCCAATTCCCCACCCACTAGAGTTGGAATAACAACCCGCAGCGCAGCGATACTGAAATTATTTCAGTCCTGGGCGGGTTTCGAACCGGACCTCCGTAGTAGTAGCAGCCGAGAACTCTACCAACTGCGCCACGTGTGTGTGTGTGTGCGTGTGTGTGTGAGCGTGTGTGTGTGTGTGTGAGCGTGTGTGTGTGTGTGTGTGTGTGTGTGTGTGTGTGTGTGTGTGTGTGTGTGTGTGTGTGTGTGTGTGTGTGTGTGTGTGTGTGTGTGTGTGTGTGTGTCTGTGTGTGTGTGTGTGCGCGCGCGCGTGTACTTTCCTATCTATCGACATTTTCCTCTATTCCCATTTCTCCCACATTTTCCTATTTTCTCCAAGTCTAATTTCCTCCTCTCATCCATTCGCATTCTCCCATACACAAACATATTTTCTATCTTTGTCTTTTCTGCACACACAATCCAATCTTTCCCATACCTCCCATACAAACATCATTCCCATCTTCGTCTATTCTGCACACACAATCCAATCTTTCCCATACCTCCCATACAAACATCATTCCCATCTTCGTCTATTCTGCACACACAATCCAATCTTTCCCATACCTCCCATACAAACATCATTCCCATCTTCGTCTTTTATGCACACACAATCCAATCTTTACCATATCTCCCATACAAACATCATTCCCATCTTCCCATTTCCCATACATGGAGAAACCTGCACGAGTTGGCACCGGGACCACGAACATCGGGACGAACCATCTCACGGAGACCCATCTTCAAATCCCATCAACTTCGTCGCCTCTATCTGGAGGTACCCCAAGAGGCTGACACTTGGTCCCCAACCGGACCCAAGATCTCTATCTGCTCCGAATATTTTTTCTCTACTTCATAGAGGAAGAGCAGGTGACTGTTCCCCAACACCTACTACTCCTGGCGGGTGTCACGAACATCCTCATGATATGACACAAACGACAGTCCAACGTTTCTTCGCAGAGAAATCGATGTGAGGCCCAGTACTTTCCATTCAGTGAATCTCAAGGTAACAATAATCTCCCACACACCATCCCCCCCTCCCCTTTCTCTTAACCTATACAAACACATTATCTTTCATATTTTTCCAAACTCTTTCCTTGTACCCCATGCCCCGGGTCATTTTTTCCCTCTCCCGTCCCCCATATGTAAGACTTCATCTTGCCCCTTTTTCACCATACAGTCTTCCTTTCATTTCTCCCCATTTCCTGCCACGTACACCTTTCCCCAACGTCACCCATACAAGGCAACCCCCTTCCTCTTCTACAAATATATATTTTTTTTTTAAACGAAACTCGAAATCTAACTTCTTTCCGTCCCATCAAACCCTTTCCATTTCACTCCGGCCCCTTTCCATCCCAGGCGCGCGGACCTTTCTCTGTCCCTGTTCACACTAGCGGTTTGAAACGCGCGGAAACAGCGGCGGTACCGCATAGTAAAAAAATATGTGCGGTTGTGTGTGAAATGGATTTTATTAAATTCTGACACCGCTCTTATTATTAGAGCCTGTTCCCACTAGCTGTTTCAATCGCCGCGATTTGAATTGCGATGGTTCAAATACAATGTCAGTCAAAGGGGGTGTCCACACACAACCGCACATGTTTTTTACTATGCGGTACCGCCGCGGTTTCCGCGCGTTTCAAACTGCTACTGTGAACAGGGTCTAAGAGAAAGGGTTATAGCTATTCCAGATTGACCAACTAAATGCCGGGTGGTACATTTTCCTTTTATTCTGCATTCAACTGAGTGGGATCTCTGGTCACAATGTGGTTTTGTAAACCGGATATAGCGATGAACAATCCTATCACAAGGTACAAGATTTTACATCCACGAACGGGGCATTGGGACGGACAACATCGAATATACCCAAACACTCAACCTTTATACACATAGTGTGTTTATCATATATGTATATATACACACACACACACACACATATATATATATATACATATAATACACTTCATTGTCAGTGGGCAACCTTTGGGATAGGTAATTTCCACTATCTTTACGGTTACGAGGGCAGTACTCACACCTCCAATATCTCCGTATCGAAAGCTTTTGGCGAAACACCGTAGATTTACGTACGCACTCTCGCACATCACCCCACAGATGCACAGGCACGCGCGCGCGCGCGCGCACACACACACACACACACACACACACACACACACACACACACACACACACACGCGGACCGTCAAGTTCAGCCGAGTTCAGGTCTGGTTTTTACAGCAAAAAATAGATCTATTTCCGAGTATCTTTATGTTCTTATATCCTCTTTATAGCATAATGTATTTCCTGTATAATAAAATCAAAACACACATGAAGTGTAACTGAAAGTATTAAGAACCACAGCATCAAGCAATGATCCTTTCCTTTGCTTCCCCCCCCCCACAGACCTCTTGAGTACAAAAAAATATGTGGACTGTTATATGTGGTGTATTGTGTGTTAATTTCCATGTCACTCTCTGGTTATAGTAGTAGGAGTAGAATTAGGAAGAAGAGGAGTAGGAAGAGGAGGAGGAGAGGAAGAGTAAGAGGAGGAGGAGAGGAAGAACAGAAAGAGGAGGAGGAGGAGGAGGAAGAGAGGAAGGAAGAGCATGAGGAGAAGTAGGAGAAGAGTGAGAGGAGAAGGAGGAGAAGGAGGAGAACAGGAGGAGGAAGAGGAGGAGGAAGAGGAGGAGGAGGAGGAGGAGATGGTCGTAGACTGAGAGACCTTGGGTCCGGTTCTGTGCCGTCACCTCAGGGCAGCACTTTTCGATGGAGGCAAGTGTTGACATTTGGAAAACGAGCCGGAGGGGAGATGATTATCTACATGTACCACATCCATCTCACAGGACTACCACATGCTCGGGTTGGTCTCAGCCTTCTGAACTAGTCTGTACATTTAATTACTAGCCCTCATTAAGTTAATAATGTTAATCAGAGTTTGTGGTCATCTCTGGACGATTTTATTCAGGCGAGACTGACGCAAACGGTTCTCAAATCGGTCGAGATGTCTTATAGTTGATGATCCGTTCTAGTAGATAAAAGTCACTTAATATCTACCACAAGAAAATCTACCCGGAGCTCAGTGGTACCCGGCGCGTTGGGCAGTCGCCGAGGAAGTTCAAACGTGTGGGTTTGAGTCCTGGTCATGACGCACATGTTAGGGAAGCTTGCCGCTACTGAAGGGGCTTTGTGCTACCTGGGCAATAAGCTCCAACTGCCAAAACCACAAGCTCTTTTGCATGGCACCATCATGGCCCTGAACAAGGAAGTTCATAACGTAAAACTGAATCATATACTGTGTGTGTATGTATATATATATATATATATATATATATATATATACATTATATATATATATACATATATATATACATTATATATATACATATATATATATATATACACACATATACATATATACATATATATATATATACACACATACATATATATATATACATATATACATACATATATACATATATATATACAGATATGCATATATAAAGTATATATATATATATATATATATATATATATATATATATACATATATACATATATATATATATATATATATATATATATATATATATATATATATATAATATCAACTGGAGGGGGAACAGTTCCATCCAGACCCCACTGTGCGATTCGCGATACTAATCTGTGTACATAACCTGACCTTGTTCGGAAACACAGACCCACATTTGCATATGATGTACGCACGGCATAGTATTCACGCGCCACTATGTCAACGAGCTGACATTCACACTCCGCCCAAGTGTCTGTACACAAAGCAGCCACGACACCGCTTCCGTACTGGAACAGGCGGACACTTCTACATGTACCTCTGACACCTTCCGTGCTACGCGGAACTTTCCTCGATCCTTTTCCGTCACCAGGTGGTTCGTTTACCTCCGTAGCCCTCCACCTGGCGAGCGACCGGGTTTCATGTCGCCTCCTCCTACTAATCCCTTCCGAACCTCACCCTCCCATTCACACGCAGTGGGAAGTGAAAACCCCCTGGTAGATCAAAGCCCTGTCAGTTGCGGCTAGCAATTTTTTTTTTTTTTTTTTTTTTTTTTTTTTTTTTTTTTTTAAGGCCGAGGTTACCGCAGTAAGTCCGCAGCAGGCCCTGGGCCTCGAACTTATGACCAACTGTTCATGAGTTCAAGCCTGTATCCACTGGGCTACCGCGCGGGGTCTCTTCCATACCTCTGACCTATTTCATTCGTCTCTGTGATGAACCTCCGAAACAGCTGTATCAAGCAGCAAGGCTCTTGCAACGGATTATGTGAAGAGAAAGCGCCTTTTCCTATACTTCTATTATGAAACAAATAGTTCCATTGTCTACTTCCATGATGCCTTTGTTCTCATCCAGCTAAGCCGGGAAGGTAACGCACTCGCGACTGATTTTTCAGATAAATAATAATAATAATAATAATAATAATAATAATAATAATAATAATATAATAATAATAATAAATAAACAGAATAAAATCTTCCTGTACTCTTGAAGCTTTTTTTTAACGAAGACCTTTCAGAACGAGCTGTGCGTAGGACCTCTTCCGGTACTTTGGTTTAAAAACACTTTATTTCTTCTATTTTTTTTCCTTAGGAGCCACTTGCATATAGAAGGAAACCTTTATACAACTACTCATAACAAAAAACTACTTCTTCCAACACGTTTACATTGTTTTATTTTTTTCCCTTTCTTTCTCCCGAACCAAATGTACTTACAATGCACAACGCTCTCGCATCTGCACATGATATACGAAAGTCATTCTAACAGCTACAGCGGCGATGTTTGCGTTAAAGCTGTACCACTCTCGCGTTCTTGCCGTGTTAAAGCTACTTGTCTCCCGACCGGCTCGCAAATTCTGTCCGCTAACTTGGAAGATCCATCTCTCTAGCGTTGAAGCCGGGGTCAAGTACGGCTTCCAACATACCACGTGTTACGATACCAGAGGCCGTGTAACCTCGTGGTCCGTACGATGCCGTTGTCGATACAAACAAGGTCATCATATTAAAACAACAGGACAGGACTTGCAGTAATGGACAAATTTAGATTTAAGAAGGAAATAGGCAAAAACTGGTTTACTAATAGGATAGTCAACGAATGAAATAGACTTAGTAACTATGTAGTGAGCGCTGAAACTATCAGTTGTTTTAAGAAACGGTTAGACAACTTTATGGATGGGGATGAAAGGTGGTGATGGATATGGAGCTGCCTTGTGTAGGCCTTATGGTCTCTTGCACTCTCCTTCATTTTTATGTTCTTATGATACGATGTCAGCAAATAGAACATCGTAACTACAATCGTAAAGGTACAATTGCAACAAACCCCAAATTATTTCAATACATATACGTAACTTCAGCCGCTGAGAAGTTCAGATATTTCCTATTTTACGTAGAAAAATCGATACAAGTACAAAAGAATATATAAAATACCAAGGAAAATATAACTTGCAGTCTTGAATATTCTAATTTATATTTTCTGCCCAAGGAAATACCTTCACTGTACACAAAACATTACCAAAAAGAATGGTACAAATGCGGCAACACGAAATGTATTTACACGGTGAAAAGCGTATCATGGTCCATGAACTTTGTAGGCGACTGTACGCGAGAGCAGGAACAAGTCATACCTCTACCTCTCCCTCCTCCTCCTCCTCCTCCATACGCGAAACTACAAGTTAAATCCTTAAAGACTCCTTCAATAACTTGAGCAAATCTCATTTCGAAGTCATCGCTGAAGAGGATCGCGAGGAGTCTGTGACAGGAGAATCTTAGCTAAGGCTTCACTTATGCTCTCCATGTTCCGATAGCCTGGGCAAGTGGCAATCACCTGTGGTCTACTGAAGGTCGAAACCCAGATTCAGCACTTACGAGGTGAGATCGATGCCCAACACGTCCCTGTGGTCTCCCAACTGCTAAAACGTACTTGTTCCCAATCGCAACTGTGACAATAAACGTGACAGAGTAAAGTGATCTATTAATCCACATCCTACACTGCTATTGCTCATCTCTTTGGAATTGGTATGGAAGAAGCTGGAGGAGGGCGGGAGGAAGGAAGGTGGAAAGCTAGGAGGTAAGTGGAAAAACGTGGACGATGTGGAGGGAGAGAGTGGGTAAGAGGAGGGGGGTAACAAGAAGATGAACGGCATGAGGAAGAGGAGGAAGAGCGGGAGATGAAGAGGGAGGGGAATGAGGAAGAGGAGGGGAAGGAGGAAGAGGAGGAGAAGGAGTAGGAAGAGGTGGAGGAGGAGGAGGAGAAGGAGGGGAGGAGGAGAAGGAGGGGAGGAGGCGAAAGGGTAGGAGACGGAAGAGAAAGAAGGGTAAAAGGAGAACAGAGAGGAAAAACAGTAGAAGGAATGAGTAGGAGGAGGAGGAGGAGGAAGGGTGGAAGAATGGGCAGTGGGAGAGGAAGCAGAAGAAAAGAGAGAAATGGGAGAAAAGAAGAAGAAAGAGAAGAAAGTGGTGAACGAAGTGAAGGACTAACAGTATGGAGAGAAGTAAGATGAGGAGGAGGTAGGGATAGATATAGAAGAGAAAGACATTAGTAAAAGGAAGAGCAGGATAATGAGGAGAGAATACGAGGGAGAGGTGATGGAGGAGGAGGAGAAGGAGGAGAAGGAGGAGGAGGAGGAGGAGGAGGAGGAGGAGGAGGAGGAGAAGGAGGAGGAGGAATGACGGGAGTGGAAAATAAAATTCAACGATTACGCTTTATCTTCCTTCCTTCCTTCCTTTTCCATTCCCTCCCTCCCAGTCTGTCCACTGGTGTACCAAATTTCATGCATGTACGATTTTCTCCCATCACCTTGAGTGACGGACTGCGAATGTCTAATACAAATTATCCAAGGCCCGTAACACTGCTGCAGGTGACGGAAACGCAGGGGACAATTGCGCCACAGGAGGTGGGCTTTCCAGCAGACTGGCTCAAGACCAATACTACCAAAATACTACTGCTACTTCAGGTGCTACTAGTAAATACCGTAGATGATGCTACTTGTAACTACCACATGCGCATTACAAAGAGTCTTCTGCAAGACTGGGGTCACAAGGACCACGACCCTTACCCAGCAGTGGCGTGCGAGCGCTGAAGGGGAGGTCGCGTGGACCTCCTGTAGCCCCCGGCACTTCCTCTGCCGGCGTCGCTGACGCTGCTCAAGGAACTCTTTCGGGAATGGGCGGGCGTATGGGTGGGCGTCACGGAGGGTGTCGGGGATCCCCGAGCCACGATGGTTGACGCGGTGGATATGATGCATGCAGAGGGAACGGGTGAGGCGCGGGTGCGTATGGGCGAGTTGTGTGCTGGGGGAATGGGCGAAGTGCGTGCCGAGTGCGAGGCGGAGGCGACGGCGACGGCGGAGACGGTGTGAACGGGGGACCTCGGGGGCGGGACGGGGGAGACACGGGGTATGGGCGAGGTGGCACAGGAGGACGACACCGACGAAGGACGCGAGGTCCGGTGGCTCGGGGAGTGGGGTGGCACCATGCCCTTGGCGACCGGGGAGGCCGGGGGCACGAAGGGCGAGATGCGACCCTGAAGCAAGGCACCGGGGGGCCCCGAGGCAGTCGTGGTCCCTGCCAAGCTCGCCGGGGACAAGCGCGGGGAGAGAGGGGGGTAGCACTCGGAGGGGGACACCTGGGAACTGCTCGCCCCACTCGTCGCACCGCTTGTGCCTCCGCTGGTGGCCCCCGACGAGGATTGCGAATGAGGTGAACCATCTACGCCTGGAGGAGGGTAGGTATTACTTCGCAAGTCCCGAAGGTTGACCCGCGGCACGTCAAGGCTGTACTTGTACGATGCCGAGTGCAGTGCGTGGGCCGGTCGACCTCCAAGGGGGAGTGCGTGCCCAGCAGACGGAGGCACGTGCGGTGCGTGCGGATGCGGCGGTGGGGCCACGGCCGTGAGGCCGTTCGTGCCCTCCTGGGGGGCAGGCGGAAGCATACGGCCACTTCCCACCCCGCCAATCGTGTGGTGGCGGGGTAACCCCGGCAGCTGCCTCGGGTGGATGGGGCTGCCCACACCGCTGAGGGCAACTGCGTGAGAGAAGTGGCCGTGCATGCGGGATGTTGGGGGGGAGGAGTGCGGGGACAGCGCGTGAAGGGTCGGGTTTGAGGAGTGGTGCGGGTGCGAGGGGTCGGGGTTGGCAGCGGCGGCAGCGGCAGCGGCAGCAGCGGCGGCGGCGGCAGCGGCGGCGGCTGCGGCGGCAGTGGAGGGGGTAGGGGAGGAGGTCTCCGCCGAGTAGGGGCGTTCGTGCTGCACGTGAGAGTGGGCAAGAGCGGGTAGGGAGCGGTGCGCTGGAGGACCTGGCGTGGGTGGCAGCTGGGCGTGGTGCTGGTGGGAAGGCAGGCACGGCGGGATGTTGTACTGCGTGACGGGCGGGTTCAGGGGCGGGGACGAAGAACACGAGGACCCCAGAGATCGAGAGGACACCAGCCTCCGGACGGGTGGCGGCGGCGTGGGTACGGAAACCGAAGGCGACGCGGCGCCGAGAGGGGGGGCACTGGCCGGACCCGGAGGCGGCTGCGGCTGCTGTGGGGGCTGCTGCGGCGGCGGCGGCGTCGGGGAATGGGGGGCCCCTCCGCTGCCCGGACAAGGTGAGGGACCTGAGCACCGGAGTGACAATTTACGCATCTTGGGTCGGTCCGTCAGGGTGGGAGGCGGCGGTGGCGCAGCCGCCGATCGGGGGGCGCCCCTCACACGTCGTCGGGTGTGGGTAGGGGGTGGTGGGGGCGGGGGCTGTTGGTTCACATTACGGGGCGCGCCACCCACCACACAATACGTACTGGCCTCGTCCGTGACGCCCAGCTACGCACATCAAGGCACCTCCCGCCCGGGGTCTTACAGGTGCACCTCGAGGCGTATGACTAACCACCAAGAGGTCCTCCTTACATCCCTCGTGCCCCAGAAGCCTGGGTGGCTCGGGCAGCCTGCAAATAGTTACTTCCTGTCACTACTATTCTTCTGTAACCCTGGTAGCTAGTATCCAGCAGCAGTAGCACGAGTCCGGCGTTGCCTTCACTATTAAAACTAACAAGAGCTCGAAGGCGTCATCTGGTGACTTATTATTTTTGTTTTGTTTCTGTTTTGTTTACTTTCGCACAAGTGAACTGGTGTGCATTTAACCATACGAAATAAAAATAGTCCTCTCTTTTTGTTATCACAGCCAAGATATAAAGATTGCGGTCTGATTGTCGGCAGCCAACTATACTAGAGGATATACAAAATTACAAAATATACGAAATCACAGTCACTGTTGCCTCTACATGGACCACGGCTGCTGTCGCGTGCACCGGTGCGTGTCAGTGCTCATGGATGTGTGTATGTGTGTACCCGCGTGTTTTGGCGTGCACAAATGTGACCAGCTGAGCAGCTCGAGGCTGACACATGTAGCCAAGATTTGGTCCACGAAATAATATTCCAACAGCTGCTCTCTAGACTGCTCTGCATGCCGCGAACTCCTCTCGTCTTCGCCTTCGCCTTCGTCGTCACTCTCACGCGCTAGCTCACTCACTCTTCTCGTCGTCACGTCACGGCCGCACCTGCCACCTCTGCTACTGCTGATGCTCACTGTCCTTCACATCCCGTAGGAGTTGCAGCCAAGGAGCAGCTGTCGGAAGGCGAGAACCCTGCTAGGGGTGCGGTGACCGCCGAAGACGATGCTAGGTTGTAGGTTGGTCCCTGATAGCAGCCGAGGGGGAGCTGCTCTTTTAGCTTCAATGGTTCTTCATCCCAAAGGCCTACCATGGTGACGCGACAAGGCCCCCAGCCGGAGGCCCTGAGGAGCATTCCAGGTGGGTGGCTGTCCAGTGGGGTCAGGTGTGGGACTCAGGTGGGCCGGCCAGCAGGTGTGCTGTTGGTGAGAGCGAGAGCGCCAGCAACGGGTAGTTGCCGCAATGCGACGCGGGTATAGTTCTACCGTGTGGTGATGCCCGAGTCTGGACGATCAACTGCACTAGCCAACGAAGTGGGCAGGCCCGCTGCCAGAGGCCCACTCTGATTCGGGAGGTGACTGCCAGTTGACGGTGGAGTTGCAAGCGAGGCCAACGGGGGTGCGCGGCCGGAGCAGCGGGGCCACAGTGCTTTCACCGCGGCGAGGGCGCCACTGACCGAGAGCGCTGGATGAAGGCAGCAGCGATGGTTGTAGCGGTGACGGCGGCGGCGGCGGCGGTGGCGACGAGGAGGCGGAGAAGGAGGAGGGGAAGAGGAGGAGTGCGAGAGGGGAGGGGGAGTGGAACGGGAGTGCAGGACGAGGAGGAAAGCAAAAGGAGGGAGAGGAGAGTAAGAGGAGTAGGGAGAGGGGAGGAAGAGGGGAAGAGGGAGTAGGGAGGAAGAGGTGAAGGAGAGGAAGAGTGGGAAAAGAAGAAGAGCGGAAGGGGAGGAAATGGAGGAGGGAAGGAAGAAGAGGAGGGAAGGAAGCGGGGCAGGGGCAGAGGGAATGGAAGAAGGGCTAGATGGAGTAAAAGGAGGAGAGGGAGGGGAAAAAGGACGGGGAAAGGAGGGAGAGGTAGGGGGAAAAGGGGGATGGAGAAGATGAGGATGGGGGAGAAAGGGGGTAGAGGAGAAGGAGGGGATAGGGGGTAGAAGAGGGGGAGGGGGATAGGAAAAAGAGGAGTAAAAGAGGATGAGAAAGAGGAAACCGGGAAACGAGGAGGAGGGAAGGAGGAGAGTAGAAAGGAGGAGGAGGAGTGGAGGAGGAGGAGGAGGAGGAGGAGGAGGAGGAGGAGGAGGAGGAGGAGGAGGAGGAGGAGGAGGAGGCGGAACACTACCAGCAGCAGCAGCAGCCAACATGTGTGGCATCCTTTCCTGGTGCCACACGCTCAGTCGCACAAACACGCATACTCATTAAGGTTTGGACTGACAACGCTGGAAGCAACTGAATGCATTTACCTTCTACAGGGTTGTGGGTATGCACTCCACCTTTCCCCCCACGCCCTCTTCCTTCCCCTTCTCCAAGCGTACGACGGTACTCAAGATGGCACGATTAGGCATAGGTATATGACAAAGCACCTTGACCTCTTCTCTGCCTCGTTGTCATAGCAACCAAGGCAAAACAACATACCTTTCGAAAGCATGGAAGAAGGAAATTTAACGTAAAGACTTGTTGTCACCTGTTTGGAATGTCGGGCAGGCACGGAAGCGACTCGAGGCGTCATTACGTGCGTCCAGACCCACCCCGAAGACGCCTGATGATTGCTACGCCACCAACACACCAATGCGTCATTCAGTGCAACTCAGAGCGAAACGTGAAGTCGTTTGTCAGAAGGCTTCACACACACACACACACACACACACACACACACACACACACACACACCCTCCGTATGCGTTTACACTATGGGAATGTGAAGTTTCTTGCCAAGTGTTTAATATAAATCCCCTTTAAAAACACATACATTACCAACTTCTAACCCTGCTGTCCCTACGACCCTAACAATTCCTTTACCAAATCCTACAAGCACGTATTTATCAACACCGAATTCTCCTGCCATCATGCTTACGCATTCGCTTTTCCACCATTATCACGACTAGTGACACCAAGTTCTCCATGTTCCCGTGCCAACATCAATCTCTACCAACTCCTTCCAGAACAAGTCCCTTGCCATGTAACACGCAAACGTAATTCCCTTCCTCCCCAACATTCCATGCCAACATGCTTTTCTTCAATTATCATACCAGGCTCTCGTGCAACCACAAGACCGACACCACTTATTCTATTATTGAGGCAAAGAGAAGGAAAGATACAGGAGAGTTGGATTCTCGATTAACAAAGAGTGCCTGTAACGTACTGAAATTCAGATGTATGTTAGACAGGGTAGCTTAGAATGTGATTAGGCCATGTAAAATATACACAAAGTAATTCAGGATTATGCACCAACTTCACAGGTTTAGTTCAAACAATGAAATAGTCCTATGATGACGCGAACTATGTGATGGACCAAGGAAAGACGGAAATAGACATCAGTATTCAGAGATTTCAATGCTGAAGTGGGGAACAACATAGTAGGAATCAAGCGTTGGGAACTTTTATGTAGGTGAGATTCTAATTTTGCAGAGAACTACAATATAAGAAATTAACACTTTCCAAAAACGTGTAGGTCATAATTGCACCTTGAGAAGCACCAAATGGAACTACAAAGAGCATGATAAGACTTCTTATTATAAGAAGAGAGCAACAGCGTTAGCAATTATACTGTTATAAACAAAGTGAATAAAAAAGTAGGTTCCCCAGATAAATTCAATTCAAGAGCTGAGAGAAATCAGTGTGAAGGAAGATAATACGCCTTGTAAAAGTAAAGGATAAGCAGAAGAAATATCCGATGGAGAGAAAGTGAAGCTCTAAGCAATAACGATGTAGTGTTATGTTACTACATATTGGTAAAGGTACACGTCAGTGACAGAAAGGAATTAATCTAAGTCCAATTATCTCGGGACTTTGATTAATTCATTTCTCTCACTGACGTGTAACTTTACCAATATGTAGTAACATAACACTACAAATGGTGATCCCGGAGTGACAATATTAATAAATAAAAATGACATGGTACGTGAATTCTACAGAAAACGAATCTCCAAGGTATGACCTTGCTACAACGATGACATGATGGAGGTAATATTTTGTTGGGTGTCATTAGAAAATCAACATGAATGTAGAAAATACAAAAACGGAGAAAGCAAATATTCCAATATGAGATCTTTAGAAAAAAAACCCAGATTAAAACGGACTAAAAAGAGCTAAACTGAACATGTCTATAAGAAAAAGGGAAAGATTAGAGGAAAAGAAGAGAAACATTAATCATATAGATGACACTATTCGTAAAAGTAAAAGTATTAAAACGGCCGAGCGCAACCAAATATTCGAAAGACAACAGATTGTTTCTTTGAAAGACAAAGATGCAAAATGGAGAGACGATATAGAAACGGTAGACCATTTTCACCAATAGCTTTACTCCTTAAATACCACAGTTCGGTCAGTAAATTAATTCGTAGACATTAGAAGTATACCACAAACTACAGATGAAGAAATTATATGAACTCTAAAAAGTATGAAATTAGGAAACACACCCAGAGAAGATAGTATATCGACAGATCTTCTGAAAGATGAAAGGAAAGAAGTTAATGTGCAGATTAGTCCAACTATATCCCTAGTGTATACACCACAAAGGCTTTCTTGAATCATGGTGTAGTGCTATGGTGATTTAACTTCTCTAGATAGTGACTAGAAAGACCTTCAGTACAAACAAGGTGCAAATGAACATAATGTGAGGGTTCTAGAGAACATGTATGTTAAAGTTAATGTTGTAATTCGACTAGATAAAGATATAAGGAAAATCAAGATGAAGATAGGAGTTCGACAAGGTGATACAATTCCACTCAAGCTATTTACATTTTGCCCTGAAGGATTTTCCCAGCAAACCAAGTTGGGAGGGGAAAGGTTTCATTAATGGGCAATATTTTAATTACCTTAGATTTGCGGATGGCATTAATCTCATGTCAGAAACAGCAGAAGACCTGCAAGATATGAGGAGTGATTTCAACAAGGAAAGTCTCAAAGTAGGTTTGAAAATGAACAAGAGTAAATAAAAGTAATGTCCAACTCGAATTTTCAAAGTAAAGCAATTATAATTGATGGGGACAATATTGAAGTTAAAGAGAATAATTATTCAGATATGGAAAATGGTAACTATAGAAATATCATGAGATGTTCTTTACCTACATGTCTGCTGCAGAATGTTTGCAATCTGTGTATAATGCCATATACAATGTATGGGAAATTGACAAAGGCGATGGAGACAATATAAAAGGAGCATCAAGAGGAATTGAGGCCTCAATGGTGGGAAAAAACGATGAAATCCACGAAGAGGACAAGTTGGGTGTGAGAGCAGGATAGAGTGAAAGATGTTGTGGAGGCGATGAAGGAACGAAAGTGGATTTGGTCAGTAAAGTTGGACGAAAAGGAGGATGAGAGATGAAACAAGTGTGTTACTGACTGGACGCCCCACGATAGGAAGCCAAGGAAAATGGAGATTATAGAGAAGTTTGCAAAGGTTAGCTAGGTGTGGGATTCAAGGAGGTTTGGGGGAGGCCTTTGTTTAGTAATGGACTACAAATGGCCGAATGATTGATTCACACAAACCATGCCGCTTCCCCCTTAATAACACCCTACCCAACACACACACACACACACACACACAAACACACGCACACACACACAAACACACACACACACACACACACTGGCCAGTACACTATGCCCCACAATACACCCCACCCTTCTTTACTGCTCCCAAGTCACTCCCTTGACTTATTCGGTGCCACCTACATCTCGTTTCCAGTGCCTCATGTTTTGCCTCGTATCCAGAACCAGTTTCACTGTCTCGTTTCCAGTGCCTCGTGCTTTGCCTAGTTTCTAGCACCGCATGGATCGCCGCATTTTCAGTACCAGTTGGATTGCCGCATTTCCTGTGCCACATGCATTGCCTCGTATCCAGAACCAGTTTCACTGCCTTGTTTCCAGCACCAATTGCATTACCTAGTTTCTAGCACCGCATGGATCGCCGTATTTTCAGCACCACTTGGATTGCCGCATTTCCTGTGCCACATGTATTTTCCTGAGCCGCATTTTCAGTGTTATTTGTATCACCACATTGTTTGTGCCACTTGCAATTTGCAATAACTCACTACCATTTCCAAGCTCTTAATCCCTGTGCCATTTGCATTGCCTCGTTTCCAATGTCACTTATATACGCTTGTTTTCTGAGCCATTTGCATCGTTCAAGCCCAATTCATCTCTGGAGTAACTCGCTTCGAGTACTACTTTGTTTCATTCCAAGAGCAAAGCTAAATTCAATATCCTGCGTCACTCTCAACGCATGATCTCCACGTTCCCAATAGAACTTCACACCAAAAAGCAACAGCATAAATGCAGACACCAAGTATAGCCCAGTGCGCTTACTCCCACCGTTCCGACACTGCCTTACCGATAATACTTGTATACCAATTCATTCACAGATCTCTTAAAATGCCTTCCTCACTGCCAGCCAGACTCCCCGTGCTCATCCACTCCCAGTTTCTGTATCGTCTCGCTCTTGGTACTCCTCCAGAGCATTGCAACCAGTGTCCATGCATTACTTAATTACCGAACAACCTTTACTCTTCATTCTCAGTACTCATACATTGCCTAATTCTCAGTACACATGCAAAGTCTTGCTCCTAGCACTCCTAAATCGCCTCATCCCGTTCCCAGTAATCCTGCAATTCTTTTTTTTTTCTTTTTTTTTTTTGCATAGCCTCAGGCCAGTACCCACTATCTGTTCCATTCCCCAGAATCCCTGCACATCCGTACTCCCAATACTTTTACATTGACCTACCACTCCCAATACTGACAAATCCCTTCCCTCTTTCGATTATCCTCAGCGTTATGACTTCCGGAAATCACCAGTATTACATATTCTGACTCGTGCAAAGCTCCATTTCTACGAAAGAGCAATTATCAGAGTTTCCTGGGTAGTCACTAGTGAACTTTCGTTGGGTATCGGTGTTCTCGTAAGTTTTAGTTTCAGCCCTCCTAGATAGTCTACGGACTCACAAGATTACATCTAGGATTCAAGAAGTTCCGTTGTGTGTATTGATTCAGGACTCTACACGGACTCGTCGTCCAAAAAGGATGGAGGTATGTGGAACGCTCAGACCCCAAATGAAATTTTATGAACGACTGCATCTCCGTAATTCTCCCAATATCAACAATTAGTTATGCCTTTCGTAAGTCGATCTAATGTTATTTTCTTTCTTCAACAGGAAGGCTCTGGAGATCTCAAATCCTTAATCATGTCTTCGATCTAATTTTCAAAATGCGCTCCCAAGCAAGCAATAAACGTAACTAGTGAGGCTAGTTCCACATAAAGCGACGGCAAACTTCCTTTTGGCGGCATTCCAGCCCTTCGTTGTGTCAGGATCTCTTCAACCCTTTAAGAGCGGGTTTACATGGTCTAACGGTTCGTCGAACGCGGTTCGACAGACACGTGTTTAAAGTGATGTGTGAACGGGGAATTTGGTTGTCGAATACGTGTCCGTCGAACCGCGTTCGACGAACCGTTAGACCGTGTAAACCCCCTCTAACACGGTAAAGCATTCGCATGACTTCTACCTTGACTGATGACAGACGATTTTAATCAGCTGAGGGTTCGGACTCGGGACTAACGGAACCTTGATCGATCAAGACCCCTGGAAGTCTCGCGTCTGTTCATGAGTTGTACAAAATCATCCGGTCTACGGTACACGTCACTGGGTTCAACTGGGGGTTCTGTACCCGACGAACATCCACGTTGATTACGGACGGGGCTATTAAGCACTTTACCCACCTGCTCCCGCTGGCACATTCATCTGCATCCCCCAACCCCTCCCCCCATCATTAGGGCATGGAGGCACGTAGTGCGCTTCCTCCAGCCACAGAGAAACACTTCGCAGCATCGAGGAACACCCACAACCATCTGTATAATTCATCACACAAATGACGCACCAGAATGCATCGGTCACCAATCTATATGATGTCAAATATACCGAATCAAGAATGACGTCATGCTTATGAGGTTTCGGATTGGAAAAAAAAGGGATTTGGGTAAAAGGAGTCGGTTGTAGTTGGAAGCATAGGACTGAACTCTGAGGGTCCTTTCACACTAGGCAACTAGTGACCGTCACTAGTTGCCTACCATTATTTTAAATTGAGCCTTTCACACTACGTCACTGCGGTTGCGCGGTTGCGCAACAGGCTATGGTTGTTGCCCGCTCCGGTAACAAGTGACCGTCACTGGCAGTTGCCGTCACCGACAGTCTCTTTTTCTTGACCAGCAAAGTCAACAGAAGCACCTCCTCCCTTGATGCCATTCTTTCGACTAATGAGATGATGAGAAAGGATTCCACAACTCGGTGACAGTCACTGGTTGCTTGCAGTTGCCCGAGACTTTCACACTAGGCAACTAGTGACCGCCACTAGTGACGGTCACTAGTTCTTGCAGCCATTAAAGATGATCAAGCTGACGCTTGTCAGCACCCGGAAACACAGTCAGCGAATTGTTAGTAGACTATCAGGTGTATTACAAGGTGCAGTCCACTCTTGATGACCGATACATTTTGAAAAATGTTGCATAATTTGTGGGATCGACCGATTCTACTTGGAAAAGAATCGCAGAAACTGATAATTGGTGTCAAAATATTCGTGACAACACTTGATAATATACCAAATTTCTTTTAATCACGCGCACTAAGCCTCTAGTTCCAGGGCCTCTACGTTACGAGTAGTCAACACTTCAAGAAAAAAATAAAAAAATAAAAATAAAATAAATAAATAAATAGAAAAAAAAATAATAAAAATACATGAATTAATTAAATAAATAAAAAATAATAAAAAATAATAATTACCTCTCGTTCACTACAGTATATCCATGTTGCTCTGGCTAACGCCAGACAATGTTCTTCAACTGAGGAAATATCCCATATTGAAGTTGTTCAAACTCCAGCACTACCCAAAATAAATAAATAAATAAATAAATAAAATAAATAATAAAATAATAAAATAAATTAACCTCTAGCAATACATGTACCCGTACATGGCTTTATTACTTCTACACGTGGACATGTTCGGTGCACGTATCCATTTTAATCAAAACTGCGTCGACACCGAAGTTACTAAAATTCGAAATATTCGCCCTTTCCACAACGGGTAAACATTTTCATGCTAATAATTAACACCGTCATACGAAAAAAAAAAAAAAAAAAAAAAAAAAAAAAAAAATATATATATATATATATATATATATATATATATAAAAAAATATATATATATATATACATATATATATATATATATATATATATATATATATACGTTACTATAACGAACACGACCTCCCACGCGTTTGCTCAATTCACGCTGTGCTTCCACCTTTCAAAGTTTACTTTGACCCTGGTTAACCGATCGACAAGAGCGTACACCCAAAGGCGCTTAGCTGCACCACTGAACGCCAACTTTGACCCATAAATTGTGACAGTGAATTCTAGTGGAGATCGCATCCTGGCTCAACTGTTACCAGACGGGATTAAAGCTCAACACGTCAAAGTTGGACTTGTGTACAGATGAATTCAAATTAGACAAATTAAGTTCACCCATTCCACGAAGAAGAGTACTTGTTATGCGTTGGTTGGCGCCGCACATTTAAATTATCTTCACCTTTCACGTGCACACACAGACACACACACACACACACACACACACACACACACACACACACACACACGCTGCCTTCACACGGTGTCACAAACTCACACACACAGTATCTTTACATTTCATGCACACACACACACACACACACACACACACACGATGTCTTCATACGGTGTCACATACACAGTAGCTTTACCTTTCATACACAAACACACAAACGCGAGTGCGCGCACACACACACACGATGCCTTCACACAGTGTTACATACATACACAGTATCTTTATCTTTCATGCACACACACATACACACACACGCACACACAAACGCGCACGCACGCACGCACGCACGCACACACGCACACACACACACACGATGGCTTCACACGGTGTCACATACTCACATACACAGTATCTTTACCTTTAATGCACATACACATACACACAAACGCACACGCCCAGACACACACACGATGCCTTCACACGGTGTCACATACATACACAGTATATTTACCTTTCATGCACACACACATACACACACACACGCACACACACGATGTCTTTACACGGCGTTACATACTCACACACACAGTATCTTTACCTTTCACACACACACACACACACACACACACACACACACACACACACACACACACACACGGTGTCTGTTGGTACACTTGATTAAATATTCTATCATACAAGGAAAGGGACGGGCTGGCTAAAGTTAGGTCAAGTCAGTTGGGAAAACCTTCACCCATCAATACCCGGTATATTCTTTCAAAGATCTTCCTGTGGCCAGCGCCAGGCAATTTATCTATTCACCTTTGAGGGGTTTGACGGGCTGAGGAACAATCGTACTTCATCCAACAACGCCCAGTTTCATAAGAACATATGACTGAAGGAGACTCCAAGGAGACCATAAAGCCTAAACTAGGCAGTTCCATGTCCACTACCACCCATCATCTCCATCCATAAAGTTATCTAACCTTTTCTTAAGTCAAAGCAATAAGTTCAGAGCTCAATACATAGTTACAAGGTCTATTCCATTTGTTAACCAATTTAAATATTTTGTTCAAATATAAGAAAATAAGAATGAGACTGCAAGAGACCATGAGGTCTACACTAGGCAGTTCCATGTCCACCAATAAAGTTGTCTAACAGTTTCTTAAAACAACCGATAGTTTCAGCGCTCACTAAATGGTTACCAAGTCTATTACATTTGTTGACCACCCTATTAGTAAACAAATTCTTGCCCATTTTCTTCTTAAATCCCACTGTCCAAGTCGTTTGTGTACATAAGAAAACAAGGGACCCAAAATCGAGCCCTTGGGAACTCCACTAGAAACACTCTCCCATTTAGATCTTACCCCATTTATGGTGACCCGCTGTTTTCTGTCGTTGATCTAAGCTCTAATCCATTCTAACTTTTCCTCCTATGCCATGGGCTTTGGTCATAATTAATAGTCTCTGGTGGGGTATCTCGTCGAACGCTTTTTACCTATAACTGATGCCAAACTGATATTGTATTGAGGTTAATGAACTGGTCGTCGAATGGTTAATTACACAACTGCGGCAAGATGGAAAAACTGGGGAGGAACGACGACAGGCCAACCACGAACAAAATACTAGTAAAATGACACAGACACAACTTAAGGCTGCTGAACGTGGGGGAACAATACAAAAGCGTCGGAGTGCCACTTTAACACCTTCAGGGCGAACGAGCTATTTTCAAAACAGTATTCTAATCCCGCTACGGATAGGTGGTTAGATAAACCTCCCTGGCGTACAGTGAAGAACAAAAATATCTTCCAGGTTTGTCCGGAGATGAATTAAACTTGGCGAAACATTATGAGAACCGCCTTTACAGTCTCTGGTCAATTCCCATACGTAAGCGTCATAAGGCGCGAATAGGTATATAAAGATGCCTGCGTTGGCGTTTTGATTATATTTATTTTGTAGTTGTAGCTGAGTGACCCCAATATTCTGTACACTGGCTTGATCATATTTTCTGTGGTTATTAATATTCAGAGTGAAAAAGAACGAG
>NC_134812.1:38384989-38409989 GCF_046742065.1 Oratosquilla oratoria
ACGTGGTGATGTATTACGGGCCCTGTTTTCTGTGCAGTTCTTTGTTGTACGTAAGAAAATAAAAATTTTACCATGTAGTTCTTAAAGGAGTATAAGGTAGAGAAAGCCCCGTGGTAGCTTAAAGGTGGGAAGGAGACAGGTGAAAGTAAGGAGGAGATCCATAAACGTATCAAAACAAAAGTATAAGGATGGAGAGGAGCCAGAGAAGAAGGGATAATACAAATACAAAGAAGGGATACGGTAACACGAAGGATCCAGATGAGATTTGTATATATGAATATACACATTTCCGTGCACGTGTGTGTGTGTGTGTGTGTGTGTGTGTGTGTGTGTGTGTGTGTGTGTGTGTGTGTGTGCGCGCGCGTGTGTGTGTACATGTATATATCTATACATATCTATGTGCAAACGTGTGCGTGTGTACATGTATATATTTATACATAACTATGTGCAAACGTGTGTGTGTGTGTGTGTGTGTGTGTGTGAGTGTGTGTGTACATGTATATATCTATACATATCTATGTGCAAACGTGTGTGTGTGTGTGTGTGTGTGTGTGTGTGTGTGTGTGTGTGTGTGTGTGTGTGAATGCCGAGTCGGTATGACGTCAACACCAGCACATACCTTCGTCAAGCATCCTCACTCCTGACGAGGTTAAGACACGAAGGTCTTCTCCAGCTTAAGATTCTCTTCTTCCAACCTTACTTACATCGACACATTTCCTTCGAAGTGCCCAAGTAAGCAATCATAAATGACGAGTAACAACGAAGAATCAACCGAGAAAGGAAATAAACAAAGAAACAGGGGACCATAGACGAGCACTCAAGAAAATGAGCAGTTAAGTAGGTAAACAAGCAGACAAGACAGCACCCAAGCTTGGAGAAATGGAAACAAACAAGACAACCACAGAACCGACAACCTAGATACAGGGCAAATAATCAATCAAGAAGCCAAGGAAGACAAGCAAGGAAGTAACCAAACCCGCTGTGAACGAGCATGCCGGTAGCGACGTCGCTCTCCGCCGCGTCGCCGTAGAGACAGTTGCCGCCGTTTTAATGCGTTTAGAAACAAGGAAGCGATCTCTGCACCACATCTGCAACTAGTTCCTGCGCCGACACACGCACACGTGACAAAGCACTGCGATGTCCTCACCGTGGTACCAAATGCTCTCAAGCATAGCTTTGCACACGTTTCAGCTTTCGATCGTGACAGATCTTTAGGGATTACATTTTCTCTAACGCCATAAGATTTTACTCAACCTTGAAGAACCTTTTGGAAAGAAAGGATTGACCTATATCCGAAGAAGAGAGTGTATTTCTTATACACTGAGAGACATCCGCTCTTCCCACCGCATGCATTCTGACAACCGCCGGACTATTCTATTCAGGTGAGAGGAACATCTCTTCCTTGGCTGTCGCCAGCACATTCTATTCAAGTAAAACCTACAATTAAAATCCTCATACTCAACGAACTCATCCCTGGGTGCCGTCGTCACGTTATTGCTATTCTGGCTGCCACCACACAACTGAGAGAAAACTTTCCACCACTCACATCGCCGAAGGCGGTCGTCCGTGTTCATTATTTCTAAGAAAAGAATTTTTCTTTTGCATCGTCATTTCAGACTGTACATGACCACGGGCTCGGAGGCACGAACTTCCTTCTCACACCACCATCACCACCACTGTACTTGTCCTTTGTGCCCCGTTACACAAGCCAGCAAACGTTACCGGCACTGATGACCTACCCATTTTGGCACCATCAAAGACGAGAGGGCACAGTGCCACTTCTTACGAACGGCGTCTACCAATGACGCGGTCCTTGTTCCTTATTAATACTATTCAACCCTTCTCTGTGGTCACGCACACTCTATACACCCTTTCCTGGTTAACAGATAATTCAATTCACCTCCAGGAGATGGTACCTGAGACTCAATTGTTACTAACATTAAACTTTTATTCAGCTTTGGGATCGTCACAGCAGCGAGGGCGTTCCTCACACTAGATCAGCGTTTCTCAACCACGGTTCCCCGGAACCCTAAGGTTCCGCAAAAGGTTCCTAAGGGTTCCGCGAGAACAAGTGAGATAAGCTAATGCATTTTTCGATTTTTTATTTAATTACATATACGTAATATAATTAACCACGCACGACATATTCTTGATTATTGTAATAATGTAATATAGACATCATCTTATCTAACCTATTATTACGATGAAAATAAAATGAGCAAGATATGGTATATGTGTTTTTTGTTGTTGTTTTTTGCGCAGGGGGTCCTTGAGACATGCAATTTATTTTAAAGGTTACGCTTGGGTAAGAAGGTTGAGAAACGCTGGTATAGATGTTGCCAAGCCAGATGAGGAAACGACCACCCGCTTGCCGTGCGTGCGAATGAGCCATACCCGCTTGAGTGATGTGCAAGCGTCAAGCCCTCTAGGCGCTACGCGGTGGCGAGACATCGCATGCCTCGACATGGCGTCCTAATAGCTTCCTCCTCACCACTACGCCAGTCTTCACGTATTTGCATTACTGCGGCTAATCATCACTCGTTCTGCATCTAGTTATCTCTGTCCAACCTCCAACCTACTCCCCCCCCCCACCGGTCTTCGCTGACGTTGGCATTGGTGCTATTCTGATGAAGCTGCTGAAGCTGCTGGGGTTTTGCTCTTGTTCCTACTGCTACTCCGTTGCTGAGGCATCTCCTCTGCTAAAAATGCCGTCGTTCTGCTCCTGATGCAACTGACTTCTCCTATTCCTCTTACTGTTGTTATTGTTCTTATTACCACTCTTGTTCCAATAATTTTCTTTCTGTTGTTGTTGTTGTGGAAGGTGATCTTGCTACTATAGATGCTGATATCTCATCTTGTTGCTGCAGTTGCAATCCCAACAGCTGAGACCTTTACTTGCTGCAGCTGCTGAGGTCGTCTTGCTGCTGTTGCAGCTGCATACATTGTCTTGTTTCTGACGTTTCAATTGCTGACACTCTTCTTGCTGCCGTGGCCTTCTTTTTTTTTCTCTCTCTCTCTTGTTCCAGTTCCCATGTGCCGAGGCATTTTTCTTCCTTCTGCAGTTGCTGAGTTCCGTTTTCTGCACTGCCTCAGTAAACATTCAGGGCCAGAGCTCCCCCAGCCTCGCCTGCACCTCCGGGGTGCTCTCCACTCCTTTGTTACTCTTGGCAGTCTGGCTGTTCAACCAACTCCAGCCGGCTTTCCAGACTCGTTCATTCGCCATGGAATATTTCCTACCACTACCATCCCTTCCTTCTACCATCTATCTTCTCTGGCACTCACCCCTCCCAATGGCTCTACCATCTACTCCCAATACCTCCATCCCTTCTCTCCAATGCCCCTTCCATCCAGCAATTCCTCCCTCTACTCCTTCCATCCACTACTCGTCTTCCCACCAGACTTTTAATCAAATATTACCCCTAATCTCTCCTTTCCAATGAACATATTTCAATCCCTTAAAATCGTCTTCCCACTACGTTTGTCTCCTCTTCCCACTCCCCTCTCCCCTTTGTACCTTTCGCTACTCCACCCTGCTCTCACCGCCTCCGCCCCCCCCCCTTCCTCTACTACTCCGCTCTTCAACACAACATCCTTTCTTTGTTTCCCGTCCTCCACCCCTTCACACCCGACCGCTCCCTCAGAGTACAAACATCGAAATCTCGCTGGGCTATCTCTCTCTTTCTCCTCCTTCCTCTCTTTTTTCTTGTCGTTCTCTTTTCTTTCTTCTTCCTCCCTCTCTCCTTTTCTCTTCACCTTCATCCGTCCCTCTACCTGTCTCTCTCCCTTTTGTTTTCTCTACCTTACACTGTGTCTCATTCCATGTTCATCTCCTCTATACTTACGCAGCTTTACATCTTTTCCTGCCTTCTCAGCAACGTCCACTCGGAGTCCAACGCTTAACAAAAACCATCCCCGACCCTTTTCATGACTCGCACGCCTTGTCCCCTGACGCGTCACTCGTACAAATGTCTCCAGGTCGTCCTACCATCTTCCGTCTGACAATCCTTTGCTACGCTTACCACCTCGTGGCGTCCAGCCAGCAACACACTTGCTAAATCCGACAACCTCTTTTGTTCTCGCCTATCTCTATTTCCGTTCTTTTATAGTCTCCGACATTTTCTTTCTCGCTTTATTTCTGTCGCCACTGCCATGAATGATTATGGTAAATCATAGGAGTATCTATCATTCAATCAGGTAATCCTTTCGATGTCTTTTATTATTATTCTGGCTGTTGCCTGGCCAGTTTACTCATCTATGAATGACCCCTTCGGTGGGTAAGCTGGGTCACTGAATTCTTCCTGACCAAATATTCCACCTTCAGCTATTCTAACTCGTTCAATTATTTCCTCTCCCCTTCCTTCCTGAACTTCTCTAGTCCTCGTTTAGCATCCATTCTTCTTTCGTTCCATCTCCAACCTCCTCCTTCCGACCTGCCGCTCCTCTTCGGCGTTTCCCTCTCTCGTCTGTCTTAGCTTGAGGCTTCTTTCCCTACTAGCGTCCTCCTCTTGCCACTGCCACCTCCTCTTCCTCCCCTTGCCACTGCCACCTCCTCTTGCCACTGCCACCTACTCTTACTCCCCTTGCCACTGCCACCTCCTCTTCCTCCTCTTGCCACTGCCACCTCCTCTTCCTCCCCTTGCCACTGCCACCTCCTCTTCCTCCTCTTGCCACTGCCACCTCCTCTTGTCACTGCCACCTCCTCTTCCTCCCCTTGCCACTGCCACCTCCTCTTGCCACTGCCACCTCCTCTTCCTCCCCTTGCCACTGCCACCTCCTCTTCCTCCCCTTGCCACTGCCACCTCCTCTTCCTCCTCTTGCCACTGCTACCTCCTCTTGCCACTGCCACCTCCTCTTCCTCCCCTTGCCACTGCCACCTCCTCTTGCCACTGCCACCTCCTCTTCCTCCTCTTGCCACTGCCACCTCCTCTTCCTCCCCTTGCCACTGCCACCTCCTCTTCCTCCTCTTGCCACTGGCACCTCCTCTTCCTCCTCTTGCCATTGCCACCTCCTCTTCCTCCTCTTGCCACTGCCACCTCCTCTTCCTCCTCTTGCCACTGCCACCTCCTCTTCCTCCTTTGTCTCTGCCAACGTCTCTTCTGCCTCAACTCTCTACTTATGCCTATCTCAGTTTCATTGTACTCTGCATTTTGCACCTTCCCAATCAGCTGCATTTTACAGATTTCGATAAGGAAAGCTCCAAGCTATTCCAGTGCAGTTGAAATAGGGACCCAAGCTGAACGTCTACTAGGAGGGTCCATACTCTGTTCTTGCGCTGATTAAACCGTCTGCATTCTTTTACACACACGCACACACACACGCCACAAACCAACCCCCCCCAAAAAAAAAAATAATAATAATAATAATTGTCCGGAAGTGTCTGAGAATAATATTTGTTCATACCCGAGTCCCAAAAAAGAGCGCCGTGCCCAAGGGGAGCAAGAGAGCGCAGCCTCTGGAACTGACCGGCCGGAAGGAGGGAGGCGGGTCGAACCCCGGCACCAGAGCGTTCCGGGCACACGGTCATAAATCCTCAGCTTCGACCCAGGTCGTGTCTAACTCATAATAAAACAGGATGTGGTGCGTGAAATGGACCTTTACTAACAAACTCGTTTGTTTTGTTTTACCATATCACCTTTTTCCCGCGGCTGGCTTTCTTATGGACCATATGGTCCCCTACCAGTATGCTTTACTATGGGCAAAAGTATATCATTTCAAATATATCAGCACACAAGTGCCGAGAACGAGGTAATCCTAACCCTCAACTTCTAGAAGTTCGAATCATTAGAAGGCGCGAAACTGTCGGAATAATAATGATTAATTGTTGCCCGGAGCTTCACCGTCTGCGAGGCCGGAGCTCCACAACGGCTGTACACAATCCTCTAGCCCTCCCGTAGACCTCTCTAAGAAGAAACGCTGGACTATTCTCCGTGTTACATGCCTATGAGTGTAGGACTATTCCTATGTGCTCAGCATAGAGTAGTAGAAGGAGACCAGTTCCAGGTCTTTATACAGGTCCGGGGATCGAGTGCCAGCCCTTAGGGGATGCATCTCCAGATGGAAAGCTGGTGGTGAGGGCAGAGAGATGAATCTACCTGATGTCCTTCTCCTAGGACCGCCACTTGCAGGTACCACCTGTCGCTGGTCCCCAACGGTCAGAATAGAAGACGAAGCTACACTGGAATACCCAAGGCCACCGAGTTTCTGGAGTCTTCTTCAGAATGTTTCTTTTTTGGGGGGAAAGTATCAAAAAACATGAACGAAACACGAAATTAAAAACGAGAACGAATGGTCACTTTCTTTAGTAATGGATACATCTATGCTTCCTGCATAACAACAGGCGAACATGCTTTCATTGCGTTAAGGACCGGAAGGGAATTTAATCAAATAAAAGCAACAACAACAAAATCTAAAATACTTGTTTCATTCTTTCCAACCCTACAGCTCTTCAGCAGAATCAAACAGCTTGGCGCTAGTCGGAATCAATTATTAAATGTTTCACATATGGTTTAAATATTTCAGTAAGCTGAAAATAAAAGTTTGTCAAAAGCCAATTTCTTAATTGTGTGCGTCGTAAGCCAGGCACGCTACGCCATGTACTGTTGATATGTTAACAGTGGTATGTATTCTGGATGATCGACGTTGTCAGATGCCATACAATTTACGTCAGAATGGCTGATAAAGGATTGATTTTTTTTTTTTTTAAGGTCAACCAGGATTAATGGAAGTCTTCTTTCTAGGTCAACACTGAATGAAATTGTCAGCCGTTAGCTTCAATAAACATAAGCCTAGACGCAAGCCTTTACTGGGTGTGTTCGTCTGGATTATCGCACTGAAATATACATGGCCAGTGACGGAGGTCTCTCGCAGGCACGGGAGGAAAGGCAATGGAGGGCAAGGGAGGAGGGGAGGGAGGGACGGAGGGAGACAAGGAGAAAGAGAGAGAGAGTGAGAGAGACAGACAGACGGAGAGAGAGAGAGAGAGAGAGAGAGAGAGAGAGAGAGAGAGAGAGAGAGAGAGAGAGAGAGAGAGAGGAAAGATAGAGAGCGTGAAAAAAGAGAAACCAAGCGGAGAGAAAAGAGGGAGTGAGAGGAGAGAAAGAGACAGACAGATAGCCAGAGACTACCTCTCAAACCTGGCAAGAGTTAGAGAAACCTCAAATGACATCTAGAAACTGAATCCTTGGGTGACATTTAAGAGTACGTCTATTCGTGTTAAATTTCTTATACATCTTAAACCAGCGTTGTCAGTGATGGCACTTGAGTCAGAAGGAAGTACAGTATATGTCATGACAATGTAGGCTCTTACTGGCACCGTTAGCTATTAACAACGCTAGTTCTTCGCTACGTGAAGTCTGCCAGGTCTATTGTAAATAGAGGTTTCACCTAGGAGTAAATACTAGGTAATTAATCACCCACAGAGGCAATATACCTTACCTACTCAATTACCTCTCATTCGTTTATCGATTTGTTTGTTCATCTATTTATCATTTTGCATTCAGCCTCATTACGTACAGGAAGTACCGATTTCCCTTTGCAAACCAAAGCTATTTTGTCCGTGGCACAGGAATGCAACTTGTCGCCGGCGTTGTTGTCTCATCGCCGCGATCAAGGCAAAGGTACCTGTGCCTCTGATACCACTGAGTGCCAGACTTATTTGGGCCACACCCACAAACGTGGCACTATGGGGGCTGTGGTGGCACTGTACAAAAACGTGGATGCGGTACCTCTTGAGGTGTTGTTGTCAAAAAGTGGTGGTAGTGGTTGTGGCGATGTTCACTGTTGTTAATGGAAATGTTCGGTGGTGGTGTTCAGTGGTGGTGGTATTGATGGTGTTCGTTGGTGGTGTTCAGTGGTGGTGGTATTAGTGGTGTTCAGTGGTGGTGGTATTGATGGTGTTCGTTGGTGTTCAGTGGTGGTGGTATTAATGGTGTTCGTTGATAGTGTTCAGTGGTGGTGGTATTAATGGTGTTTGTTGGTGGTGTTCAGTGGTAGTGGTATTGATGGTGTTCAGTGGTGGTGTTCAGTGGTGGTGGTATTGATGGTGTTCGTTGGTGGTGTTCAGTGGTGGTGGATGTTACAGCAGAGGTGGTATGGTCGGCTCCGGCCTCCCCCTCTCCCTCCTCCCCTTTAAGCCCGAGGCCACGGATGCACCGCCCCTTGCTACTCCCCCCCCCTCTCTCTCTCTTCCAGCGTCGGGCGGCGGCGGCGGTGGCGGTGGCGGCGGCGTCGGTGGCGTGTCCCCCTGCACAGTTTTCTTCTTCGCCCCTTTAACCTCCTGGTCTACATTCGAACTCGCATCCCGTCACACCAAACGCCGTCGCCGCCTTTGTCGTTTCTCCTCTTTCCTTCCCTGCAATGCCACAAACTCTTCACTCATTCGGTCCCTTAACACCTTAGTCGATACTTCTTACTTCATCGCCGTCGTCCCTTCTCTGCAATACTGCACGCTCTTTACTCACTCATCCTTCGACACTCGATTCACTCCAGTTGTTAACCCACCTCCACTGCTCCACCTGCCGCACCTCTCCACGGACCCGCTTTTCCTTCTACCGTCCCCCCACCCCACCCCGCCTTCCCCCGCCCCTCCCGCGGTTCCCCCTCACATGCTAAATACTGCACATGCACGTCTGCTCTCGTCCGGCACTACTGCAGAGCTGCAGCCACAGCTGCAGCGCTTCTTCCGTCGACTTTCCTGCGGCAGCCGCTCTTCCTCTCCATGGACTTAGCTGCAGGAGCTCTTTCGAGGGCGTCAACCCTATCTATACGGCTGAACTTTCCTACACGTCATAATCCTTTTAGTTCCTTTGCGCAGCAGGGTTTCGTTTCCTCTTGGAGAATCCCGAGGAGCGCATCGGTCCTCTTCAGTCTCCGTCTACATGTTTTCATCCCGGATTTCCTTCTGTGTCTTACAGCTCTTCCCTTTAAAGAGCTTTCCCAGGGTCTCCCTCTAACCACCCTAACACCTCCATGGAAAGCCACCATCCTTTCAACACTGCCATCACTACAGACTTCACATCTTTCAGTTCTGAGGAGGTTCTCCCCAGTCTTAGATCGAAAAAGAGTTATATTAAAGGGATGAACCTTTCGTACAAAGCCCTCCCTTTATCACTGAGCAGTCTAGTCCCCTTTCTTTAATGAAAGGGTTACATTTATCCCCTTTACCGCCGCGTTCCTAATAAAGGTTTATATTCCATGTTTCCCTTCAAAGTCCTCCTCAGCCTCGACCGCAAACTCGCTCTCTCAACCTCGTCCTCTAACCGCCATCCCCCCCGGATCCGTACTCCCACCCCGTCAGGAACCGTTTTGTCAGCGCCTGCTCCAGTAGCCGACTGTGGTGCTGCAGCACAGTGCAACTCTTACCGCATTTCTTGCAATACACCCTGAAGGTGTGACCCAAAGAACTCTTGTTTCCTTGTGGACTCTTCTGCTCCGATGGAAACGGTTGGAGCTTCCTCCAGCTATGGTGGCGCTCTGGACAGATTTTCTTCTATCAAGGTGTAAATCTTGTTCAAAAGGAAGTCCTTCAGCTTAAAATCAACCGCTGCCTGCCACAAATATGTAAAGAGCGCCACCGAGGTGAAGAATTTCAGGAAGATCCGTCAGCTGCATTCCTCTTGCAGAAGCTAAAAAAAATTTTCTCAGGTGTGCCCCCACTCTCATATATATATATATATATATATATATATATATATATATATATATATATATATATTTACATTATATATATACACACATATATATGTATATATATTACATATTCACACACACACTCACACAGACACACACACACACACTCACACACACACACACACACACAGACACACACACACACACACACACACACACACACACACACACACAAATACAATCTAATCCAACTATCGCGAAGCTTTGATCCTGGGAGCTCATGATCATGAGGCTTGGCGACTGCTGGATTTGATTATTTGTAAGATCATTACAACTTGTGATTCGTTCCATTATATATATATATATATAACACAAACACAAACACACACACACACACACATACAGACACACAAACCAATCCTTATGAAGAGCAAACGCTAAGGTCTTCTTCCCTACTGATGTTGCTCGAGCAGAGGCGGCACCTCTTAACCCTTTCGCCGCGCGGCTGGTTCCTCTCTGCCTAATAACATGGCCCGGCAGCTGCGAGAACATGTACAAGACGTGAGCAGCTGCGAAGCTACGAACGCCTTCCACACCAGTTGTCATTTTCCTTTCGTTCGGACTCCTGCACCAGGTTATTTCATTCACACCTGTAGCACGCCATCGTTATCGAAAGGACTACAGTCCGTCTGTCACTTTCACCATATCCGGTGGTATTTTCCCCTTTTATTCCAGCTGCCGCCACACTAATCCATTCTTGTGGCATAATGTATGACCCTGGGCGCGCCTTCAGCAACTACTGGGCATTCATGTGACTGGCAAAGACGTCAGAAACAATACTTTAATTCAAGAACCATATAAGCAGCAGTTGCTGTAAACATAACCAGTTTAACACTGGCCTCGACTATGTTCTTCTTCCCAAAAGCAGCTGTTCTTCGCAAGGGCCAACAACCCTCCTGTAGAGCGTTGGGCTTCAGCCTCACTAAGCAGTCAAGGTCAGGTTCAATCTCAACGGCCCCAGTGAATGCCACTTACCCAGGTACAAGAATACAGTGGAATGAGGCTCACTGAAACACTCACTCCAGGGAACTTTCCTCGACTGACTAACATTGCATACACTTTTAATAATATCCGTTGGTTATATTTCGCATACTCGGTTGCAACTAGGTAATTTTACTCAATCGAGACAAACCTAACTCAAAGCCACGACTGACACTTCAGGAGTGGCGACGTCTTGTACATTCACTCAGTTTCATTCAGTCAAGGAAAACACTTGGTACCCTAAGAGTTATCTATGCTGCTGCCACAGTCTCACTTTGCACTTAACTCCTCCTCCCATACGCTTCCTTTCCGCACCATAATCCTGTCGACCCGTCGGGGCGAAAACATCTCTGGCGTGAATTACGCGTCCGCTCAGGGAGTCTGGCTAACATCCTGCTTTTACCATAAACTTGCTTCTGTTGCCGTCGAATATTTGCAGACTACCCGGTAACCTTGTTACCACTACCGGCTTGGAAGAGGAAATAGAGCTGCCGCTCCAGGCGCCGAGACCTTTCTCCTCCCTAGAGCTACAGTAATAAATAAAAACAGTCGAGTTAAACATTTCAACTCTTCCCCTCCCCTATTACCCCCACCTCTCTCTCTCTCTCTCTCTCTCTCTCTCTCTCTCTTCGGCTGACGTTGACGTTCGGTGAGTCGGCCCAGCCCAAGTCATAAAATGTCATGCTACGATGGGCCAATTCATAACAGGTCAGATAGGGTCATGCCAGCTCTTTCAAGGTCGGGTCAAGTTCAGAGATGTCATGCAGCCTGCGGGAGCGATATGTCAGACAGGGTTAAACCAAACCAAGACAGGTCATATTAGTTCAGGGAGGGCCTAACCAGGGCCACAACAGGTCAAGTAGGGTTAAACCAGGTCAGACTGGGCAAAGATGAGTTTGGGTGAGCATGAGTACTGCGATGCAGCGGAGTGTCTGGTACAACAAGAGTCCTGACCCGTTGCAGCGTCTACAGAGGCCGTCAGGGCTGTAAGAACCTGGATCACATAAAGAATCGTCACCCCAGACTTCGACAGGGTGACACTTCTTCATGTAGGCCATTCTAGGGTGACAATTCTTCGTGTGGTTCATTCTGGGTTTATGATTCTTCGGTTGTACAAGTTGATGACGATAAGCATAACCCCCATTCAACCTAACCAAACCTAACCTGACCTAACCTAACGTAGCCTAACTTAACCTAATCTTTACTCCACTATTGATGTTCGGCGTACTGGGGTGACAATTCTTCAGGTGGAATCTCATGGGGTGACGATTCTTCATGTGGGTGTTCTGGGGTGACAATTCTTCATGTGACCCAAGGACCTCAATGTACCTCTTCATCCAGAGCACATGTTCCACCTCCTTTGAGCAGCTCATCACTGCAACTGTAAGAGAGCAAGAAGTCGCCCCGCTACCATCAAGGGACACGCACGCCTGACAGAAGCCGGCTCCTCAATTCAGATGTCTGGTCCAGCTGCTGCTTTGGGTTGCTTTTTTGCCACAACTGTTGTATGGTCGAGTAGTTCCCAGAGCTCGGTTCGATTCTGTAGTTTTTGCCCGGATGCTGCGCGTATTTCACCAACTTTTGTAGCCACCACATGTGGTCATTCTTCAACAGTTACTGCAAGCCGCCGCAGGGTTAAACTTTCAAGGACAATTCTGGTGAATTTGAAAGCTATAAAGAATTTTGTTCTAGCTGACGCTTAACACTGACTACTTTTTGGAAAATAAAAATTCTTTTTCTTTGCTCACTCATATATATATATATATATATATATATATATATATATATATATATATATATATATATATATATATATATAAACAAGCAACTTCCAAGGACTAATAAGTTAATAAATAAACAAGTAAACAAATTACTTAATTCTAGTCATGTTCCTTCGTTTAGGCGCCGAGCAGGTGACCCGCAAAGCGTTTTTGTGCTTCCCGCCCTCCGAGCAGCATCAAGTCCCCTCAGAGAGAAGAGGAGATAACCGAGTCAACGAAGGCCACAGGCACCACCCATGAGGGCTGGCACACCGCAGGGTTCTCCTAGGTGACGAGAGTGCCACGTCCCTCATACAAGGAGAGTGATACCGAGGTTTGATCGATGCGTGGGCTGCCGAGGGCCCACCCTGACTACCATCCACCCACCCACCCAATCCCACACACAGGACTGAAATAATTTCAGTATCGCTACGCTGCGGGTTGTTACTCCAACTCTTGTGGTCGGGGAGTTGGGTATGTGTGTGCGTGTAAGGTCACAGTATTACCTATAGATCGGTCATACGAGCTCTGAGCTCTCTTCCGAGAGGGAAATTGTCGATCACGAGTCGAACACGTGATCCAAAGACCATTGTGAATCACACACGCAGCAGCAGCACATCCATCAGCCACAATGTACCACCACTTTCAGCCGCACTGCTTTGCAAATGTCTACTCGTTCCCCAAATGTCAACCGTAACTCCATCCATTCCCCCCCCCCAACCTACGACTCGCTCGCTCAATATATTTATCTATTTATTTTATTTTACCCTGGTCGACCGCCTCGTCACTTGGAAAGATGACCTTTTGTCCCCAATTTGGTACTGACGGAAGTTGTCATCCAGGTTCCGTTTATTCGACGTCGACGAGTTATCGTGCCCGGTCACGTGACACATCACGTCACGGCGTGTGACTTGACTGTTGGGAACCTCATTAAGGATTATCAATCTCTGCTCGCTTACTTTAACGATTTTCTTTAGTTAGCGTTTTAAAAGTTAAGGCAGCGTTTCTCAACCAGGGTTCCCTGGAACCCCAAGGTTCCGCGAGAACAAGTGAGACGAGCTATTGCACTTTTGATTTATTATTTAATTTCATATACATAATATAATTAAACACGCACGACATTCAGTATTATCCTATCCAACCTATTATTACGATGAAAATAAAATTAGAAAGATATAGTATATGTGTTTGTTTTTTTTGCGCAGGGGTTCCTTGAGACATCAGGCAATTTATTTTAAAGGTTACGCAAGGGTGAAAAGGTTGAGAAACGCTGAGTTAAGGGATGGACTCCCGAATTGCAGACGACCTCGATACACTTGTACCACCGACAGGGTTCATTTTTGTGAATTAAATCGCCTGTCGACAGCCATCACACTAAGCATAAACCCTCCCCATAACGTTCTAGGGGTTCATAGCAATGAACATAACGACCCCTTCTGCTTTATTCCTGACTAGCATCCGGGGATTTTCTTCATCCGAGATGAAAACTGTCCTTAGTCAAAGCCTGACGTTAACTACAATAAAACATGTGTCGGATATCGTGATGATGAACACGTTTTTAATACAGGACAGGGGCCGTTGCGTTCATGCCCGTCAGATAAACCTTTCTGTGCCGTGTTATGATTTGGACCATTACTCCGGTAGCCTGTGGGCAGGCGATCTGCCAAAGGGGAAGAAACCCTTCTAGCATCTGAAATGTTCAACCCCGTCCCCATTAACCTTCTCGCCGATGTTTACAACTCACCCTACTATTCCACCTACTATCGCCATGCGGTTTCATTCGCGCCGAGGTTTACAACTTACCCTACTATTCCACCTACTATCGCCACGCGCCGAGGTTCACAACTTACCCTACTATCCCCATGCGGTTTCATTCGCGCCGAAGTTTACAACATACCCTATTATTTCACCCAATACGAATTCACTCACCCATGGGAAGCACTTCCGCATAGAAACGGTTATATAGACTGTTCCTTGAAGCTTTAAGAAATCATTTAGATAAGCACCTAAGCAAGATGCTGTAATGACTGTCATTTATCTTATATTATTTGTTTTGTTATCATTTGTCTTTATTATTATTTGCTTGATTCTCATTTATTATTAATTATATGTGAATTTATTATAATTTACGATTTACCTGTGTTTATTATCTATACCTATGCATTTATTTTATTTCTTATTCACTTTATTATAGTTTTTATCTATTTATTTGTTTATTTATCATTACTAAAACTTTTCTTTCGCATCATACCTGGATATGGACCAAAAGGTCTCCTGTCGGCATGCTCCGCCTTTGTAATCCTTTTCTAGTCCTTTGAGGTGGTCCCACGAGTAATTGTGGAGGCAAAAATGTGGTTCTACTGCTACGACCAGTTGTAGCATCACCTTTTTTTTTTTTTAATGATCCCCGTAGCCCCGCTAAGCATTACCACGCAGGGTCTTCCGAGTATGTTGACTTGAAAACAACTTGAAAATCTTTTAAAGCAATGTGTAGCCTCATACGTATAAGGTGTCATTTTTCAAATTTGAATTGAAAACAAATTGAAAATATTTTAAAGCAATGTGTAGCCTCCTACGTATAAGGTGTCATTTGTCAAATTTGAATTGAAAGCAAATTGAAAATCTTTTAAAGCAATGTGTAGCCTCCTATGTATAAGGTGTCATTTTTCAAATTTGATTTGAAAACAAACTGAAAATCTTTTAAAGCAATGTGTTGCCTCCTACGTATAAGGTGTCATTTTTCAAATTTGACTTGAAAACAAACTGAAAATCTTTTAAAGCAATGTGTAGCTTCCTACGTATAAGGTGTCATTTTTTCAATTTTGACTTGAAAACAAACTGAAAATCTGTTAAAGCAATGTGTAGCTTCCTACGTATAAGGTGTCATTTTTTTCAATTTTGACTTGAAAACAACTTGAAAATCTTTTAAAGCAATGTGTAACCTCCTACGTATAAGGTGTCATTTTTCAATTTTGACTTGAAAACAACTCGAAAATCTTTTAAAGCAATGTGTTGTCTCCTACGAATAAGGTGTCATTTTTCAAATTTGACTTGAAAACTCGAAAATCTTTTAAAGCAATGTGTATGAGGTGTCATTTTTCACTTCATCCTAACCACCACGAGACTATTCAATCTTAGAGGCACCCACCCACTCCCACCTCAGTAAAAGAACCATCACGATTTTTTTTTATTCGCTCCAACCGTCCCTAGTGACACTCTCCTTTCATTGTGTCCGCCTCCAGGGTATTTTATTCATCTTTGGTGGCTCCCAAACCTGACAGTGGACCGCCGCTGCTTGCTTTAATAGCCTCATCAGGAAGATTACCCACGTGCCGCAAAGGCTTCCCTTATTCACAATGGAGACACCAACAGAAGCTCATTTCTATCTTCAACATTCCTCCCACCTACGCTAACCTTCATTCCATACCCTTTAGCCTAATGCACAAAAACTATATATACCTCCCATTATATCAACTGGGTAAAGGTTTTCAAACACAAACACACACACATACACACAGCGAACAAAAATACAAAGACCCGATTCTAACTGCAACAAGTGTATTTCTTATATATACTATCCATACTGTCACCAGGTCACTTCTTTCTTCATGGAATTCACCGTATTTCAAGGTTCCAGGTGTCCCATACAATTAGGCATTACAAGCGATTGCACCGGAACAAAACACCTAAACCCAGGTGCAAATCAGGAAACGTGTGGCTTCACGGTGCCTCTTTAGTAAATCTGTTTCTAATCCTCAGCGAAAATCAGAGAGGTCGAGGGCTTCATTTTTTGTCGAGCGAGATTAAGAGGATTGCGTCGACTTCATGACGCGGATTAACTAGTAAAGATACTGGTCGCTACATCACATTCTAATTATCATGCAGAATGCTTATACAGTTTTCTTATGCAAACGTGATTAATGTGCATCAATTACTACTAATTCGTAAGGACGGTATGTGTGTGTGTGTGTGCGTGTGTGTGTGTGTGCGTGTGTGTGTGTGTGTGTGTGTAAGTGTGTGTATGTGTGTGTAAGTGTGTGTGTGTGTGTATACATATATATATATATACACAAAAAAAAATCACAAAACCATGTGATCCATTAAATTGCTAATAACCACAAATGAAACCGGAAAAGAAACTATAATTCCCAAGCGCTTTCGTGATATTCCACATCTTCAGGGGAATACGTACGCGTGCGTGTGTGTGTGTTTGTAAGTGTGTGTGTGTGTGTGTGTGTGTGTGTGTGTGTGTGTGTGTGTGTATTAACTAGCTCTGCCATTGAGAATCGAATCTTTCTCTGTGCGACTGTTTACCACAAGGCAAGGACGCTACCATTGTGCTATTCAGGACGTACCAAGAATTTTCTGGAACTTGTCTTAACATATATATATACTGGACACAGAGCAGATAACAATAACGGAGAGGAGAACAACAAACAATGAGAATGCTGAGCAGAGAAACGCCATTGAAAGAGGGAAGGCAAGGCGTGGAGAAGAAAAGGCGAGCGAAGGAAGAGATACAAGAGAAAAGTGACTAAAATAGAGAGGTAAGAGGCAGTGGAAGAAAGCGTAAAGGTTTAGTTAGAGGTATTATTTAATGCAGGGGGGCCCTACATGATAAATATTATTGCTCAATATTCAGTATTGTACAATATTATTTACAAAGTAGGGATGGTACTGAAGAATGACACAAATGAATTGTCGCTCATCCTTCTTGCCAGACATGTCAACAGTCTTCATTACCATCCCTACACCGTCAAAAATATTGTACAATACTATTGCGCAATAATATTGATCGTGTAGGGCCCGGGCATCGAGTGTCACAAGAGGTCAACTCCCCCTTACTTGCCGTGTTCCACTCTTCCGAATGTCGTTTGCATTCACATCTGTCACCTACTCAGAGTGAAGGACTTATGAAGTACTCAACTTCCACATTGGGTAATTTCTTTTGTTCGATCACAATAACCCTTCATTCATTTCCGTGGTAGACCCCGTCAGGAGCGAAGGCATTATTAGATGAACAAGACGAAGGAAGGGGGGAGGGGTGTGTGAAATAAAGACATGGGGGAGTGAGAAGATGAATGATAGAAACGTAAAAAGCGTGAAATTTGGGGCGAGGATGGGGATAAATACAATGGGCTTAAGTAGATGAAGTAAATAATTACAGATCGTGCGGGTGGGGGAAGCCTACTCCGGCGTGACAGAGGGGAAGAGGAGATGAGGGAAGGGGTGTACAAGTGTGCAAGACAGTGCGAACGCCAAAGGGGGAAGAGCTGTGAAACAGAGAGAGGGGAAAACATGTAATGAAGGGGAGAGAGAGAGATAACAATAAATGGGAACATAAACGTACCCAGGAAAAGAGCAGGAGTGCAGGAGTAAGGGGGAGATTATACATACAAAGTCAGAGATAGAGAGAGATTGAGAGAGAGAGATACGAAGAGAAAAAAGAGAAACAAGAGAAATAGAGAGAGAGAGAAGACACACAAGAGATACGAAGAGAAAAAAGAGAAACAAGAGAAATAAAGAGAAAGAGAAAGACGAAGAAAAAGAAATGAGAAATACAAAGAAAAACAAAAGAGAAAGATACGAAGAGAAACAAAAAAGAAAGGGGAGTGAGAGAGAGAGAGAGAGAGAGAGAGAGAGAGAGAGAGAGAGAGAGAGAGAGAGAGAGAGAGAGAGAGAGAGAGAGAGAGCAAGGCGACACACAAGAGATACGAAGAGAAAGAAAAACAAAAGAGATAGATAAGAAGAGAAAAAAAAAGAGAGAGAGAGAGAGAGAGAGAGAGAGAGAGAGAAGAGGAGAGTCAACAACTCGTGGCAACATAAGAAAAGTAAGTCCAAAGAGAGAGAGAGAAAATATCAAAAGCGCGGACGGACGAACGTACGACAAGGCGGTCGAATGGCCGCGAAGGCCTTGAGACGAAACAAGCAGCAGATCGGAAACGGATACAAAGTGTACAGAGAACGGCTCCAGGACAAGAGACAAGAGACTCGGAACGGGAAGAGAGAAGTTCGGAGTGAAGGGTTACAGCAAAGGGGCGACAAAAGGGGAAAAGGGGAGAGTTGGGGGGAAAAGGGCGAGAGTTGGGGGAAAAGGGGAAAAGGGAGACTTGGGGTATAGGGGAAAAGTGGAGAACTGGGGAGGAAAAGAGGCCAGTGGAGAAGGGGAAAAAGAGAGAGGAGGGGAGTAAGGGGAAAAGGGAGAGTGGGGGAGAAGAGGAAAAGGGGAGAGTAGTGAAGGGGAAAAGAGAGATTTGGGGAGTAGGGGAAAGGGAGAGGAGGGGAGTAGGGGAAAAGGGAGAGGAGGCGAGTAGGGGGGAAAGGGAGAGGAGGGGAGAAGAGGAAAAGGGGAGAGTAGTGGAGAAGGGGAAAATAGAGATTTGGGGAGTAGGGAAAAGGGAGAGGAGGGGAGTAGGGAAAATTTGGGGAGTAGGGGAAAAGGGAGAGGAGGAAAGTAGGGGAAAAGGGAGAGTGGGGGACAAGGGAAAAGGGGAGAGTAGTGGAGAAGGGGAAAATAGAGATTTGGGGAGTAGGGGAATGGGAGAGGAGGGGAGTAGGGGAAAAGGGAGAGTTGGGGGAAGAGGAAAAGGGGAGAGAGGGGGAGAAGGGAAAAGGGGAGAGTAGTAGAGAAGGGGAGAAAGGAGAGTAGGGAGAGGAAGAAAAGTAGGAGTAGGTGAGAAGGGGAAAAAGACAGTGAGGGAGAGGGGGGAAAGGTAAGGGTAGGAGAGTAGAGAGAAAAGGTGAATAAGGGAACAGGGCAAAGAGAAAAAGGGTAATTGAAATCACTGTTCTATATACTAAAAGCTTTTTTCCCCCTTATAAGGGAGGTAGCTAAGTCAGAGGCACGTACCTATTCCCACCCACTTCACTCTCTTCCACCACCCTTTCCATCCCCCACCCCTCCCATCTCAGCTCCTCATGGATGCCGGGTCATCCCTGCATCAGTTAACTACCTTGGGTCAAACACAATGCAGCAATGCACCGTTAAGTGACAATAATTCAAAGATCACACGGAAGGAGGCGGTTAGCACTGGGTCGGACGCAATGCAGCAAGGCACCGTTAAGTGACAATAATTCAAGGAGCACACGGAAGGAGGCGGTTAGCCCTGGGTCGAACGCAATGCAGCAAGGCACCGTTAAGTGACAATAATTCAAGGAGCACACGGAAGGAGGCGGTTAGCCCTGGGTCGGACGCAATGCAGCAAGGCACCGTTAAGTGACAATAATTCAAGGAGCACACGGAAGGAGGCGGTTAGCACTGGGTCGAACGCAATGCAGCAAGACACCGTTAAGTGACAATAATTCAAAGAGCACACGGAAGGAGGCGGTTAGCACTGGGTCGAACGCAATGCAGCAAGGCACCGTTAAGTGACAATAATTCAAGGAGCACACGGAAGGAGGCGGTTAGCCCTGGGTCGAACGCAATGCAGCAAGGCACCGTTAAGTGACAATAATTCAAGGAGCACACGGAAGGAGGCGGTTAGCCTAGCACAAACAAGAGCATCAAAGTCAAGCAGAGGTCATTTGTAACTGATGGAGGCGAACGCGCGGCCACATCGACCCAAGTATGGTTGAAACCGATCAAGTGCTGCTCAACACAGCAATGGGAGCAGACATTACGGGAATAGTGGGCAGAGAGTAAAAAAAAATATCTAGAAAGAAAACTGCGAGATGGGGTGATGACATACCTTGCCAATGTCACAAAGAGCTCTGGAAAAGAATTTCAATACAAATGAAAGGAGGAAAAGAGAGGAAGGAGAGTGAAAGTGGTGCGCGAGGAGGAGTCTGGAAGGCACATGTAGGAAGAGGGTATGAGCGGGGAAAACGAACAAACGAACGGATGAAGGAGCACACATACACACAAATAAAGAACAAAATTGGAGAGGAATGTTTTAATCAAATACATACGTACACATACTATATATATATATATATATATATATATATATATATATATATATATATATATAGAGAGAGAGAGAGAGAGAGAGAGAGAGAGAGAATGAGAAGAAAGGGGAAGAACTGGAAGAGAGAAAGACAAAAGGACTATTTCCGTCCAGCGAAAACTTGTTCAACATCACCGAGTCAAGTCGAGACCACAAAGACCAAAGGATCGAATTGTCTCTAACTTGACGTGAGAAGTCTAAGGAACCCGGGGCTGGCTGGCGACGCTGGAGGCTCAAGAGCAAGACCTCCGGGGAACCACCAAGACCAGAGGCGGTCTCCGGCTCCACCAATATACATACATACATATATATATATGTATATATGTGTATATTATATATATATATATGTGTATATTATATATATATATATATATATATATATTTGTGTGTGTGTATGTGTATATATATACAGTATATATATATATATATATATATATATATATATATATATATAATGTGTATATATATATGTATATATATACATGTGTATATATATATATATTATATATATAATGCATGTGAATATATATATACAAACACACACACACATATATATATATATATATATAAATATATTTATGTGTGTGTGTGTGTGCATGTATATATATATATATATATATATATATATATATATATATATATATATATATATATGCATATGTATATTTTTTTTCTTCGAGGTCACAAAAGACGAGTTTTATGGTGAGTGAATGAATGAATGAATGAGGGAGTAAATGAATGGATGAACAAGAAGAATAAAAAATGTGTATATTTCTTGGAGGTTACTGTCAGTTAGGTTTTTGGGCACTTCCCAATACGAGGTTTTCGGAAGTCACCAAGAACGAGGCTTCCAGTGCCTTCGCGAACGATTTTTCGGTTCATCACCAAAACCCGTGGAACCCACGTGCCACCACACACCTCGCGGCGCTGTGGTTACAGTTCTCGCCTGTCACTACGGCGGTTCGGGTTCGACTCCCGCCCAGGGCTGAAATCAGTTCAGTATCGCTGCGCTGCGGGGTGTTACTCAACTCTCGTGGGCGGGGAGTTGTGTGTGTGTGTGTGTGTGTGTGTGTGTGTGTGTGTGTGTGTGTGTGTGTGTGTGTGTGTGTGTGTGTGTGTGTGCGCGTGTAAGGTCACAGTATTACCCATAGATCGGTCATACGAGCTCTGAGCTCTCATCCGGGAGGTTAATAACTGTCGATCACGAGTCCAACACGTGATCCAAGACCATGGTGAATCACATAGGTTTTTCGTGTCATGAAGATCGAAAGTGAAGACGCCATTAGGAATGAGGTCTGCTACCGAAACGTAGATCCTGGGTGCCACATAGTCCCGAGGATTTGGGTGCCACCAAGACCATAGTCTGGGCGGCGCTGCCGAGATGCGAGAAGGGGACAACCGACCACGAGAGTGGAAAGATGGAAGAGAGAGAAAATGGCCTGCGAGGAGGTCGTGCAGAGAAAGAATCTAAGGACCAGAACCGGGGGTGGGGGTGGGGGAGGTATAGAGGGGAGAGGGGGGGGTAGGGATGGGGAGAGATGCCGAGCCTACCAGGGGGAGTGAATATAGCTGGAATGAAAAAAAAATTGGAGAAGAGATGGAGAGGAAGAAATGAGGAGGACAACGATGAGGAAAAAGAAGGGGATACGGAGACGGCGAATAGTTGATGGGAGAGATAGAGCAAGGACGTGCAGATGAAGGAGGAGGAATCCACTGGGGTAGATGACAAAATATAAATAAGACTAAGGAAAGAGAAAGCTGGCGTGGAAAAAAAAAGATGGAGGAATATGCGAGATGAAGCAACTTGAGAGGAAAATAGTTATTACAAAATATGAGAAAAACGACGAAATGGAGAAAAGGGAGACCATGCCAATATGAAAGAGACCGAAGAAGAGGAAAAGGAGAGGAAACAAAATGAAGAGGAAAAGGAGAGGAAATGAAGACTAAGATGGGGACAGAGAGGAAGAAGAGATGGAGAAAGATTGAGGATGAGGAGACGGGGGTGGAGGAGGGTGTGGAGGCGGTGGAAGGAGGAGGAGGAGGAGGAGGAGGTAGGAGGAGAGGGAGGAGGTAGGAGGAGGATGGCGCCAATGAGGAGACGCGGATGGATAAAAAGGGGCAAAAGTCTGCGTGACGACCAGCGGATACAGGGCAGGGCAGGGCAGGGCAGGGAAGGGCAGGGCTGGGCACTCACTCGACGCTGAATTAAAGGTGGACGGCGGAGGCACAACATGCGCTGGAGGAGGAGGACGAAAAGGAGGGGGAGGAGGAGGAACAGGAGGAAGAGGAGGAGGAGGAAGAGGAGGAGGAGGGGAAGGAGGAGGAAGAGGAGGGGAAGGAGGACGAAGAGGAGGGAAACGAGGAGTAGGAGGAGGGGAAGGAGGAGGAAGAGGAGGGGAAGGAGAGGAAGGAGGGAAAAGAGGAGGAAAAGGAGGGGAGGAGGAAGAAGTGGAGGGAAACGAGGAGTAGGAGAAGGATAAGGAAGAAAAGGGGGAGGGGAGGAGGGAGGAGGAGGGAGGAGGAGGAGCAAGAGGAGAAAAAGGAGGTAAAGGAGGAGGAAGAGGGAAACGAGGAGTAGGAGGCTAAGGAAGAAAAGGGGGAGGGGAGTAGGAGGATAAGGAAGAAAAGGGGGAGGGGAGTAGGAGGATAAGGAAGAAAAGGGGGAGGGGAGTAGGGAGGAGGAGGAAGAGGAGGAAAAGTAGGAGCAGGAGGAGGAAGAGGAGGGAAACGAGGAGTAGGAGGAGGATAAAGAAGAACAGGAGAGAGGAGGAGGGAGAATGAGGAGGAGGGGGAGGAGGAGGAAGAGGACAAGGAGGGAAACGAGGAGGAGGAGAATAAGGAAGAAAAGGGGGAGGGGATGAGAGAGGAGGAGCATTGGGAGAAAAAGGAGGAGGAAGAGGGAAACGAGGAGTAGGAGGAGGATAAGGAAGAAAAGGGGGAGGGGAGGAGGAGGAAGAGGAAATAAGTAGGAGAAGGAGGAGGAAGAGTCGGGAAACGAGGATTAGGAGGAGGATAAAGAAGAACAGGGGCGAGGAGGAGGGAGGAGGAGGAGGAGGGAGGAGGGAGGAGGAGGAGGGAGGAGGAGGAGGAGGGAGGAGGAAGATGAAAAGGAGGAAGAGAAGGGAAACGAGGAGTAGAAAGAGGATAAGGAAGAAAAGGGGGAGGGGAGGAGGGAGAGGGAGAAAGGGAGAACAGGAAGTGGAGAGGAAGAAAAGGGGAAGGAAGGTGAGGAAGGAAAAAATAAGGAGACAGTGTACAGTAAAAGTGTTAAAAGAAAATGTAGAACATGATAATGGATAACGCGGAACTGGTATAGGGTCAACTGACGAGGGCATGCGTGGATGAAGATGAGGAAATAATGGAAAGACACAAAAAAGGGGAGGGGGAAAAGGGTATGATAGAGAGGGAAGAGGAAAATGTGTATATATATATATATATATATATATATATTATATATATATATATATATATATATATATATATATATATATATATATATATATATATATATATATATATATATATCGAAAGGTAATGAGCACAAATGGAAAACAATAGGCAAAGATAGTATGAGAAATAGGAAGAAACGAAAGCGGTTAAGAGGGAATTTATAAAAAAAAATGTACTGATGATCCTCGACTTACGATCTTGAGGCATAACGAACGAAGCCTCAATCCTACTTTACCAGATTCAAAAGTAAGAAATTCAACATTATTAGTATTACAATTCATTTTGTTTCATGTATCATTTGCAATGTGTCTTAGGATAAGAAAACATGTATTAACTTTATAATACTTACTTATGCATATAGATTCCTTTTAAATTATGTTGAATAAGGACTTTCGAGTATTTCGAGATACGAACGACTGTAAAAAAAAAAAAAAAAAAAAACATACACAGACGTCGTAGATCTCATTTCTCCCTTGTCCAACTTTCAGGTGAACAGTTATTTGCCACATCTCGGACGAAATAAAATTTTCCGTGATTTAATCTTACTAAAAGCTACAGAGCTTGAATCTGCCCTAGTATGCAAGTGAATATGATATGATTTTCTTGAACAACACACAGACACACACACAAACACTAGAACACACACACACACACACGAACACAGACACATACACACTTACACACACACTTGCGTTCTTATAGTTATGTAATTCAGACTCGACATATCTCCAAAGATGCGAGGTCAAAAGACTAGTGACACAGATGATAAAAAGCTTAGTGCAATAGCAGGCTTAAAATATTCAAGGAGTCCAGCGTGCGCGGAGTGCGAAATATGTAATAATGCTAAATAAAAAAAAAATGACACTGGATGTCGAAATTCTGATCCCGGAGCAAAAAGGTTAAAATATGAGTAATATCGATGTCATGTCAGGCACACGCGCGCGCCACACACACACACACACACACACACACACACACAAACACACACACGCGCGCGCGCGCGCACGTAATTTTAAATTATGCAACACATTTGCATATCATATATGTATACATGAATACACACTCCAGCTCTTCACGAACACACACACGCACACGCACACACACACACATTTTCACTTACATGCATATATACACATACACATACACAGAAGGGAGCTCGTTGACCGAGCGCCAATA
>NC_134812.1:38414989-38437489 GCF_046742065.1 Oratosquilla oratoria
AAGTACACCATCGTGATTATGAATTGAAATCTATTGAGTGTAAGAGGCCGGTAGTGTACGAATGGAAATGAGCTAGGGTATTAGAATAATTCAGACTCGACGCCTGCTCGAGGGCAATGTTATGTCTAGGTGAGGGCGACGTTTGTCTATGTAAACACACCGACGGTGGTGACTGTTTTTATAATCGCTTATGAATCACAACATTGTAAGCGCAGGTTACCTTCGTTTGACTAATGCTGAGGTAAACAATTTTTGCTAGTGGCATTGAAATGGCTTTCCGGATTGGTGCAAGGTGCAGAAGGAGAAAAAAACTATTGGTGCAGGAATTCAAAGTCACGCCCATAAGGAGTGACATTTATTTGAGAAGTCACCGAAGATTGGTTTAGAAAAATTAGTGACGTCAGACGAAGGTAGCTCAGCGTAAGATACGGGATCTCTTCAGACGTTCTATAGAGAAGAGATAGGGAAGATATAGGGAGAAGATATAGAGAGGGTGTAGAGAGAGGATCAGGAGACGATGTAGAGACGAGAGAAAAGAGATCCCGAGTGTAAGCTGAAGGTGAAATTACAGTGAAAGAAGAAAGAAAATTCACCCCCCTTTTATTAACCCAAAGGACGAGAGGAATAGGCATGGGGCCTAGAAAATAGTGAGACTACAGGAAAAAGAAGGCATTGGGCCTACTACTTAAGAGGAACTTGAATATTAGTGAACCTCACGTAACGAGAGGCAAGGGGCCTCGAGACGAGTGATATTACAAGTCAAATTTAAGTGACAGTGGTGACTAGGGGAGGTGAAAGTGGTGCTCAGCGGTGGAACGAACGATCTGGGTGTTAAACACCTCCGAAGAGAAGTGGCGCCTGAAGTCTACGGGAACAAGACAACCAAAATCAAGAGTGTATTACGACTACGAGAGAAATCTACAACTTCAAGTAACTGCTACGTTGGGAACAAGCATTCTTCAAGATTCTTCAAGGAGATCATCATCTACAAGGCGGTCTTCAAGGCAGAGTGTGTGATGGAGGAGGAACAACGTCGTTGAGGAATGACAAGACCGTAGAAGGACGTCAAACCAGACATTGACATCACGAAGCGACATCGCAAGCAGCCAGGCTAAAGCAAGGTATTAGTAAAGTATGAGTACCCCTCAGAATTCTAACGTGTTGAGACACGAAATTCACACATCAAATACAAATATTCCAAAATTCACAGGAGAGTCTAACACATATGGTGTAAACAAGTTCCTAAACCTCATTGACACTCTTATAGTTAGTAAAAATATAACAAACGAGAATCGTAAGATTGAGATTCTCAAGGAGAATATAGATCCAGAGCATGGAAGGGCGAGGTTTGTCATTAACTTCCAGCAAATGGAATCAATTAATCAATATGATGATTATAAGAAGGCATTTATCAAGCATTTCATGTCCAAATGTGATCAGGATCCTATTAGATCATTGGTAAAAATGATTAAGGAAGTTAGGACAAGTGAAACTGACACAGAGTACTTAGCTAGATTAGATAGATGGTCAAAAGACATGAATTCTATCTTGAAAGATTCAGACTGGATAGAAAGATCTAGTGAGAAGATGAAAATCTCACAGGTAATCAAATTGATTACATTTAGCTTATTGGCAAAGAATTCTGATGACTTAACAGCAGAAAGGCTGTACAAAGATTTAAAATCAAATATCTGTTTAGGAGAAGTAGATTATCTTCTTCAAGGATACAGTGAGACCAGAACAATAAACCCATATGTAATGCCTATAAATCAACAAAGCCAATATAGGAACTCTAGAGAGTTTAAGAAAACAGAAGTAGGACATAGGCGGCATGCTAGAAGTCCATCTAGGGATAGGGATACCAGAATCCTTTGTTTTAATTGTAATGCTTGGGGACACAAGGCACAAGAATGTTTTTATGGGATTATTTGCAGAAATTGCAAATACGAAGGTCACAATGAGTATCAATGTAGGAACCCTCCATTCTGTATTTACCATAATAAAATCGGACACAGAACTCATGAGTGCCGAAATTTTCGGGTACCCCCAGGGCTAAGAGGAAAACCCCCAGACACAGAATAAACCATTTCAGACCTCCCCATATATATACCGATAGGCGGTATTGTGTTAAATATGGGAATGCAAGGGAGATGAAAGAAACTGACAAACTGATAATTACTGTTGGTAAAACTTCTGTAGGACCTCTCATTGCGGGTAAAGTGTTCAATAAGCCTATTCAAATTTTTATTGATACAGGGTCTGTAGTTAATGTAATTACTAGTAAAGTTTTAAACCAGTTGAACCCAGGAGTGAAAATGTTGGAACCAATCCGTTATACATTGCAAGGTGTAACTGGAAATCAGTTAAAAACATTAGGCAAGATTGAGCTAGAAGTTGCCTTATATACAAATGAACAATTGTACATCCCAGTGATAGTGGTAGAAGAGTCTGTTTTTCCAGGAGATTTATTGATAGGATTTGCAACTATGAGAAAAGAAAACATGGTAATTTGTCCTGCTGACTTAGGAATTTTAGTGAAGTCACAGTTAATCCCATTCTTAAATCAACCAGACTTAAGACCAGTGACAGGAATCAATGAATCCTTAGATAACATTTCTATCCTAGATAGCGAGGCCGAGCGGTCCAATCCTACAGAAAGTAAAACAATTTGTGAACCCAACTCAGAAGTTCAGGAAATCCCAGAGATTACTAAATTATTAACCACAGATGCCTTGAGAATTGCAGATTGCGGATTAACAAGGTCGACATTGTTACATCCCATGTCAATTAATAAGGTTGAAGTGTGTTTGAAAGGAATCAATGTAGACTCTGAAGTAATTACAGTCCCAGAATCAGTTAAACTTAAAGGATTGAAGTGGGATTCAGGGATTTATAAGACAAATAAGAACAAAGTAGAAGTATTAGTAATTAATACTATGAATAAAGAGATAGTTTTAAAGAAAGGTACACAAATAGGATGTATTCAGGTGTGTACTAAACCTATTAAGATTTTAAATGAGAATAGTGAGGAGATAGAATTACCAACTTCATCAATTTGTTCAGTACAAGAAGGCATAGACTTAAGAAATAGATATAAAGAATTATTACAATCAACTAATTGCCCTGAGTTGGATGAAGCTTTATTTGCTTTGCTTATGAAACATAAAAAAGCAATTGCTTTGCCGGGGGACGCCTTAGGCAAAACAACTGTTTTAAAACATCACATTAAGTTAAAACCAGGAACACAACCTATCTACATACCAGCCTACAGAGTTCCTCACTCTAGATTAGCTGTAGTAGATAAACTCATCACTGAAATGTTATCACAGGATATTATTGAACATAGTAAAAGTGAGTGGAATTTTCCGTTGATCCTAGTACCAAAGTCTGATGGGACTATGCGACCAGTTATTGATTACAGGGAACTGAATAAGCACACCATTCGTGACAGGTTACCATTACCCATTATCGGTGACATTTTGAGAAGTTTGGGAACTGAGAATAGATATTTTAGTACTATAGATATCAAATCAGCTTTTTGGCAAATAGAATTGCATGAAGATTCAAAAGAGTTCACAGCATTTTCTACTACAACAGGACATTATGAGTTCAAGAGAATGCCATTTGGGTTATGTAATAGTCCATTAACTTACATGAGATTAATGAATACTATTCTAGATGGATTGTTAGGAAACACTGCCAGTGTATTTCTAGATGACATTTTAATAGTTTCTCAGACTGCAGTGGAGCACTTTAAGAAATTAGATTTGATATTCTCAAGACTAGGAGAAGCTGGGTTAAAAGTAAAACTTGAAAAATGTAAGTTCTTGCAAGACAGTGTCATTTACTTAGGACATAAGATAGACAGACACGGACTAAGTACAGTAAATTCAAAGGTGGACGCTGTCAAGAATTTTCCAGTTCCGACCAATGTAGACAAGGTTAGGAGCTTTTTGGGATTAACAGGATATTATAGAAAATTCATTCAAAGTTATGCTGACATTGCTAATCCACTAAGTTCTTTGTTGAGAAAGGACTCAAAGTTCATATGGGGACCTGCGCAACAGCAAGCTTTTGACAAGTTGAAAGATAAACTCACAAGTTCACCTATTTTAATTTTCCCCGACTATGAAAAAGAATTTATTCTTTGTACTGATGCGTCTGACATAGGGTTAGGAGGCATACTAATGCAAGAGAGAAATGGAACTTGGAAACCCATAGCTTACACATCCAGACTTTGTAATAGTGCGGAGAGAAACTATTCTATAACTGAAAGAGAAACTTTAGCAGTAATTTATTCTTTAGAAAGTTTTAGGGATATGATACTAGGGTATCCCATCAGAGTTTGGACTGATCACACAGCTATTCAGAACTTATTTAAGCATAAGAATCTTAGAGGCAGACTTGCTAGATGGTTTGCGATACTTCAGTGCTATGATGTTCAATTTAATTATATTCCGGGTAGAAGGAATGTAGCAGATCCACTTTCTAGAAACATTAGTCAACCAATGACTGGGACTGGATTGATTAATTTTGTTTGTAGTATAGAAGAGTTAGTAACTTTAGATGAAGAAATGCTAATAAGAGAACAGAGAGATGATGAGACATGTGATTCAATAATCAAGCATTTGATGAACCCAAGAGGAGATCCTCCAAAGCTACCAAAGGGGTATAAGATAGAGGAATTTCATTTGATTAATGGAATTTTGTATAGGAAAACATTTGTAAATGGGAAAGATATTTCTAGAGGTCAAGTAAATCAGTTAGTTATACCACAAACTCTGGTAAATGAGATATTGAAGTTACTTCATGATAGTGATTGTAGTTCACATCCTGGAAAGGATAAAACTTATAGACAAGCACAACTTAAGTACTTTTGGTTAGGTATGAAGAAAACTATATATGATTATATAGAAAAATGTGTAAAATGTGTAAAGGTGAAAGGAAATACACCAAAACCTGCTCCTATACTCACCTATCCCATTCCACAGAAACCTTGGGAAAGAGTTCACATGGATACTTTGGAAGTACCACTAACCGAGAACGGCTTTAAATACCTATTTGTTGCTATTGATTATTTTTCAAGATTTTGTATATTACAACCCATAATCAATAAGAAAGCTGAAACTATTGCTTCCGTAATCTATGATCAGATAATCTGTAATTTTACTACACCTAACATCCTAGTTTCAGATAATGGGACTGAATTTAATAACAAAATCTTGGAAAATCTATGTAATGTGTTCCACATCAAGAAAGTCAATATACTCGTTAACCATCCCCAAAGTAATGGAGTAGTAGAAAGGTTAAACAAAAAGATAATTATATGTCTTAGAACACTAATAAGTCCTCATAGTGTAACTTGGGATACTTGGATTCCTTGTGTTAAGTGTACTCTGAACAATCAAATTAATGTAGCAACTGGGGATACACCTCATTTTATAATTTTTGGGGAGGACAAAACTCTGCCATATGAAATGTTGACTGCAGAGCAAAAACCCATATATAATATGGATGATTATATATCCAATAGGATAAATACTCTTCAAAGTATTCACCAAAGAGTTAGGAAACATATGCAGGTGTATTCACAAGAGATGAGGGAACAACAACACAAAATAGCTCGTAAACTAGAATTGAAAATTGGGGAATTAGTAATGGTCAAAGCAACCTCACCCAATAATAAACTTTCACTAAGGTACACTGGTCCATATAGGGTAATTGATTCTGCAGGTGGAAACAAGTTTAAACTTAAACATTTAGAATCAAGAGAAGAATTGGTAGGACATTTAGATGACATAAGGAAAATTAGCTTGCAGATCTATGAAGATGATTATAGTAATACTTTGTGCATAAATATTGATAACCCTGGAGAATATGGAGAATATTATAATGATATTTTTCAAGAGTTGAACATTAATCTTGATGTATTTTACAGATGAAAACTGCCTTATTAATAATATTAAGTTTGGTGAGTGCCATGGACTGGAATCCGATTCGTCCTGGAGCATTGGTACATCATCAAGGTAACCTAATCTTGGTTGATAAGGTAGTAAGGGTAGTTCTTGATTATAAAAATGTAACCAAAATTAAAGAAAATGTGGACTCCATTAATAAAAGTTTGCAAATATTAAAACAGAACATTTCCAGTAAAGATGTTAAGGATAGACTTGAAAACAAAATAAAGGAAATAGAGGATAAATTGCACATCATAGGTTCAAATTTCAAAAGCAATGTTAGACAAAAGAGAAGTGCAATAGTAGTGGCTTTAGGAGCTCTTGCTGGTTTGGGAATTGCCAATTTTGCCTTCCTTGCTGACTTGAAAATTTCAATAAATACATTAAAGGAGAAAGTTGGAAAAATTGATGAATTACAATCAAGCATTAAAAACATTGAGGAAATGATCTCTGATATTTCAGATAACTTAGAGAATCTCAGCTTGAAACAAGGTGAACAAGAGAGTACAATGCAAATATTTTTGTTACTCAATACTATGCAATTGAAATTATCTGAGATGCAAGTTCAATTGGAATCTTTTGTACAGGATTTAGTTATGGCCAATTCGGGTCAAGTAACTTCTTCTCTCCTTCCAATACCTCAACTTATAAAGGTAATTAAGTCAGCAAAGAAGGATTGGAACTTTGAACCTTTCTTTGAAGAAGCTAATATAGCATTATATTATCCATTGCTAAACTCCTACCTTAATGTTACTTCAGTTATTATTGAAATCCCGTTCTCTTCCAACCAAAGATTTAACTTATTCAAATTGAAACCCTTCCCATTGAAGGTAAATGGTTCATTTTATGAAGTAGATATTCCAATTGTAGACCCAATCAATTATATCCTTTCTGTAGACAATCTGAAGGAGAGCAGAGTCTCTAATGACAAGTTGAAGGAGTGTAGAAGATTTAATAGGAATCTTTACCTCTGTCATTCTTCCATGTTTGTGTTCCGTGAAGCTTTGAAAAATTCATGTGAAGCCTCTCTGGTTAGGAATATTTCTGTTATGAACAATTGTCATTACCAACGAATTTTGGTAGACCAGATCCCTCATTGTAACATACAAGGATCTCATTACCTGTTTTTCCCTAACAAGACAAAGGTATCAATAAATTGTCCCGGGTTGAGTCCTAAATTGGATTTGGTTGAAGGTCTTGTCTCTATTCAAGATAACTGCGAATTGCATGCAGACACTATTTCCACCATTTCTAATACCCTTAATACAATGCATTTAACCGAGGACACCTACATTTCAACCTTCAACTTCACATTGCCTGAAAACTCCCCTCCCTTGAAAATTAAGAGAAGACCATTGTCAAGATCTCCCTCAAATGATTTACCTATGCTACCACTCCTTATCATACCCTTACTTTCAGTGTTAGTGGCAGCACTGATTGCCTTTGTTGTATTCCGGAGAATGGCTCTGTCAAAGCAAATCAACCATGTAACCGCTTAATTCAATACCTTATATATATATTGAGATGCATGTTATTCACATTTATAGGTATTATGTTTATGTATTATTCACAATTTATTGCATGAATGATGTATTTTGGAGGGTAGATTAACAATTACGCAAGGGTAGATTAGCTTATTCTAGAAATATATTAGCAAGCCCTGTAAGAGGGAAATAAGAATTGGTCGGGACGACCAAGGGTAGCTGCCGAGCCCTGTAAGAGGCCGGTAGTGTACGAATGGAAATGAGCTAGGGTATTAGAATAATTCAGACTCGACGCCTGCTCGAGGGCAATGTTATGTCTAGGTGAGGGCGACGTTTGTCTATGTAAACACACCGACGGTGGTGACTGTTTTTATAATCGCTTATGAATCACAACATTGTAAGCGCAGGTTACCTTCGTTTGACTAATGCTGAGGTAAACAATTTTTGCTAGTGGCATTGAAATGGCTTTCCGGATTGGTGCAAGGTGCAGAAGGAGAAAAAAACTATTGGTGCAGGAATTCAAAGTCACGCCCATAAGGAGTGACATTTATTTGAGAAGTCACCGAAGATTGGTTTAGAAAAATTAGTGACGTCAGACGAAGGTAGCTCAGCGTAAGATACGGGATCTCTTCAGACGTTCTATAGAGAAGAGATAGGGAAGATATAGGGAGAAGATATAGAGAGGGTGTAGAGAGAGGATCAGGAGACGATGTAGAGACGAGAGAAAAGAGATCCCGAGTGTAAGCTGAAGGTGAAATTACAGTGAAAGAAGAAAGAAAATTCACCCCCCTTTTATTAACCCAAAGGACGAGAGGAATAGGCATGGGGCCTAGAAAATAGTGAGACTACAGGAAAAAGAAGGCATTGGGCCTACTACTTAAGAGGAACTTGAATATTAGTGAACCTCACGTAACGAGAGGCAAGGGGCCTCGAGACGAGTGATATTACAAGTCAAATTTAAGTGACAGTGGTGACTAGGGGAGGTGAAATTGAGTTACACCAAGGAATGTGCCGAGAAAATGGAGAGTACAAAAACGACAGGCAAGAAAATACTCTAAAGTGAACAAGTAATCTAATGAGAAGAAGGGGTATGCAAAAACCAACCAGAAGGGGCAGAGTCGAACTCACAAGCTCATCAATAAAAGGCAGAAATAAATTACAAGTTGACCAGACAGGAAAAATCATTTGTAAATGTGAAAGTATTCTAAAGTTACTGGGAGATTTTTTTTTTAACAATAAGGATGAGAGGATATTGGCATACGAAGGATCTTACTAAGAACTTTGCTTTTCAAACGCATATTAATCAGTCTATTCATCTGTAGACGTTAGTAATGTACCCGAAATTATAAGTGAACAAGTAAGACCTGTTCAAAAAAGTATGAAACCAGTGAAAAACAAATTAAAATGTTGGCATGTCGATAGATCTTCCAAAATGGGCCGGGACTGAAGTATTGAAAGCTTTCCAGAATACAGGCGCAACGCTTTTGTGATTTCACTCCGCGAGAAAGATTCCAGAAATACTTATCGACCAATTACTTTATCAAACGAACTTTTAAGATTCTTAGGAATACGGTAGATGAAAACACGCGAAGAGATACTCGTAAGCGGGGTTCTGAGGCGTAAACTCCATTACAGATTTCTTCAGACAGTGAAATAAATAATCCAGAAAAATGACAGAATATAATAAACGTTTGTGTTAACTTCTGCAGATTACAACAAAGCCTTCAACTCTGTAAAGCAAACTGCATACGCAAACAGGGTGCAAATGAACACACTGCAAGGCTTCAAAATATTTACACGAGATACTGCTGTATTTTCACTACATAAGGAATGGGGGGAGGGAGAGAGGGAGGGAGGGAGAAAAAATAACAAGGCAGGGTGACACAATCTCACTCAAGTTACTTACAACTTGCCTAAACGTGATTTCCAAAGAGGTATATTAATGCGTAATGTTCTAATCACTCGGAGTTTCGCAATGGCATTCTTCTCGTCTGAGAGACATCAAAAGACTTGCAAAATTTCTGAGTGACTTGAATAAAGTAACTCAAAGTAAGCTTTAAGTTGAATATGAGTAAAACCTATTTAATGTTCAGTTCGACAGTTAAAGCCATTACAGTCGATGGTGCAAACAGAAAACCATAATTAGGCTGCCTGCTAGAATATAAAGATCGTGATAACTACGTATAAAAGCGTACCTAAATTTAGTTGGAAAATGCTTGGCAAATACATGAAGACAATGAGAGACCCTGTATGGCTGAAACGCACAGAAAGTTACGAGAGCCTTAGAAACTAAGGCGTTGGAGACGAAGCTAAGGAGTGCACAGAGGAGAATGGAGAGATCAATACAACGAATAACACTGAAAGGTAAGAAGAAGGCATGTTAGGTACGAGAGCAGAGTGGAGTGAAAGATATCGCGGAGGCGATAAAAGAGTGATGTGGAACCGAGCAGGCCAGGTCCTCGGGAAAGAGGACTAGAGATGGAGAAAAGGTGCTCAGACTGGACGCCGCGAGATGGGAAGAGTGGAAGAAGACCAGACACAAGATAGAGAGATGAGATAGTTAAGTTTCCAGGAGAAGCCTTCTTCACCAGTAAGCGTGCACGTACACACTCGTACACAAAGGCTCAACGGTGTAGTGGTACCTTTCTCGACAGCTAATTCAGCGACACGAGTTCGAGTCTCGCACAGGCCTGGAGAAGTTTCAGCATCGCTGCACTGCCAACAGTCATCCCCAACTCTGGTGGTCAAGGAGTTGGGTGTGTACAAGTGTGTAAGGTCACAGCACTATCCACAGACCTGACCATATATGAGCTCTGAGCTCTCATCCGGGAGGGTAATAGCTCTCGATCACGAGTTCAACACGTGATCCAAGACCGTGTGGAATCATACATATACATATAAACACACACATACACACATCTTACAAAACTCGACTATGGGAAAACGTACATCTGTGTCAAAGTGGCACCTGCCCCCCCTCCCCACACACACACACCTGGGTGCCGCGGAGTGCCTACGGGAGTGCTCCACCCATCTTCCTCCTCCCAATTCACCTGCCAAACGCGCACGTCGCCCTTTTCACGTTCTTCAGCTAGAAACGTTCGCGCTGCCTTGCAATCAATACAGCCTCCACAACAGTTAGTTAGATTGTTTGTGAGCGCACGCGCACGCAAAGGTTTATGTGTATGATTGTGTGTGTGTGTGTGTGTGTGTGTGTGTGTGTGTGTGTGTGTGTGTGTGTGTGTGTGTGTGTGTGTGTGATTCACCATTGTCTTGGATCACGTGTTGGACTCGTGATCAACAGCTATTTCCCTCCCAGAGGAGAGCTCAGAACTTTTATATGACCGACCTATGGATAATTCTGTGACCTTACACGCACACACACACACACACACACACACCCAACTCCCCCGCCCACGAGTTGGAGTAACGACTTGCAGCGCAGCGATACTGAAATTATTTCAGGCCTGGGCGGGATTCGAATCCGGACCGCAGTAGTGGTGGCCGCGATTGCTACCACTCTACTGTGCCACGAGACGTGTGTATGTGTGTCGAGTGTTTACATGCTTGTACTAATCCATACACATACATTAACGCGTGGGCTGTCGTTCATGTGTGAACATAGTCTCCATGTGTTTATTCCAAGGTTATACTGGATTTTGCTCGCTTGTTGTAACGCTGGAATGCTACAACTAAAACTACTCGAGCGTAATAGCAATGCAACTGTGACACTTCATATGGACCTGATACTACAACCATCCATTTCGTTTCATTTATTTATCTATTTGTTGTGTACAGATACGAATGCCACCAGAAGGCGGTTGGCTGCAGCCGAAGCCATAATTAAAGCCCTGTGCTTTTATACTCATAAAGCCAGGGCAAGTGGTAGTCAACGCTGGCCGTTAGGAGATAGACCCCGAGTCCAAGTTGTCACGATTGAGACTAAAGCTCAATGTACAAAGCGGTACACAGATGGGGAAGGGTAGAGCGGAAAGCAATGCCTCAATGACCGATGATCCTGCCGGAATTGAGGGACTAAAGTGCACTGCATTGCCACAAGGGGTGGCGCTGTGTCCTTGCCCTCTTACCGAACCCACAAGTCGGGACACATCGCTGATTTATACGAGGACGTTGTGTGTGTGTGTGGGGGGGTAACCAAGACGTGCTAGGGGATGAGGAGTCTAGGGGACGAGGAGTAAAGAACGGAAAGATGGAGAGAATGGAAGTAGAAAGGAAGAGAACCGAAGATATGTGAAGAGTATGGGCAGGAAAGGGTGGCGAGTGGGAGGGATCGGAAATGAAGGGAGAGAAGGGAAGACGCGGGAGACGTGAATGAGAATGCAAGACGAAAAGTGAGGGGAGAAGGGAAGCGAAGGAAAGGGAAGTGAAAGGAAAAGGGAAGGGTAGTGAAGAAAGGAAGTGACAAGACCGGAGTAGAGAAGGAAAGGGAAATGAGGAGTGGAGAGGATTTGAAGTATGGGGAAAGGAAAAGACTCATAGAAAAGAGGAGAAAAGAAGGAAGGGGAGAGGATGACAGGTGAAAGATGGTGACGGGGAGAGAGGATTGTTGAATGGGAATGGAGTATGTTGCAATGCGAGGAGAGATGGTGCAATGGTGCAAAGGCAGACAAGTAGAAGAAAGGAAGGTAACAAGGTGGTAAAAGATGAAGATGAGGGTATAGGATGGGAAGGTAGTGGTAGGAATCCAATGCTGTCGGGGGAAAAAGCGAGCACAGCGCCAGTACCATTTATTTATTTATTTATTTTTAACATGCGTATTTCGAAGATTACTTTAAAAAATCAGATACGTGGAACCCCAGCACAAGAGAGAGCGAACTTACTGGTTGACTTTTGCAAAAGGTAACTGTACAGAAAATGGAGCAAAATAGTTTCACAAAATCTAGTGTTACGTGGTCTCCTCAGGAGGGGAGGCACACAATTACGAGTTCTGAAGAACAGTTCACATGAAAATTGCAGCAGAAAAAGAGATAAAGCAGCGATACTGCTGTGACCATGGAGAGGCTCAAACTCTTCAGCAAGAAAAGAGGCACTGATAAAGCTTTGGACTCAGGAGTACCGAGTGACGCTCACTCCAAACATGCGAAATGTACTCCATACAAAGCCGAACGAGTCCCACTGTATTGGGTGGGTGTAGGTGACAATCAGTGTGGATCAGAGTGGATCACGCGCAAGGCTGCATGTTTCACGGTGGAGAAGTGTTAATGTGGACCGCCATGGGATTTTGTCGAATGGAATAAAGCGAAGGGTGGAGGCGAGTGAAAGGGAAGGCACAAACACTCGTTAACACGTAGAAACGCGATTGCTTGTCATCATGCAATGTTCCCCTTACTTCAGTAATAACTGGGCAATTATGCCCATACCACACAAATAAAACCGTTGTCATGTCCTATACTCCCTACTAACTACGAATTCGCGTTCTTTTCTCCGTGACTTTTTTTCTTTTATGATCTCGTCATGATTGGACTTGGCATCATTCCAAATATTATCAAGTGAAACATTGGAGGTGACGCAAGCATAGATTATATATATATATATATAACAAAGTAATGTCGTAGCACATTGGTAAAATTATACTAATGACCCACTTTCGGAGAAGAATAGACGAAAGTAAAGAGATCCGTATATTTCGATCACTATCTGTGATCCTCTGCTGAAGAGGATCACAGATAGTGATCGAAATATACGGATCTCTGTACTTTCGCCTATTCTTCTCCGAAAGTTGGTCATTAGTATAATATATATACACACACAAGGTGCAACATAAATGAATATAAAAACCTGGCGACAAACTGAATAATAGGGAAAGGAGGCACTGGTGGCGTAATCGGAAGCGTCCTGGTCTCGCATTCGCTTACTGTAGTTGTGAGTTCGAGTTCTGCACTCTCCGATTCCCAGTAGCAACACTTATATGCTCCAATATTCCAAGCGAATATGGTAAAGGTGATGGCTCCGACCACAGGTATACGCCTCCTAGCGTTTTTATTTTTATCTATTTATTTATTTTTGTTTTTTACTATTAATATTATTATTCTTATACAGTATGGAAGGGGTCTAGCTAGCCTCCAAACCCACACAGATCTAATGACGCCTTAAGCCCTTTTGTCCTTACAATTACTTGACTATTCTATTAAAAATAAGGGCGACTCCATGACAGTTCAAGCTATTTACTGCCTATACTTTAGCTGAATCCACCAATACATCGATAAATCTATTCTACTTCAACGATCCAACTCATATAATCACAACTATCCTCTTCTGGTCTTGGTAAAAAAAAAAAAAAAAAAAAAAAAAAATCAATGAATGAATTAATAAATAAACAAATACATAAATATTGATATACAGCCCTGAAGAATTTTGTGCTTACTAGGTCTTTCTGCCTACAAGTCCCTTCCGTCACCATCCTACACCTCCGATATCCTCCTTTAACGTCTACAGTTCCACACTAATCGTTATTTTTCTTGTGGTCTCACTTGGTATACAAGGATACATAAACCATTTCAACAGAGACGTTCTTAACTGAATTTCTTGCACACACACACACAAAAGACATGTTTTATTCCACTCATACCAAACTATTTCATTCAAGTATGGCATAACCCTTCTGTAGCCCGGAGCTTAATGCGCACACTTACCTATGAAGCTGTAATGCATTTTGCTGTAATGCGATTACGATGACTTAACGTAAAGCGAGATGTTGTCAGGTGTCTCGTGGCACGAGCCTCAGTGATGTCAAACGTGGATCTCCTGGAAATCCTATTCTCATGTGCTTCAATTTGCGCCGAGGCGTTATAAGCTGGCACATGAGACTTCCAGTGGTAATTTGTGAAGATCACCTGCATTAAGTGTGCACATCCTCTGTCGTTAGCGAAGAGTCTACTGTCTCGATGAACCACGGGCATATTGAGGTAAGGTCACACTTGTCCTTTCACTCTGGCTGTCCATCTAGTCATTTCATTAAACACAGTGGAACCTCTGTAGCAAAAAGGTTTGTTGGATGACCTCGATTCACCCATTCCATCCCGGGTGGACACTTTTCCTTTCACTCTTGGTGTCTTATATACCAACTCGGCACCGAAGAGGCTATGATGAAAAACGTCAAATATACCCTTGGAAGATTCAATGAAGACCTTACCATTGATCACCTAAGCTACGATATGCGAGACAATTTAGATACTGAAGACAAAAGACATCGACAGGTGGTATTGCTGCTGTCTAATATGAGGAGATGCAATATTGTCTTTTTGAGGAGCATCCCCGAGGACTGGCACTTGATACCCAATCATACTCCGAATTTGGATCGAGGCTGGCTTCCTATTGTAGGTGCTCTGACGTTCCTATACTGTATATGGATAACCTGAAACTTGCCATAATGAGGACACAATTTTTTCCTGCTCCCCTCCAAATATATATATATATATATATATATATATATATATATATATATATATATATATATATATATTAACAACCGCAATGCACTTTAATTCTAAGCCATCAACATCGGGAGACCCAATGGAGGCCATAACCAGAAACTGAAATGTGGTACTGCCGAGGACTCGAACTCAACTATCACATGACAAGTGACGCAGTGACTTTCCAACTACGCTATCAAGAGAGATTCGAGTCCTCGGCAGTACCACATTTCAATTTCTGGTTTTGGCCTCCATTGGGTCTCCCGATGTTGATAGCTTAGAATTAAAGTGCATTGTGGTTGTCAAAATGTATCTCTAATCACTGGGACCCATTCAGTGTTGTGCATACACACACACACACACACACACACACACACACACACACACACACACACACACACACACATATATATATATGCTTGAATGAGTATACTGAATAGTTTTGATCGACTGAACCTCATTTTGTCCTTTAGTCGGACTCTGTTAAACTAACGAGGACATATTCTAACCAGAGTGAAGTTGTTTAAACGAGTTTGAACATGGTACGGCATAATTACCACGCAATTCATAAACTCGTCGAAAAAAAAAAGAGAGAAGAAGAATGTGGAGTGTTACTGACTAGACACCAAAAAAATAGAAAGCTTGGCTGTGTGATGCTGGGCAAAAGGTGCAGAGCGACGAGTTAGAGAAGACATCAGGAGCAACGTGACAGTCGTGCGGCATGTAGAAGAGGTAGGAAGACGCCTTTGTTCTGCTGTGGACTCCTAAAGAGCTGATGGTTGAGATCATAGTGCTGATAACGCTGATGGGTGCTGACAAGTACTAATGGGTGGTGGTCGTTGGTGGTGTGGTGGGGGTGTGGGGCAAGTGACGCTAGAAAAGGCGACGATAGTGACGTTCATGATAACGACAATGAAGACGACAACGTTGAAGCACCAAGATGGAATCGGCAACAGACGTGCAGACGATAAGAGCCCAGTTCGGCGGCTGCACGAGACCACAGACACAGGTCATTGATCAGCACTCATCACCTTGGCGACTCAAAAGCGGCATGACTCACAACTTTAGTCTCTCTAAGGTACTAAGAAACAAGCACGTAAGACCATAAGCACACAACAAATACATGACCACATCTGCGGATGCACACTAGTGTGCTTAGAATAAATAAAGGTCATGCAAAGTTGTTGTGTACTCACTACACACATACATTATACATACATACATATATATATATATATATATATATATATATATATATATATATATATATATATATATCAAATCAGCCATCCGAGTCCACTGCTGAACAAAGGCCGCGAGATAGGAAGCGTTGAAGAGGGAGACCAGATAGAAGGTGGAGAGATGAGATAGAGAAATTTGCAGAAAGTGAAATGGCAGAGGTTGGCGCGGTCGTGTGAATCATGGAGTGCTATGAAGGAGGCCTTTGGTCAGCAGTGGACTCAGGATGGCTGATTTCATATATATATATATATATATATATATATATATATATATATATATATATATATATATATATATATATTATAATAATGAACCACTTTCGGAGAAGAATAGGCGAAAGTAAAGTGATCCGTATATTTCGATCACTATGTGATTCTCCTCAGCAGATGAAGAGGATCACAGATAGTGATCGAAATATGATATCTTTACTTTCGCCTATTCTTCTCCGAAAGTGGGTCATTATTATAATTTTACCAATGTGCAACATTACTTTGTTGTGATATATATGTTTCATTAAAAGTGATGGCTAGTTGTACATTAATAATTTTCTTAAAGGCATTAGAGAAAAACTCCTGCCCAAATACACTGACAATATATATATATATATATATATATATATATATATATATATATATATATATATATATATATAACTACAAAGTAATGTCGTAACACATTAGTAAATTTCAACAAAAACCCACTGTGGTGGATAAGAAGAAATGAAATAAATAGATTCCAAATCTATCTATTTATTTCATTTCTTCTTATCCAACACAGTGTGTTTTTGTTTAAATATATATATATATATATATATGTATACATATATATATATATATATATATATATATATACATTCAGCGATCTTACAGAAACACTATTGATGAAATACGAAACGCATTACCCCTTTGCTGTGTTTCTGGACTTACACCTCTATTCTAGCTGCAACCAGGCTATTTCATTTATCATTTTCTCTCATGTATTCCTCCGCACTTATCTCAATTAACTCCTTCGCTACGTTTTCGATTCCATCCTGGCTGTCAATAGTCTATCCACTCTCTGGGCTTGTGACGTCACACTGACTTTTTTAATTTTGAAATAGCGTCCCAGGGCTAAAGAAACCCACATCGCCTTTAAAGGATTACAAAGGATTACAAGGAAGGAGCATGCCGACAGGAGACCTTTTGGTCCATAACTAGGTCGGAGTTGAAAAAATTATAATGATAAATAAAAATAATAATACAAATAATAACAAATAAAATAAGTAGGTAAAGTTAAATGATAAACAAACAGGTAAATAGTAAATAATAATGAATGGACAGATAAATAATAATAAGTAAATAAATAATAAACAGACAAAAAATACATAAATAAACAAATAATATACAATAAATAGCAGGCATTACAGCATCTTGCTTAGGTGTTTATCTAAACGAATCTCAAAACTTCGAACTTAACTACATTGCACTGCCTATGCAGGAAGTTTATTCCATTAATTAACTACACGGTTGGCGAAAAATTTTCTACACACTTCCAAATTACACATATTTCCTGGCAGTCTGAGACCATTATTTTTTGTCTGATTCTCATTCAGTGTGAAAACTGTGTCACCTTTGTTGTTGTCAATTTCCTTTTTTAGGGGAAAACAGATTCGTATCTTTTAGTCGATTTTCCTATGATTTATTTTTGATATTTGGAATCAGTTTTGTGAACGCAAGGTTTTGTTTATAACTAATGCATCCGTCTAAAAGCCTAATATGCATTCTGTTCTTCTCTAACAGATATCTAACACAACCCAGAAACTCTAGCATTCTTGAAGTGTTATTTCATCAAAGACTCTAAGCATTATCATCAATTAGGAGCATACGCCGGAGGGCCGGGTCACTTTACTCACAAGCCATGGGCAACCCCCACGATTTCTCCGAAGATGTTCACATGCAGCCACCTTTCCTTCTCAATCCAAACAACCCTCGGCAGGTTTGATCGACCCGACCCAGTCACGAGTGTCCCCTTTCTATCCTCCATCGAGAGCTGTCTCTTGTGGAGACATCCCTACGACTGGGATCATAATCAGGGAAACATACCACATGCTCACATAGCCGAGGTTGATGTTCACAAGTTGTGCAGGAAACATACCTAGACTGATTCTCACAGTCTTTGGTTTGATACATACTCATTCCAGCGATATCCCTTGATTCTGGTAGCCCAAAGACGATGAGACGCCTCTTCAAGTCAGCATTCAATGTCCATGACTCACAACCGTACAGCAAGCCAGGGAAAACAAGTGACTTGAAGATTCGATTCCTCCTGCATAAATATCGACAACGCCATATACTCTTGTTGGGCGAGTACATAACACCATGGGGAATGTATCTGAAGCTTTGCAAAACCTCAATGTACTCGCCACATACATGGACAGCTTGATCTGTGTCATACACTAACCCCACAGACGCTGGGTCCAAGAGAACTCGAGACCAAGCGGTCGCGCCCTCCCGTGGAGCAACTCGAGGACCTCCAACGACTTCGCAAGAAGCACAGCATTAGCATCAAGGACAAGGTTAGTGACTTCGAACATACACATTCCACATCTTTCATATCGAAATGCAAACACACTTCTCCTGACACTCCTATTTCATTTACAGTGACAAGTACTTTTATTAATGTAACATTCATGCCCTGTAAAAGAATATGCACTTTTTCTCTCTTCCCCGCTCTCCAATCCACCTCTCTCCCCTTTATTCCCTCCATATCTTTCTCCTTTATTCCTCTCTCTTTCTTCAATATATAAATAAAAATATAACTCTTTCAAAATGATTCTGAAATGACCTCAGCGGTGACGGTGTTTGGGGGACACTTCTGTAAGGGTGATTGGCTGTACAATACCGACTACCGATACGGTGCCAGGAGACGAAACGGCGAAGAAGCGTAAAGGCGTAGACAGAGGTACCTATGGAAGTGGCTAACGGCTACCAAGGGTACAACGAAGACGTTGACAGCTAGACTAAGGGACGAGCACAGTAAAACGTTTCCTGGTTTGTACGCTGACAACAAGACCTTTAACGTGAAAGCGTCTATACGCGAGTTCCAAAGGAAGGTGATCGCCTTCAAATCAACTCTAGAGAACGATAAACAATTCGAATACAGTGACGATATGTTTGACGGATTGAAGTGTTCGGACGATATGATAGATTAGGATTCAGAGGCGTTTATGCGGCATTACTTCCTCAGGATATAAGAACTTCATTAAACACGGTGCAAAGTCTGATCACTAGGACTTGCAGATGCATTTCTTAGACAGACTTTTCAAAAGGTCAAAAAGAACTTTTATTTGCAACAAATACGATATGAGAAAGGAAAAAGCTGCGATTAAGCATAAAAATGAAAGGAAAAAGAAAGTTATCGTACACAACGCTCCATCTACCTCAAACCAAGAACATAACTCTTTCAAAATGATTCTTAATGACCTCAGCGATGGCGGTGTTTGGGGGACACTTCCGTGATTCTCTGATGATCTACAGTATACCGGAACCACTAAAGAAAACGGAGAAATAGTAACGAAACGACCACGCAATGTAGTATATAAGTTCTTCATGAATAATTTTTTAATTGAACACGGAGTAATCAATATCCCTGAAGACGCATTCAAACTAATAGAAGAGGCTATCAAGATGATTATGCCAGACTACGACACCGATTACGTGTCAAGCACTGGAGATTGATTGGAGGATGTTGAGGAGGACGTTAAGGAGGAGATTTTGGACAAACTAAGGGAGGAAAATAAGGAACTACACGAGAAGTTGGAGAAGAACAAGAAGTTGGATCAGATCTTGACCATGATCAAGAGGATGAGCGATGAAGACAACGATGAAGAACATAGGCCGCCCAAACGTAGTTTTGACGCAGAAAAATACTCTGAGGTAGAATCTGACGAAGGTGAACCGTCTACTAAGAAAAAAGGTATCTGTTGAGTTTATGGCCCGCGAGCGAAGCGAGGAAGCGCCGCAGGCCAAGCAACCTGCCGAAGCCGCTGCTCGTTTTCTGGATAAAAAAAAAAAAAAAAAAGAAAAAAAAAAAAATCCCCTCTCACTAGATACGTAAGCATTCCCTTGCTCCTTCTGTCTTTGCCTCCACCCTTTTACCTCTTTCTGATTGCCCTCACAAAATCGTCGTTCTTACACTTCGCGCTTCCTCGCTCTAAAGTATATTTGTATTTGTGACTTTTTACACATATGCCTTTCCCATAGTTGCCAAAGAGAGAGAGAGAGAGAGAGAGAGAGAGAGAGAGAGAGAGAGGAGAGAGAAAGATAGAAAGAGAGAGAGAGAGTGAGAGAGACAGAGAAAGTTGGCTACGACGAATCGACGGAAAACTACTATCGACGCCAAGGAGTCTCCACCGATCAGCCGGGTTTCCATTCCCTTTTCTGTGCCGAGGCGACGCACTGTGCACTGTACTCACTCTGTTGAGTAGTAAATCTAGTCGGAACGACTTTTTCCTGTCATTTGAAAGACCCCATCCCACATACCGTTTAAGGCTTATCAACTATGTTAACCTTTACGAAATGCGCGGCATATTACCAGCTAAAAAGAAACAACAGTACGAAAAATCGTAACTTAATGAAATGTAAGACTAACAAACCAGTTCATCGGCAACACTGGTAAAGCAAACATTCCTAATGTTCCCTTCCACGCGGTGACGTACTTAGTGAAATTTGTTCTGGCTAAGTTCAGGCAGTTCTATTATTCAGAAGGCAAGGTCGGGGACTACAGGGAACCTCGAATGACCGTGGAACTCCCGTCCCCAGTCTACTGAATAAACCTGACTGCCCCAAGTTACACCTTGAACACACGTCGTCACCGTGTTCAGTGGGTTAAGTATAAACAAAACGAATATCAAATCTACACGTCGAGTTTTCGTTCCCCGGATTCCTCCCCGCAGCCACGGCACCCCTCTACCCAACACAGACCGTTCCCCTTTCGCAAAACTTCCAGCCCCCGAAGTACCTCGAGCCTCCACGGCCCCTTCCGGCCACACCTGCCCTGTGTACACACACAGAAAGGCTCCCCCCTACCACCTCATACCTCCCTCCCCGTCCCTCTCCCACTGCCACTGACGTCACCATCAGGTGGGCGGTGCCAGGGCGCCGCCGACTGCTCCATGTCTCCGAGTTCTCCTTCCAGCAGCATACACAGTAGAGGGCCTTTACCATCGTAAGCAGTCTTCATTAACCCATTAAGGTCCGTTATCACCTTTCAAAATGTTCCGCCAAGTTAACGGCTATGGGTCTTAGTCATCTTAGAGGAACGTCTGGGTGCTAACGGGTTAAAACTAGTCTTTATATGAAAAGGGCTTACATTAGCACGTTCAGGGAGTGTCACCTTTAAAGGTTTTCGTTCAGTATAACGCCAGACATTTTGAAGGAGCTCCTGGGGTTTCAGTGATACAAGCAGCTTCAATTACTCCAAAAAAGGTCCAACCTCACGCTTAAGGCTTTTGTTCTAAGCAAAGACTATTTTAATCAGCTTAGAGGGGCCCCGAAGCGTTGAAGAGTTACGGCTCAGGAACTAGTCAGGTCCTTCCAATAGTTTAGTTGAACTATCATGATGAAAATTATATGTTAATTATCATTACTGTCAAAAGGAGCAACAACTGCATCCCGTTAGTGATGGATGGCGTCTGTATTATTTGCTTGATTTTCATTTATTATTATTATCATCAGTCAATTTATTATTTACTATTTACCTGTGTGTTTATTATTAATTTTATCTATTAATCATTATAATTTCTATTTATTGTTTTTTTTTTTTTTTTTTTTGCATCCGACCTAGTTATGGACCAAAAGGTCTCCTGTCGGCATGCTCCTTTGTAATCCTTTATAATGAGGATAGTAATAGTGATAATAGAGACGACAAAAACGACATTGAAAAGTTATTTTAAAGAAGAACTATCTAGGGAAACATCTTTAGAAATGGATATTTGCAACCTTTCCATCCTGTCTACCTCCACCCTAAAGAGCCAAACTACTCAAACTACCTCCAAGGTAGCATCCCCGAGATGAAGGTGTCCAGATTCCTGACGGCGGCAACCAACTTTTAAGTGCAACCCATCCTCATTTTTTAAGCACGTATGCTTAAGCGAACACTATTAATACCAAGTCAGCTCACTCTACTTCCACAACTCGACCAGCCGCCTCATCGGGCCTCTGACGTCATCTGGCACGAGATCCGAGTTGACTGACTCCATCAGCATCAGCACCACTGTTCTCACGACTCAACAGTAACCTTAAAACAAACAATTGTACATTTTGTTTATATTATTTTATATATTCACTGTTAATGAAACTAAACGAGTAAGTTGACTTGTAAAAAGAAAAAGTAAAATACCATTAC
>NC_134812.1:38439989-38454989 GCF_046742065.1 Oratosquilla oratoria
AAGCATCATCGACATCCTCGCTACGGTGAGATGGCGCCCAGGTGAGGTCCTACACATCATTTATTCTGGCTAGCGACGTTACCCAGGGGGAGGCTCAGTATAAAACAGGGTCTTGTAGCCCATTTAACTACAGCCGTCTGGGGTTAGCCAAAACAAAATATGTGCATTAGAACACCACATGGAATGAGATTTCGTCCTCCTCCTCTTCCTGGTCATTTGCCGGTTGAAGAAACGACCTCAGGAAATGAATAAAAGGAAATCAAGTTTTTGGTTGAAGCTGCAAACAGCTGCGCGTAGTTGCCCACACAGCTGCACGTAACCACCCGAGCAGGAGCCACTAAGACCCGTGGTCATAAAACTGGTCGGGTCCCCGATACCATAGTGCACACGACGACGACAACGCCCTTGTCGTGTGTTCGAGCAAAGACAATTGTTGCTTTACCGAAAAAGACGTTCCCAAGACTCGAATCTATAATATACTATCATACTTAGTTGTGGGTTCGAATCCCGCACTGTTCTCCGATTACCACCAGTAACTGTTACCTGCCCCAGCAGTCCAAGTGCCTAAGGCAAAAGTGCAGGCGTAGGCTGCAGCTATTCAGCGTCTCCTGGCGTAGGCTCATCACTACCTACCATAATGTACATTTGGCTCATCGGGAACTTCTTCCCTACAAGAAATCTTTAGTCTGTTTTTTTCCAAAGTCCCCCTACAGTTGAATGAAATTATCTGTATTTACTTGGAATAAAATCCTTAGAATGGTCGCCAATTAACAACAACTATCGCGTACCGGCACGAAAACTAAGTACTCAAGCGAATGATTCATAGTTCTGATAATTTATGTTATTCCTCTTGTGAAGAGTAAGGTTTCTCTTAGCTGAACAAAGTCGACTGACAGCCGTTAAAATACAAATCCTTTACAACACGGGGAGTTGACAAGGCCCACGTTGACAACAAAAAGCGCAAGAAGACACTACAGCGATCATGCTAAGTTCAGATCACCATTAATCTCATCTTTGTAATGATGCTCTTAACATATTATGATTATTTTCTTGTTAATATATATATAACATATATATATATATATATATATATATATATATATATATATATACATATATATATAACATATATATATATATATATATATATATATATATATATTCCCCCCCTAAATTCAAGTCATCTCGATAAACCCCATCTCTGTAATGATGTTCATAACTGAGCAATTTTATTCTGCGGAGAATTAAGACTATCGCACCTTCCCTTAAGATGACACACTCAAATCCTGTCTAGAGACAGTCGAACTTATTCAGTTATGGAGGGATTATGATTAGGACTACCTCATTTAAGCCATTTGGTACAACACTTGAGATATTTCCTCTCGACAATTTGATTAAACTGATATTTTTCTGTTCTGATGCCACTCGATTTTACTCAGTTGATGTGCAAGATCTCGAGCTGAAGGATTTTGGGCAACTTCAAATCAACACTTTAGAGATTCTCTTCTGAGTAACTCCAGTCAATTTTATTCAGCTCAAGACACGAGCCTGTGGTGGAGAGTCCGATCCGAAGCGTGCGCGTGGGGGGGTTGGGGGGGAGGGGGGGAGGGGAGGAGTCCAACCAGGGGAGTAACCTTGTGTGCAACAAGAGAGACCAGCATTCAGTGGCGGTGGTAACGGGTGCAAAATCAATAAGACAAACTGACAAACTACACTTGGAGTCCTTAGCGTGTAAATCAATAAACGAATAATACTTCCCCTTGTTGGTCAGGGACGGCGGTGGATGGTGGTGGTTGTGGTGGCGGTGTTTGTAATGGTGGTTGTGGTGGTGGTGGTTGTGGTATAGGTGGATGCGATGGTAGTGTTGGGTGAGGTGGTAGTGGCGGTGGCAGTGGAAGAGGACGACACCATTATGGCTGTGGTGGTGGATGTGGAGCTGGTTTTGAAGGCTGTAGTAATATTGATAAGGTGGTGGTGGTGGTGGTGGTGGTAGTAGTGGTGGTGGTGAGCCTGGCGATGGTGGTGAGGGTGGCAGGGGCAGCGGTGATAGTTGTGGTGGTCATAACTCATTGTTTTTGAGAAGTTGATTTTGGTGTTACTGACAGCGATACTGGTTTGGGTGATACTGTTACTAAGTAATAGTAACGTTAGTTGCGGTAACGGCGGCGGGGAGAGTGACACGTGTAACGGTTACGCCAAGTCTGGTGTAAGTGACAGAGGTCGGTAACGGTTAAGATGGTGACTGAGGCAATGGTGGCGGAGGTTGTGGTGTAGGTAGAATCCTTATGTGGGCCGATGACATCACTATTCCCTGGCGGTTGTGATGACCCGGAAAACGTGGTAATACTGCATCACAGGCGATGATCGACAAAAGTTATGCATAAGGATAGGAGGTGAGTGAAGTTGCAGGATGCGTGTTGTTGGATACCAAGGGTGATGCTACGAGGGTGGTGCCAAGAAAATGATGCAAGGTATAATGCCAGAGAGCTTACAAAACGGGTAGTACTAGAAAGGTGCAATTGTACCGTAATAGTGCAATTGCCATGACAATAATGCTCGTAGAACAGTGTCAGGTGGGAGATATGGCGATGGCGCAAAGAGGGTGACAGCAAGATTTGGTTGCCACAGTCGTAGTATCACAATGACACTGCCATGAAAATTACGTCATGAGGCGGTGATGACGTCATAAAAGCAGTACAGGTTGCAAACAAATTGCAGACGAGGAGAGTTAGGCCAGACTGTGTGGTGGAGGCAAGGTAGGTGGGGGAACTCAATCGCTACTGAAGAAAGGTAGGATAATGAAGTTTGAGTTCTAATGAATTAGAAAATGGACACTGAGAGATCGATAAGTTGTAAGGTATGATCGTGAGGTTGAAGCTGAGAAGGTAACTTGGTTGGAGGTCATTTATGAGGCGATTACTAAGTTCGTCCGGGATCCTCCGCATGGACACGGTGGGAGTTCAGACGCCACCCACGACCCCCTGTCTGCCTGCGAGGGCCCCGCGCCCAGTCGACAAGGCCCTCCCCCACCACGAAACAAAGTCAACAACGACGCCACTGATGACGACGTCGCGTCGTGTTCCTCCTGGCCGTGAGAGAGCGTTGCAACACACTTAGCAACCAACTCCGGTTCCTGTTGCCAAGGAGGCGTGTGACGCAGTTATCCAACCAAGCCAGCGGCGCCTCCATGAGCTGGATTAAATATAAAGGACATGCGCGCAAGCACACGTACACACAGACACAATGTACGCACGCAAGCACGGACGCGCACACACACACACGTAGTAAATCATGAGGTCACAACATTACCCAGAGATAGGGCAACATAGGCAACATACGAGCTCTGATCTCTTATCCGGAGGGTAATAGCTGCCGATCACGAGTCCAGAACGTGACCCAATTGAATCACTATACGAACAAACAAATTTTATAACGCCTACAATGTATTTTATTTTATCGCCGACGGTTCACCAGGCCTTCTATCCTTGACGAAGATCAAGATGGAAAAGTAAGTAGGTGTGGGCTAGTTAGTGGGGTGCGAGCGTGATATCAACTGGCGTGTTGTTAAGATATCAGATTTATACAGTATGAGGAGGGGTGATGGATACTATAGTTTGCACAGGAGCTTTGTCTCCTGAAGCCAAGTGTAAAGAGGTGATAGAAGAATTGATGTGGGTTCTCCTTAAACAAATGTAATCAAATAGTTGTCTCAGAAGAGGGATGAGAAAATAGGAGGTTGTTGTGAGTGACTTGAGTAGGTACAGCGTTCAGTCAAACATGGGAATTAGGGAAATATCACAAGTGCCTGCAGAAGGGTTGTCTTTCGACACGAGAAAATCATTGGTTATGCTGGTGAGAAGTACAAGAGAATGTTCTGTAGTGTCAACCAGAGTGGGGCAGAAGTCTAATGCAGGCAGGGTGAAAGAATTAAAAGGAGTGGATGCTGCATTCCGCGTTGCTTTGTCGGCTCATTCGTTACTAGGAATGCCGACTTGGGATGGCACCCAGGAAAAGGACAACGATTTATAGTGGGAAGAAATCTGGATGCGCCACGGGTGGTTTAGGGGGATAAATGGGTTGCGGGTGGTAAGGGTGGGAAGGTGGTGGTGGTAAGGGTGGGAAGAAGGTGGTGGTAAGGGTGGTAAGGTGGTTGTGGTAAGGGCCTCTACTTTTCTGATGTGCAAACGTAGGTCAGATGATTATGAAGGATGATGAAGTTAAAAATAAGGTGGAAGGCGGCAGTAACAACAGAATTCGGCAGTGAAGACTGAGGAAAATGGGGTTTGATACCTGGATTCTGTGTCTGTGGGAAATGACGCTGTATAACCTACTCAGCAGTAAAAGTGAGATAATTTTTGAGTTGATGGAAAATAATTTTTTTTTTTTTTTTTTTGACAGCAAAGCCCAACTAAAGCAAGGGCAGCCTAGGATCCCGGATAGGTGTTGTGACTGGAAGGAAGCTGCTAGTTATTTCCAGTATAGAGAGCAAGTCTGTCATACACTTGATGAATCAACTTGGGAGGAAGTATGGGTCGGGGTCGTGATGGTGAATCGTATCGCTGAGCATATGCATGGGTGAAACATAATCAACTTCAACCAAATTCAATCAGGATGAAACATAATCAACTTCGTTCGGGTTCGTTCCTCTTGAAAACTGCTGTATTCCACGTCTCGGAGACAGGAGACTGCGTGGTTCTTTCCACAATTTGCTTGTTTGCTTGGCTTGGGCGTGGGGAATCATTTGGAGGGCCCCCAGCAGTGTACATGCATGACCAGGGACAAAACTATTCGGTATGACCAAAGCGTTGGCAATTAACCATGTAGTAAGCGCTGAAACTATCAGTTGTTTTAAAAAACGATTAGACAACTTTATGGATGGGAATGACAGGTGGTGATGGATACGGAGCTGCCTAGTGTAGGCCTTATGGTCTCTTGCAGTCTCCTTCATTCTTATGTTATGTTATGTTAATTAAAACAGCAACATGTCCGTGGGTGATTTTTTTTTCTTATTCGGGATGACTGGCATTCAGCCAATAGATTGGGCAGGAGTTTGGGATGGGTTAAGTCATTATCTGGGAGGGGAATGGAATCTCTATATACCCTTTACTGTTCCTTTAAGACGGAACACTCGGGTTAGTTTGTACTGTGAAAGTTCTTGCAAGAGGTATGGCTGCATACATTGTTGTAACCTTGGGGCGTTAATCACATTTAGGACTAGCGTATTGGCAAGAGTTGACAGGATTTTTTTTTTTTTTTTGGGGGGGGGGCACGCGCGCTTTGGATTCAAGACCCGTTAGAGATGCATTTAACTGACTTCACATCCATATGAAGAGATTTAATTTTTATTTACTTTAAAGACACTGCAAAGCTATTAGCACTGGTGGTGTTAATGACCAAAAATATTGGATAGTCCAATAGGTCGGGGTCTCCTTCGTTCCTGTATGGTCGAAATGAGGACCGGAGAAGGGTCTGACAACGTAATGTCTTTCAACGGTATGGGAGAAACAGCTGATAAATGAGATTCAGAGTGGGCGGTTATTATTCCATTTGCTGGTGGGAGGGGGGTGGGGAAGGTAACCACCAACATCATCGTGTCTAACCGGTTCAAGGCCTGGTAGGGAGGCCCCATTGCAATGTTAAGAGAGGAAGTGGAATTGGGCAGGTAAGTTAGTGCGAACGACTGATGAGCGATGGAGCAAGTGCGTTACTGAGTGGACGCCGCGAGATAGGAAGCGTGGAAGAAGGTGGAGAGACGAGATTGAGAGGTTTGCAGGAGTGACGTGGCAGAAGTTGGCGCGGTTGTGTGAATAATGGATTGCTCTGAAGGAGGCCTTTGTTCAGCAGTGGACGCAGGACGGTTGATTTGATTGATTGATTGATTGGTATTACAAGGCGGGACGAGTTAGCAGCAAGGGTGAAGGGTCTTTGGTGAACCTGCGAAGCCTGCTGCTTCCTCCTTTCACCTGTTGGTTGATCTGTTTTATTGCTGAGGGCGGCTCTGATTGAGAAAAGGTACCCTTTCTTGGTGAGTGGATTCTGTAAGACTTGTCAGACATGCTAAGCGGCTGCCGAGCCTTACTGCTGCACTGTCCCACTAACAGCACCTCTACCGTCCACGTACGAGTTGCGACTAGTCTTCAAGATATATTTTTTTCCTACCCTCACTATCACGTGATATCGGCGTGGGGCTTTTTTGCGTTAGTTATAGAGAAGAGCGCTCCTGTCAGTGTTGTACTAAGCAAGGATTACATGGACTGATAACACAGTCAGTCACTCAATCGCAGTCACGTATTCTGTTTTAAAATTGTATCACTGTGGGATGGTAGCATACTATCAGTTACGAGCCCAGGGCTACTTGAGCCTTAAACATAGGGACTGGCTTTGATTGATGCACCCCCGATGCTCCTCCGAGATCAAGATTACTGAATGAAGATCACCCACTCAGGCCTATCTATATACCTAGATGTGTTATATATATATATGTATACATATATATATATATATGTATACATATATATATATATATATATATATATATATGTACATGTACACTGAATGGTTCCCAGTGATCAACTGATATCTATTTTCAACCACAAATCAATTTTTAATTCCATGCCATCGCAGTCGAGACTGAAGAATCGCTCGATGGAGACTTCCGTTGGAAATTGAAACGTTGACAAGCCGAGGATTCGAACCCAGCTAACCCGTAACAAAGTTACAGTGACTTAAACCAATGCGCTATCTCTCTTGATAGCGCAATGGTTTAAATCACTGTAACTTTGTTACGGGTTAGCTGGGTTCGAATCCTCGGCTCGTCAACGTTTCAATTTCCAACGGAAGTCTCCATCGAGCGATTCTTCAGTCTCGACTGCGATGGCATAGAATTAAGTGATTTGTGGTTGGGAAAAAAAAAAAAAAAAAAAAAAAAATATTTATATATATATATATACACACACACACGTGTGTGTGCGTGTGTGCGCGCGTGTGTGCGTGGAAAGGGGAGCTGTGCTCGTGGTGTGTCGTCTTTGTATCTCGCAGTGGCTAGTTTGCTCTTAAATTCGTGTACAGGTTTTGCACACACAAATGTTTTATCCATTTTGTTCCAGATATCCACCACTCTGTGTGGAAAACTATTTTTTTCAGGTCTCTTCTATAACTATCCTTTTTGAGTTTCTTATCATGTCCCCTTGTATTTCTTTTATTCCAATTTAGTAAGTCCTCTCTATCAAGGACTTATGTGCCTTTCATGATTCTGTAGATGGTCAGTAGGTCGCCTTTTTCTCTTCTTTGTTCCAAACTCGGTAATTTCAATTTTGCCAGTCTCTCCTCATATGACAGGTTTGAAAGTGATGGCGCCATTTTCGTGGCTGCTCTCTGGATTCGTGTATGTGTGTGTATGTGTGTGTGTGTGTGTGTGTGTGTGTGTGTGTGTGTGTGCGTGTATGTATATGTTCACGTATGTGTACACACGCTAGGTATGGTAACGGGGAGAGGAGACAGGATCCTACGAGGAATGGTCCTACGAGGAATGATCTTGAGACGGGGTCCTACGAGGAACGGTCCTTTCTTGAGACGGGGTCCTATAAGGAATGCTCCTTTCTTAAGACGGGGTCCTACGAGGAATGGTCCTTTCTTGAGACGGGGTCCTACGAGGAATGCCCCTTTCTTGAGACGGGGTCCTACGAGGAATGGTCCTTTCTTGAGACGGGGTACTACGAGGAGTGCTCCTTTCTTGAGACGGGGTCCTACGAGGAATGCTCCTTTCTTGTGTACTACAATCAGGCAAATGCACGCAAACACAGACAAACGTGCGAGGTCAACTCCGGAAACACGCGGAATACAATCCAGGTCGAAATGCTGGGCAGGAAGACACAAAATCTAACTAAAAGCGAGCTGCCACTACACTAACGGGAAGCACGACGGCCACCCTGCGGTGGCGTCTCTGTATGCACAGGTATGAAGGAACCACAGGTATCCGGCAGCTGGACAAGTGGAGGGAGCGGGAGAGGAAATCGAATGGGGAGTGTCTATGGGAGGGAACGAATACACTAAAATTACAGTTGGGGGTGATGGGATGAGATGAGACATGAGATGGCTAAGCGAGCATGAAATGGGCAGGAGGTGTGGGGGGGAGAGGGGGGGGGAGAGCGCGAGAGGGCGGGAAGATGACGCGAGAAGGAGGCTTTAGGCATGCGAGGGGACCCGAGACCAAGAGGAGGAAGGGGATCGAGAGAGGGCAATGACGCGTGGTGAATGCGAGGTCGAACAGAAGTAACTGAAACGCAGGTGAATCAGGGGCGCTGAGCGGCGCACCAGGAAGGAAAAGGATGTATCTGGATGGGCGGGCAGCTGGCAGCGGAGTGAAGGAAAGAAGAAAGGAAGAGGGCTATCTGCCTGCGTGGGTGGGTGGTATTTTTTTTTTTTTTTTTTTTTTTTTTTTTGGGTGTGTGTGTGTGGGGGGGGGTGAACTGAGTTCGGGATGTTGCGGGGAGGGGATTGTCTGGGGTGGAACATAGAATGCATGAAAAAAACACTTTACGAACGGCAGAAAACAGACATGAAGAAGTGGGCCAGATAAAGATGGATGGCAGCGACAGTTACAAATAAATTATTTAGTTACCTAGTCCATTCAGTCTATATATATATATATATATATATATATATATATATATATATATATATATATATATATATATATATAAAATCACAACCTTTACATAACTACATAACATTAAATCGCAATAACAAGCGAGGTCTAGCACAACAGAATTTACCTTTAGTAATGAAACGTTTCCGCAAATACAGAATACAGTCTGACAGATAAAATTAGTATGAATACTTTAGGGGTGGATAGCATCTAGGGTTGTAAAATTGGAATGCATGGGAGATCAAACCCTAATGCACTAAAGAAGCAAGGAAAGAGACGGGGCAGGGAGATCAGGAGATAGGAAGAGGGATTGTGTGTGTATAGGTTTCACTATTCACCATGGTCTTGGATCACGTGCTGGACTCGTGACTGAGTTATTAACCTCCCGTATGAGAGCTCAGAGCTCGTATGACCGATCTATGGGAAATACTGTGACCCTACACGCACACATCCCCCAAACTTCCCGCCCACGAGAGTTGGAGTAGCAACCCGCAGCGCAGCGATACTGAAATTATTTCAGCCCTGGGCGGGATTAGAACCCGGACCGCCGTGGTGGCAGGCGATAACTCTAACCACTGCGCCATGAGGTGTGTGTATGTGTGTATGTGTGTGTGTGTGTGTGTGTGTGTGTGTGTGTGTGTGTGTGTGTGTGTGTGTGTGTGTGTGCAAAAGAGAGAGAGACGGGGGGTTGTCGGGAGAGCCCTTGGAAATATGGGACGGGTCAGAAAAGGGAGGAAATACAAGATCAGTTATTACTGCGTATGGGACGTACGGGGCACTGAAACCCTACAGAAACGAGAGATGAGGAAGAGGAAGAGAAAGAGGAGAAGTGTGAAAAAATGGCCCAAGGGAGGAGGGGTGGCAGTGTAGGAGAACCAGGAAGTGGAGGGAGATGGAAAAGGAAGAGAAGAGAGCTTAGCAAGTCAAAGAAAGAGAGAAAGAGAAAGAAAGAGAGAGAGAGAGAGAGAGAGAGAGAGAGAGAGAGAGAGAGAGAGAGAGAGAGAGAGAGAGAGAGAGAGAGAGAGAGGGTGGGGGGGCAGGAGGAGATCGTAAACACGGTGAAAAGAGACGAGGATCAAAGGATGACGTGAACAAGGGCAGACGAAGGAGGAAGGGGAAACGAGGGGAGAGGAGGGAAGATGAGGAGATATGAGGGAAGACGAAGAGAGAGGAAGGAAAGGAGAGGACGGGATAAGAGGAGAGAGAAAGGAGAGAAGAAACGAAGAAAGCGAATGGGAGAGGAGGGAAAAGAGGGGAAACGAGGGGAGAGGAGGGAAGATGTGGAGATATGAGGGAAGACGAAGAGAGAGGTAGGAAAGGAGAGGAGGGGATAACAGGAGAGAGAAAGGAGAGAAGAAACGAAGAAAGCGAATGGGAGAGGAGGGAAAAGAGGGGAAACGAGGGGAGAGGAGGGAAGATGAGGAGATTTGAGGAAAGACGAAGATAGAGGAAAGAAAGGAGAGGAGGAGATAAGAGGAGAGAGGAAGGAGAGAAGAAACGAAGAAAGCGAATGGGAGAGGAGGGAAAAGAGGGGAAACGAGGGGAGATGTTGAGTGGTGAAATGAGGAGAGAGGAGAGCTGGGGAGGGGAAGAAAGAGGAGGACAGGAGAGGGGAGATAAAAAGATGAATAAAAGAGAAGAGAAAGGAGAAGACAGCAGAGAGGCGAAGGAGAGGAGAGTATAGGGTCAATGGGAGGGATATGGAGAGGAAAAATAAACAAATAAATAAATAAATAAAATAAAAAGGGGGAGGAACAAGATGGGCAAGATGAGGCAGTGGGAAGATCAAAGGATTAGAAAAAAAGTAAAAAATACATTGAAGAAAACGAGTGATCCAGTTTGAACATACTCCCACACTCGTAAACCCAAGACGATGATGAGGAAGAAGCCAAGAGGACGAAGAAAAAGAGAAAGAGGAGAAAGACGAGAAAGAGGAAGAATGGGAGAATGAAAAAGAAGAGAAAAAATGGAGAAAAATTGGAAGGATGATGGTGAACGAAGAAGACAGGCACAAAGACCAAACCGTCTTTCTTCATCCAAACTCAACACACAAACACAAATAAACACGTGCACACTGTAACAGCCCAAACATAAACCCGTTTTGAACACCCAAGGCTGATCTAGTATTGCTAAGCTTGTCAGCGACATGACTGAAGTAAAACAAGTTTATTTCTTTGGCCTCTTCGAATCGGCGAGGCTCTTTGTCTTGATCAACGCCACAAGATTCTATTCAGTGAAGGCAGGTGGAGGGCGCTGTGTATGGAGCCTCAGTTCATACATGTAAACTAAAGGACCATTTACACGGTTAAACGGTTTATCAAGCAAGAGTCTGAAGTGATGTTTGTCCGTGTGAATGAGAGTATTTGGTTGATAAACCATTTGACCGTGTATATGGACCTTAATCCTACACAGCCAGTTTTGAAGAATGTAAACCAAAGCTACCAGCTCACATACCTAGACAACACTTTTTACTTATACCGACCTTAATTTATCTTTTTATTTGACTCCCACCAAACTGTTTTATTCATCTCCTATGGCAAGGAAAATGTTGATACGTAAATATACAATAAAAACAAATATTTAACACAAGTCTGTCCACTTTTGTTTAATGTCGTCGACTTGCGCGTGACGTCATGTCGCTTTGAAACTGTGATTTCTGGCGCTGACATAACTCATAAAACTGCTTCACTGGGCGTGGCTGGACAAACTTTGTGGAGTCAAGATTTAGCTATTTATAGAAAAGGTCATGTTTCTTTAGCCAATGTAGCCTGAAGATATTCTCTTGGGATCTACCCACTGTCAGGTAAAATATTTTTTGGAGAAAAAAATCTTTGTATTCGATACGACAAAACTCATTTCAAAGTTTAAGTCCAGGTCAACGTTGAGCTATGACAGCTGACGTCGTAGCTGGGGTACCTGGACATGAAAATAACGCGTGAAGTTTGTGAACTACTGTAGACCTTTGACCCTGAGACCGTGGGTCACCACTGTCATGACCCTTAAGTGACCTCTGGTTCACTGGACTTCCAACACCTTGACCTCGACGTGAAAGCGGTGAGATCAGAGGGAGGCATGAGGCAAGGTTTGACTTTAATAGCCCAACGCAAGACCGCTATAACCCATGAGTGACGATACAGCATGACCACGATGGCTCCATCAGGCCCGGAAAGGTTGTATATGGAAGTACAGGAGTCATGAGATGGTTGAGGTTCTGAGAACCACCTGGAACAAGTATAACCAATACAACCATAATGATTAGGTGCATTACTGAAATCCGATACTGGTCTATAGCACCTCTTATGTCCAACATTTCAGTGTGACTTGAAAAATGACATGGCAAGGAGGATCGAACTCGGGCTTCCTATGTCCGGAACAACAACGCTACTGCTACTTCAGGCGAACCGGAACTTCAAATAACTTACCATCTTTCAAACAGTTACAGTCGTGTATTGTACATCAATCCAACAACGAAATAAGGTTATTTATATGCCTGTTTGTACTTGCTATTTTGTTTATTCGTTGTATTTCTCTATTCATTTATTTATCTGAATATCTATTTATTCATTTTTGTATACGACTGCTAATCTACCGTGTTATTCATTTTAAAGCACATCAACCACCTGAACATCAGACGTAAGCAAATTACAACAATGAGAGAGAAGTTTACACTAGGAAGAGTTTACCTACAGCTGAAACCATCAGCTACGCCCTATGTGCTCAGATAGCCGGGGCAAGTGGTATTCACTGGTAGCAGCCGTGTTCGAACCCGGATCTTCACTGTTATGAACACAGAGACTGAATCCCAATGCTCCACTGGCATATGATAACGAGAGACAATGGAAGAAAACAAAACACTCAATCAATGGGAGAATACCCACACAACAGCGGCAACAGGCAGGCGATTGCATCGGCAGTTATACAAACAACAAAGTACAAGTGTCACAGTACTGGTTCAATGTCCCTACACTAACAGGAAGGGACACGTGTGGGTGGAGTATAATGTCAACATAAGAGAAGACATACTATGGAGTAAAAGGTCAACACAAGACGAGAAAAGTAGAATTATTCTTCAACACACAACGGAAGTAATGCACCAATGAAAAGACAAAGTAGGGTTTAGATGGGTAAGATGATAGGGAATGTCACCATAGATGAGGTGAGGGGAGGGTGGGGAAGAGTAGTGGAGGAAAGGGTAAGGTAGGGAAGTCCTGGGAAAGTTAAGGAAGGGCAAGGGAGACTAGTTGGTTAAGATAAGGTAAAGGGGGGGAGGGGCAAAAGTTAGAAGAGAATAGTGGAGGGCAGGCGAGAGAGGGAAAGGTAAGGTGGTTAGGGGAGGTTAAGGCAGGGTAGGTTAGGGTAGGGTAGGGTAGGGTAGGATAAGGTAAGGGAGGGGATGTTGGGGAGGGTGTGGCGGGAAAGAGTAGGATAGGGAAAGACTAGGAAAGGCAGGATAAGTTAGGGTAGGGTAAGATGGGAGAGACAAAGGTAAGGGATGGTGGGGGGAACTTGGGCAGTTTAATGGGTAGGTGGCTACTGCAGGGTCGGGTGGGTTGTAAATAGGGCAACGGTGATCAGTGACTGAAAAGAAAATCCGACCTCTCAGTTTGGTGACATACTAGATACATTTATGCAAGCTAACGCCAGACTATAATCTGGTTTTGAGCGAACGGCAGTTATGCGCAGCCTCCCCCCAAAAAATTAATAAATAAAAATAAGCATAAATAGTAAAAGAAAACTCATAGGATCCAAGAGCCGTACCAGACCTTCATCGAAAACACCTCATCCAAGAATTGGATTCCGCAGCAAAATTTCGACACTCACGATGCCTCTAACAAACAGACAGGCAGACAATCATGCCTCTACATCCCAGAGGCGGAAGAGCCGAAGACAGACAGCGCGGACTCCTCCGGGACTACGAAGAGCCTTAGGTGCTTGAAGGTTTGGGGTGGCCCCACGACCTCGTACCTACTTTTCGGGGTTTGGGATGAAAATTCGCCCACCCACCCCCGATGACGTCACCATCACCTGCCCTTCGCCCTCTCACGCCTCCAGATATTCCTCCGGGTCTTGGACGTGCGTTTCAGATGCGGCCTTGCAACCAATGCTGAGCAACGCGGACGGTTAAGCAAGCCGGGCGAACGGCATCATAATAATGCCAACACGGTATGTTACACCGTGGCGTATTCACCTTAAAACTTGCCCCAAAACTACACTGAGGACCGATTCGGTCTTCAAGGACTACTTCCGTTGAGGCCAAGTACGTCCCGGAGTAATGTATGCTTCGATGTACAAACCCATCGAAGTCACTCTGGTATCAACCACCTAGGGAGGACACGGGCAACCTATCAGGAGGGAGGGACGGATGGTCTGGATGAAAAAGCAGATGACGCAAGACATCACGGAGGAATAAAGAAAGTGAGGACGAGGATGGGGATAGGCAACAGGAAGGAGGGGGGAGGGAGTAGTAGCAGGAAGAGGAGGAAGAGGAGGAGGAGGAGGAAGAGAGAGTTGGTAAACGAGATAAATGAGGTGACAAAAGAGGGAGGAGGAGACCCACGGAGGAATAGTGGAAACAGAAAGTGAGAGAGAGAGAGAGAGAGAGAGAGAGAGAGACAAGAGAGGATGATGTGAAAGAGCAACAGGACCAACATGAAAAAGGCGGGAGAAGGGGAGGACGAGGAGGTGGAAGAGGTGGAGAGGGAGGAAGAGGTGGAGAGGGAGGAAGAAGTAGAGAGGGAGGAAGAAGGGAGAGGGAGTAAGAAGTGGAGAGGGAGTAAGAAGTGGTGAGGGAGTAAGAAGTGGAGAGGGAGGAAAAAGTGGAGAGGGAGGAAAAAGTGGAGAGGGAGGAAGAAGTGGAGAGGGAGGAAGAACTGGAGAGGGAGGAAGAGGTAGAGAGGGAGGAAGAAGTGGAGAGGGAGGAGGAGGAGGAGGAGGAAGAGGAGACGTAAGAGTAAGGAAGAGTGAGCCACATCGTAGAAACAACAAGGGTAGCGGCGGAGGCAGAGGACCAACTTCTTTGTCTTTAACTGTGAAGAAATGAAATCGATGTGTGTACACAAGGGTGCCAAGGTACAGCCCGAACACCTGTACACCCGTCAACTCATCGCGAGATTGTCCAAAAGGATAGAAACGCTGGTAAACTAAGGCCTATAAATACAACCCATCCAAGGCCACTGGATCTGTGGATTATTTGGTTCTGACGAAAGCTTACCAATCTTGGTTCGGGTCAAAAGGGGTTCTGGGGCTTAACAGGGTTAAGCACGATCTCTCTTAACCCATAAAGCCCAGTGACCGCAATGAACGATTACATTAACCTTAAGATTTATCTCTTGGCCTAAACGATTTAAGGGGGT
>NC_134812.1:38457489-38494989 GCF_046742065.1 Oratosquilla oratoria
ACTCCCCTCCTCCACCCCTTCTTCCCTCTCTTCTTAACTCCTCATGGATGACGGGTCATCCTTGTATCACGCCCACTGCCCCGGGTCAGAGGCAATGTAGCAAGACATAATATATCCACAGCAAGGTCGGTTCACTTAATCGGCGACCCACCTCCTTCTTCATCCCCTCATGTCCTTTGGGCTGCGTCAAAACGTCATTCACATATAAGCATCCTCTACCCCCAGCCATCCCCTGCCCCTCTCTTCCTTGCATAAATGTATCATCTATACACAGCAACTCTCCACCCATCCCTATCTCCTACCTTCTCCCCTCCTTGCTTAACAGACATTCCCCTCTTTCTTAACGCCCCCTTTATCCCATCCATCTCATCCTCGGTCGTCCCCTCAAGATCACTCCTTCCACCTCTGCCTTCCACACCTCTTTTATCTTTCTTCACTCATTCTCTCCATGTGTCCAAACCATCATAATACTCTTTTGAAAATGACGGTGATGGGAGAGGAAAATGGAGGAGAAATAAGAAAAGAAGAGGAGCAAGTAGCTCTGAAATACTATAACACCGACATCACTACAAACACTAAAGAAAAACATCCAAGTCTGATAACACTAAGCTTGCGCTGAGAATTTAGCTGTGACAAAGGTCGTTACCTTAACCATAGGTGTTCGGATTTTCAAGCCAAACAGAAGTCAGTGAGTTGTTACATTCAAACGCAGGCCCGTCATCATGCAAAGAACGACCGAAACCAACCATCCATTCGGCAGATTTCTGATAAGAGTCGACATCATTCGTCCGAGATCTACTGAAGTGCCACATTTCCCTCCACAGGGCTGAGGGCATAGGCACAGTGCCAACGCCACCTAACCCTCGCCGAGGGACCACAAGTCGACCCCACCCCCCCTCCTTTCTCCTCCCAAATGGGCAATAAGGACAAACTGATTACCACTGATGAAACTCGTGATGGAGATGTGGAGGAGAGAAGAATAATTAAGCCTAGCAAATATATCATCTGTATGTATATGCACACGCACGCACACACACACACACACGTTTTCGAGATGAAACTATATGGGTGGTATTTCGACTGGTACACCTCAAGAGTGTTGAAACGAAAGTTTGACTGACTGCAGAGGCGGGGACGCCTGACTAAGCGAAGCAAGAGGCTGTGGCGAGTTGAGAGTCGCTGACTGGCATGTGCAAGTCACTCACACAACCTCCTTTCCGCTCCCCCCTCTCTCTCTTTCCCAGACACACACAAATTAATCTGAATAACTGGATACTGATAAAACAAGTAAACCGTACATAACTGGAAAAACAGCCACAAACACGGGATGTTATATACTAAAAACAAATCCTTTACCATAATGGATGGCACTTTCCCTTACTTTGTGACTGTCGCCAAGCTATTCTACACGTGTTCGTAGAACTGCTCGTGAAATATAAGACACAGTCGCGCTGATTCACCAAAAGTAGATCAATCTATGGACAGATTCAATCTGCGGTCTTGGAATGTCGCGTTGGCAAAGTTCGAGTTTCGAATTTCCCTTCGAAACAGATTTTATTTCAATTCAAGACTTTCGGCTAGTTTTTCAACTAGCGCACTGCCAATCACACCCACGCCCAAACACCCACCAATTTGCTGGGTGTTGGGATAGTGACTTCGACTACTAACTCAGCGGCACTGACTTTGGTCCCCGCCCAGGATTCAAAAATACCACAAGGCAAATCGGCAATTGCTCCCTTAAGCAAGAAGTTTTTTTTTTTGTGTGTGTGTGTGTGTGTGTGTGTGTGTGTGTGTGTGTGTGTGTGTGTGTGTGTGTGTGTGTATGTATGTGTGTGTGTACGTGTCTGTGTGCGCATGTCTGAGATTGTAAGGCCACAGAATAACCCAAAGACCGGGCCATATTATCTATATCGCTCTCATTCCAGAAGTTAATTCCTGTCGATCAAGAGTTCAACCACGTGATCAAAGACCATGGTGAACCACAAACACACACATGCCCAGCGCTTTAGTCCACTGCACCTGTTGCCTCCCCGAGATTTCATTCAGTTGATGGTGGCCATCCACAGAGGGAGATTTAAAGGCGATGGGAAGTACAGGTATTCACGGGAAATGGCGCCGCCATTGGCCCAGAGGAAGCGCTCTCAAGATATTTGTTTAGCTAAGGCCGGAGGGTTGTTATTCTAATGAAAGTGCAGGTACTGGACAAAATGGAGAGAGAGAGAGAGATAGAGAGACAAAGAGAGAGGCCATTAATTCAACCTCCTTCCCTCTTAATTGAATAGAATTCTCTGGTATTACGACCAGCGAGGGCAGTATGAAGAAAAAATGTATATGTATATGTATATATATATATGTGTGTGTGTGTGTGTGTGTGTGTTTCATATATACACATCCACATGTATATAAATGTTTACATGTATACATACACAATCATTTATATTCATATAAACACACTGATATGTAACAATCATTTATATACATATAAATGTAAACACACACATATATGTACTTATATATACGAACACAAACAAATTAGTGAATAAATAAACAAATATGGTAGGATGAAGAGAGAGAGAGAGAGAGAGAGAGAGAGAGAGAGAGAGAGAGAGAGAGAGAGAGAGAGAGAGAGAGAGAGAGAGAGAGAGAAAGAAAATACCTTCAGCATTTTCCTCTCCACCTTATTGGACAACCAATAGAGAGAAGAAAGATTGGGAACGGAAGAGGAGAAAAAGAGGGGAAGAGAGAGCGCGCGCGCGAGAGAGAGAGAGAGAGAGAGAGAGAGAGAGAGAGAGAGAGAGAGAGAGAGAGAGAGAGAGAGAGAGAGAGAGAGAGAGAGAGAGAGAGGAGAAAGATTGGGTACGGAAGAGAGGGAGAGGTAATACATGACTGCAGTAAAGGGATGAAGCGTCTGCGGGCGGCGGCGGCGGCGCGGCGGCGCAGCAGCAGCAGCAGCGTGGCCGTGGAGGGCAAAAGGCTTATGAGCAACTGTCGCTCGCGCTGGCAGAACGCTGGGGACAACGAATGCTCCCGGCCTTCATGCATCCCAGCTGAAATCACGCGAAAACAGAAAAGAAGAGGAAGAGAGAGTCAATGAAAAGAAAGAGAGAAAGAGAGAGAGAGAGAGAGAGAGAGAGAGAGAGAGAGAGAGAGAGAGAGAGAGAGAGAGAGAGAGAGAGAGAGAGAGAGAGAGAGAGAGAGAGAGAGAGAGAGAGAGAGAGAGAGAGAGAGAGAGAGAGAGAGAGAGAGAGAGAGAGAGAGAGAGAGAGAGAGAGAGAGAGAGAGAGAGAGAGGGCCAGATAAGAGAAAAAAACAACAACTACGTGTTCTCGCTGATTAAACAAGACAAAAACTGTTGATTAACTCCTTAACGCAGGTTGTCCTATTTTAAGTATTTCGTTCGAGCAAACGACACAAGGATTTACTGAGCTTCTGTGGAGGTGGGGGGGGAAGGGGAGGAGGGGGAGAAGTCATCTCTGCAGACGACGACGCGTGGTTGGTCAACTCCAATCCCTCGCGAACGTCACGGACTCGAAGAACCCATTGGGTTTACGGGCGAAGCCACACCAACAACCCTACGAAGCCATAGTGACAGTTTGTACCGTACGGGGTGGTACAGGTACATTGCGTTCGGTGCGATAATCGCTCAACGATGATCGTTGTTCATGGCTCAATGATGATGATCGTCAAGCGATAATCTAGAGCACTAGTTCTTCGTTTTTGAATGGGGTTATTTTGCCTCTAACTGCAAAGTTCGAGACTGATTGTTTTAACCGAACCTACCAACGCGCTTACCCAGATAGGTTCTGACTGTGGTGTTCGTTGTTATTTACAAATATGTTACTACAGTGTGACATGGCTCGTATGAGTAGTCGGGTCTCATACGATATAATCTAGGTTCAATGCTCCATAGAGATATCCAAGGAGCAGTTGTCTACTAAGAGGTCACACACACACACACACAATTGTCATACGAGCTCTGAGCTCTCATTCGGGAGGGAAACAGCTGTCGATCACGAGTCCAACACGTGATCCAAAGACAAAGTTGATTCACACACACACACATCTAATACGCTCGTACACCCGAGAATGGGATCTCATGTGGCGTAGCGTTTCAACAGAACCGAAGTCGCAAGGTCCACGAAGACCTACATAGTGGCACAGCCAGAGGTGGAGCGCTGGGAGGCTAGAGGACTTTGGGTGTCCATGCGCTGAAGGAAACCAAGACTCCTATGCCACCAATGTACAGGTTGTTTGTATCATCACACTGGCCGCATGAATCTGGTGACTAGAAGAACTCCGACAATAATATTTTCATCCTCTGATAATCTATATGGAAAGTAAATCATGTACACACACATACATACGCATGCACGCGCGCACACACATACGATTGTTGGGACCTGCTGCAGAAGCGGTCTTCGACACAAGATGTGTGACGGGGGACAGTGATGATCCTTCCTCCAGATGCTAAAATATGGGAAAGGGGATGAGATGGGGGGGGGGGGGAGGTGTGGATGGGAGGAAACGGGGTGGGGGGTGAAGACTGGGAAAGGGGGCGATGAATGGGTTTTCGATGGGCGTAGGATTGATTTGAGGTGGATGTATGCTCTGACACGGGCATTCCCTTATAACGGGGCAATGGCCTTTGGTGTATGTCTATGTGTATGCGTGTGTGTATGTGAGTGTGTGTGTGTGTGTGTGTGTGTGTGTGTGTGTGTGTGTGTGTGTGTGCGTGCTCGCGCGAGTGTACGGTTATGTGTATGTGGAAAGGTTATATCTATTTAGCTAAAGCTGAGAGTCCATTAATTACTGGCGATGTAAATGGGGGAACACGGAGTCCCAAGACAATTCGGGATTAGTATTCTTTGGAGTCCTGTCAGATGGCAGTACTTGTACGTAGGTCACGTTGTCTCGACGGCTGTTGGCTTTGTGAACACGACCCTGAGGGTCGAAACGTTAAAAAAGTTTTAGTTTTACCTTTATTTCTCACTGCTTTTCATCATCATTTGTCCAAGACATTCAATAATATATATTATATATATATATATATTATATATATATATATATATATATATATATATATATATATTACATCTTCAGTGCAAAAAGTAAGTACTTTTTGCAATGAAGATGTAATATACGAAAGCGCTCTGCTTCGTTAGTTTCTTTTTTCCAAGTGGTCTACTTTTCATAAGTGAACACACGTACCCGTGTTCTTATTAGCATATATATATATATATATTATATATATATATATATACATTCAAGACCGCCAGAGTATTCAAGTACATGTCAGCATATATGGTAAAGATACATTAGGTGTGTGAAGGGTAAAGAGTAAGGTGTACTCAGGATAAGTGACTAGGGAAGGATTAAAATGTGAGCTGTCGTCTGCAGGGGCTTTTTGGTGACATCCGGCGTGATTCTTAGAAAACTGACTTTAAGGAATGACCCGTGAGGTCTCTGTAAATGAAGTGGTGTTAAAAAGTAAATTTTACTTAACTAAAGCTTTTACATTTGACACGCTGTCAAACCGGAGAAACTAGACACACGAATGTAGATGAAGATAAGGTATTTAGTACTCGAGATATGTGTGACTGAATGCAATATAATCATCTGTCAAAGTACAAGGAAAAAACTACGATGAAGGTTCGTCATATATCGAAGCTGCAGAAGAACTGGGAACAGAGGTTAGCGGGAAGGGAAACAGGATGCTTGTTCGCCTTCACGTCCGTGTCTATTATATATTAGTGTAATAATCTCAAGTGTAGGTTGCCAAGAGCATTTTCATATCCTTTCGTCCATCATTATTTTTTGTTTTCCCAACACGCGTGCACACACACGCACACCCATTCTCTAGTTTTGCCAAGACGAGGTCGGTCTGATGCAGCCTTTTGAGAAAAGTACTACTAATATTACTGTCACATAAGCGGCCTCAAGCGAAAAAAGCAACCCCCCTCTATTCCCTAACCAATCACAACCTCTTTTGAAAGATGCGTATACGATGAAGGGTGCCTACGAATACTGCACAGGTTAACACAGGTCAGGAGGTAAGGCAAACGTGGTTTGTTTCGCCTGACAGCGGCGGTGACTGTAACTAAACCTAATGTCACTACTATAGAGGCTATCCACAACATACACTACGACTAAGTCCTGAAGCTAATGCGAAGTACTGAGCCCCAATGTAGCATAACTGTATATAGTTAACTGATAATGTTGGGTGCGGGAGTCTGGGTACAATTGCCAGCACTTAAAACTGGTACACCGCTGGATTACGGTTATATCTGGGTAGTGCCTGTTTGACTAAAGAGTGATATCATGATATGTATGATCAGTTGCTCCTCCACTAAAATCTTTAAGGGAATAATTAACCTCTTCTCTACTGTTTGACGCATAATTTGACTCGGTTTGCCACTAAACTGTCTTCTTGAAACATGTGTGATTCCTTTTGGTGGCGAAAGGAGTCAAGATAGCATCGCCCGGCTCTGGAAACACACGCAATTCGATAATGACCAAAGCGCTTCAATAGTTATATCAATGCCGGCAACTGTACACTACAATGCGGAGCGAAGGAACTTCACACGGGCGAGTGGTTGGAGATACGAGCGTATGTGAAATGAAATTAGTGCGATGTCAGTGACGAGCTGGCAAGAAACCTTGTCCAAGATGTGGAAGTCCCGCAAGAAGATGAAGAAACTGCTAAAGGGAGAGGGAAACTAGTGAATAAGAATCTTGGGTGAGAAAGATAGGGAGATGACCTGAAGGGATGATGGGGTGAAGACCTAAGGAAGATAGGGTGACAGAAGGTTTGAGGGAGGTTGTGAGAAGACCCGTGAGAGTTAAGGAAGACCTAATGGAGGTAAGGAGGTTGGGAGATGTGATGGCCCATGTTGGATCACACTTTTTGGTCATTTCTTATGTATACTTACACGAAAACGGTATGAAATATCTTGGAAATTAACCAACCTGGCTGTACTCCTGCAAAATAGATGAAATTAGGTCGTAGGGAGAAAGCATAAAGAGGGGAGGGGAAGAGGTAGGATGAAGACCACGAGGGAGCAGCTATGGTAGGCCAGTTCTAAGGAGGATTCTGAAGGTGAGAGATACGTTAGAAAATCTGAAGGAAGGAGCAAAGGTTGGGGGGGCGAACCTGAGGGGTGAAGACGTATAGGTGGTGGCTGGGGATTGGTCGAACTGTCCTAAGAATAGTATTTGGTCAAATGGGAGGCGTTCCCAAAATGCGAACGACTCCCCCAACCCCAACGCAAAAAAGTCTATTAGTCTAATGCATGTGCAGTTTAATGATTGAAGGTCCGAATATTGGGAATTTAGTCCAACTCCGCATAAGGGGACCCCATGCATGTGGGGTTCTAAAAGAGAGCCCTAATGAGGCGGGAAGTATGGGGCTTGGAGGAGGGGGGTTCTGATTCAGTTAGCGTGAAGAGGGGGAGTGGGGGGGGGGCGGAAGTTGGAAGTACTGTAGCTGGGACGAAGGAGAGGAAGTTAGGAAGATAAGGAGTTGGTATGAGTAAAAGGAAGACGTATATCTGAGCACAGAGACACACGACAAGACGGACAGACGGACACACGCACGTGCACACACAGAGATAAATATATAAAAGAACGAAACCACACCGACGTGACCAAGAGTACCGTAGTTCCGACGTAAGCAAGATCCAATAAGGAATTCAGGTGAAACCCGAAGTCAAGATTTTTTATTCATTCTTTTTATTTATTTATCATTATTATAATTTTTTCGCATCCGAGCTAGTTATGGACCAAAAGGTCTCCTGTCGGCATACTCCGCCTTTGTAATCCTTTGTGAATGATGGGAAAAGTGACAGGCGTGAGTGAAGATAGACAAGAGTGAGTGAGGGAATAAGTGAGGGGAATGAGAGAGGAGACTGACTGAGGGGAGCGAGGCGAGTGGTGGAAAGTGGAGAACGACTTTGAATGAAGAAAGTGGGCGAGAGAATTGAACGAAGTAAATGAATGTGGGAAACGAGTGAAGAGACCCATCAGAGAAAATGAGTGAGTTTGTGAGTGAGTGAATGAGGATACAGAGTGGATGGACTGACTGTGAGAATTGAGTGAAAGAGCTTCGTGAGATAACTGAGGGTGAGCGGAATGAACTGGGAAGGAAATGACTGGTGAATGACTGAGGGGACTTCGCGAGGGGAATGAGTGAGGGAGTCAGTGGAGTGAATACGTGAGTACAGTCAGTTACAGGAGTGACTGAGGGGACAGGAGGAGTGAGTGGAGAACGGCGCATGAGGAGTGAGTTATGTGGAGTAAGTGCGGGGAGAGAAAACAATGAACTAAGAGTGGGAGTGAAGGGAGAGTGAAGGAGTGAGGGGCTGATGGCAACATGTAAGATGAATGGTCGAAGAGAACATACTGGTAGGTGAGTGTGTGTGTTGAGTATCAAGGAGGAAGAAGGGGAAAAGGAAGAGGAGGAAGAGGGGAAGCGTAAACTGAGAAAGCTGAGTAAGAGCAGCAGGAAGAGCTGGTGGAGGAGCAGGAAGAGGAGGAGGCGCTGGAGGAGCAGGAGCAGGAGGAGGTTGAGCAGGAGGAGGAGGAGGAGGAGGAGGAGGAGGAGGAGGAGGAGGAGGAGGAGGAGGAGGAGGAGGAGGACCTGGAGCAGGAGGAGGAGGAGGAGGACCTGGAGCAGGAGGAGGAGGAGGAGGAGGAGCGAGCCGTGGAGGAGGAGCCCGTGTTAAGGGGGCCAAAGGCAGGTGGGGATCGCAGCCTACCCACGTGGTTCCTATTGATCGCCACGCCCCATCTCGGGCACCTCCCCCTCCCCTACCTCTGCCGCCCTTCCCTTTCTCTCTCTCTCTCCCACTCTCCACCAACTTCAATTCTTCCTCACTCTCTCTCCTTTCGCCCTTCCTTGCGTCTATCCTGTTTTCAGCGTCCTTGCCTTCCTCCTTCCTACATTAGTTATACTCTCTTTCTATCCACCGATTTCTGCCAAGTTATCTTTTTGCTGGTTCTATCATAAATTTTAACCTCTTCACTCAGTTAGCGGTTAGGAAAATCTGTTTTCACTCCATTTTGCCCCTCTTCCCCTCCTATCTCTTTTGCTATTTATGAAATTCACGTCTCTCTCTCTTTCGTTCTCTCCACCTTCTTTTTCCTTGGTTCTGAAGTCCATACTTTACTCTCTTTCATCTCGCATGCTCTCTCTACGCGTCTCGTTCCTTGTTCCTCTTCTGTCGACCATCTTTTATTTGGTCTCATCTCTCCACTAACCTGTCTTGCGCCTCTCCTTCCTCCTTTGTCATAAGGCTGTCCTTCTCCGAAGACATAATTTTTTCACGTCTTATACACTTATTTTAGCATCACTTCCCACCAGAAGCCTCACCATCTTCCTCGTATCTTCATCTACTCTCTTCGCATCTATTCCTGTTTTCGACCACTCTCTCTCTCTCTCTCAGAATGCAATTTCATTGTAGTTCTGCCCTACTTCTCCCTGCCTTCCTCAGGGGAACACTTCCCCTCCCCCCTCCCCCTCCCGGCACACTCGCTTCCTCTTCTTCAACCGTACCTCCTCTAACTCTGACGTCAGAACCTTCCCCCTCTCCTCTCAAAATTCCTCACCAAAGTTCCTCCCCACTACACTCACTACTCACCCTTTAACCCCAGACTCTACACTCACTGCTCCCCATGAGCAATACCACCTTACCTCCCCGTCCTTCCTCTACTTATGACGTCACAGCCCTCCATCCTCTAATTCTTCACATCCGCCAACTACTCCCTTCCAGTTCTTTGATAATTCACTCTCTACTGCATCTATCTCTATTTTCTCTATTTCCCTACATCTACTCACTCTTCCTTTTTAAATACCAGTTCTTCCTCTTTACATCTTTCCTTCTATATCTACCTAGTGACTCTTTAACATAAACCCACTCACTCTCTCTATATCCATTCCCTTTCTCTCTAATTTTCCTCTTTATGCATCTATTCTCCCTATACCTGCAACCTTCCCCCTCCCCTATCATTCCTCCCACCCTACTAATTCCTTCGTTTATCATTACCTTCCACGCAATTCCCTCTCTTCTTTCAGTCCTCCATTCCCTCCATCGTCTGGCCAACAACTGACCTCCGCTTTCCCTCCCATTTCCTCTTACGTTCTTCACATCCCCTTCCTAGTTTCCACGTTCCTCTTTCCTTTTATCTCCACGTTCTTCTCTTTCCTCTTATTTCACGTTCCTCTCTTTCCTCTCATTATCTCCACGTTACTTTATTTCCTCTTATTATCTCTGCGTTCTTTTCTTTCCTCTTATTATCTCCACGTTACTTTATTTCCTCTTATTATCTCTGCGTTCTTCTCTTTCCTCTTATTATCTCCACGTTACTTTATTTCCTCTTATTATCTCCACGTTACTTTATTTCCTCTTATTATCTCCACGTTCCTCTCTTTGCTCTTATTATCTCCAAGTTCCTTTCTTTTCTCTTATTCCCACGTTCCTCGTTTTCCTCTCATCTCCACCCTTCTCTCGTCCTTCTTGTTATCTCCAAGTTCCTTTCTTTTCTCTTATCATTTTCACGTTACTCTCTTTCATCTTATTATCTCTACCCTTCTCTCGTCCTTCTTGTTATCTCCAAGCTTCTCTTTCCCACCTTCTTTACCTCCGGGTTTCTCCACTCCCTTTTCCTCGTCTCCAGCCTGTCTTCTTTTCCGAACCAATCCTCCTCCAGGATCCGTAGCTGCCCAATTTCCTTTTTCGTTTCTGCCATGCCAATCCCTTTGTTCATATGCGCACGTACTTTCACCCTGTCGGCGAATTTAATTTGTGCATGAATTTCAGCTGACGCCAAGGTGTTTTCATTCAACTTGGGTAATCCAGTCCTCAACTGCTACATATACTCATACATTACTATTATCATTATCAATCTTATGATGTATTGCTGCTTAAGCTTTTATATCGAACTTACGGGTACACCACGGCATTTAGAAAATAAACAACAGTTATCAACCGGCCCAGAAACAGCCAAATCGTTATCCTTTGCTCGGTCTCGGGGCCGAGTGCCAGCCTACAGGACCGCAACATCATTAAGTGTAAGGAATGGTGGAGGCTTAGTTTCAGGAAAGTCTGAAGACTTCTCCGCTACGTAGGCACAGTTTAAAGGCGCTTTCAGTTACCATTTGTATAGTATTACTTCCACCTACAACCATGCAGACAATTCCGCGTAGTCAATGAATGGAATAAAATTCCCGCAGGAACGATGGTATGTAGTACAGCTCAAAGATTCAACTGGACACGTACCTGGGCAATATGCTCTAATACCTGTCAAATATTTTTACTTCTCTGTGCCTTTTTGTTTCCTTCTATTTTGTATTCATTTATGCATGCGACCTCGCTATGGACCGAAAGGTCTCCTGCCGGCATTGCAACCTACCTAGCCTCAACCTATTCTCTTCCTTTGTATTTCCCTGCACATTTTCTTATAACCTCTATTTCTACATTTTCGCAACATCTCTTTCCCTTGATCGTACTGCTCTCACTCTTTCACTTTTTCCATTCTTTGTTCATTCCTCTTTCTTCACCCCTTCCTCCCTCCCTCTCAGGTACAGACACCATCTGAAGAACCTTGGGTTGGAAGTCTTTCGAGCTGTTTTGGACGATAGACTGGTAGATGGTTCTTCTTCAGGGGCGGTGGGCTTCTTGAGGGTCCAACCTTCTTCCCGGTGCCACCGCGTGGACCTGCAGAATCTCCCAGACACCAACACAGTTTCCGACGGTCAAGCAACAAACACCAACTGACCCGGAAGCAATCACCACAAGAGTACTTCATACTTCACTCCTCTTAAGCTTTTCAGACAGCACCACAAAATCTCTTCACCGACTTATGGGCTGAACTTGTGGTCATGGCCGGTTACCTGAGGTTATCTAGTAATACAGATCCGGGGGGATGGATTGACAATGGATTGATGTACCGATTGATCTTTTTCACACATTCCCTTACTCTACTTCCCTCTTTCTTACTTTACCTCCCTCCCTCCCTCCCTCCCTCTCCTCTCTCTCTTTCTCTCTCTCTCCCTCTCGACTAGTTCTCTGGAATATTACCAAAATTTATATTTACTTCTCTGTCATCTTAACATCTCCCGTTCTAAAAGATCTTTGCCCTCCCCCTCCCACACCTTTCTTTCTCCAAACCGTACACGCAAGAACATAAGATACACAAATCTAAGAAGAATATTAAACTATTGGGCATTTGCCTATCTTCGACCCACACAATTTCATCATCAGTAAATCTCATCCCACAGAGGAGATCGATGAGCGAGTGAGAACGAGAGAGAGTGAAGGAGAGAGACAGAGAGAAAGAGAGAGAGAGAGAGAAGGCGAGAGAGAGAGAGAGTGAAGGCGAGAGAGAGCGAGAGAGAGAGTGAAGGCGAGAGAGAGCGAGAGAGAGCGAGAGAGAGGGGGTGAGGAAGTGGGAAAAAGAGGAGGTGGAGGACTAGAAAAAGGAGGAGGAGGAGGAACTAAACATAACATGAAACTCTTAATTGCATTTGGTACCTGGGTTTCCGAAAACACACAGGAGTTTTTTCGGTTCCCACCTTTTTACTGTAAGTTCCCCCCTCAGAAGAACACTTTCCTCTGGCGTTAGCTAGAACAAAATCTCTACAGTTGATATACAAATGGATTTACCACAACCGGCTTCTGTCCTCTATGCCATTGCCCCATCAGCTGATCAAAAGTTTTCTATAAGAATATATTCCCTGAAGAGGAGCAAAGGCACAGGGTGGATAAGCTGAAGAAAAGTTTCTGGCATTAAAGTCCACACAAATCCTCAAAAGTGATGCGGATGCTTCAGGAGTATCTTTTTTTTTTTTAACGGCCTCACAGGCTGAGCTAGCTCGCCTAGTATTGGCTGGAAGAAAAGCTTTAGAGGTAATTCGAGAGCTTCCAGGGTTAAGTAAAATTTGGTTTCGCTCTAGGCAAGGCTATCATGCAGGCCGTTCTAGCTTGCCTCATGTTCACTTCCTGTACCCATGCCTTCGCCCGCTTTGCTATCCTTTCCCCAGCCCCTTCTCCTCCTCCTCCTCCTCCTCTTCTTCTCCAAGGTAATTTTCAACTTCTGTGAACGAATCAGTTTGAAAAGACTGAGGAGACATTGTTCGTCACTGTCATTATAATCCCCCATCCCTTTGTCACACTCGTTCTTTTCCTTGTCATTGTTGTTTTTTCCTTCACCCCGTGCGGTTGCCTTCTCAACTCATCTCCACCTTTCCCTTCCTGTCGCTCTTCGGCTCCTTCGTGTAACATCTTCCTTCCTCTACAAGTTTCTCTTCCCTTCGTTTTTGCCTCTCTCTTCTTCCTATTCCTTTCGGTCTCTCTCTCTTGAACAACATAATTCCTCTGAAACAGACACACACATACCCAAAGAAAGAAAGAGAGAGAGAGAGAGAGAGAGAGAGAGAGAATGAGGTATAGGGAGAGATAGGGACGAAGAAGAGGGAGATAAGTGGGGAGAGAGGGAGAAAGAGAAGGTGAGGTAGAATATATATTAATTCACAGAAATGCAGCAGATAAAAAGTGAGCATAGGATGGAGGAGAAGTTAAAATATGAATTCTAAAAAGTAATATGAACAAATGAACGAGAAAAACAGACATCAACATACACATGCCTCCACACTCAGCAGAAGGCTTAAGGTCAGCCCATGTTTCTAACTAATCTACTGTGCGCAGTGTGTGTGTACGAGCGTCTATGTACAAATGTGCGTGTATATATGTACAAACACAAGCGCACACACACACACACACACACACACACACACACACACACACACACACATTTAAGAAGTAACTGGATGCTGAAAGATACAACTGCGGGTCTCTACGAGCATAGCTCTTCTCCCGAAAAATACAACTAGGTAAATACACACACATATATATTATATATACTTCTTACTTCTATTGCTCCTTTCAGCCTGTCAGTCGGGCCAGCACATTTCTCCAGTTAGCCCTCTCAAAGCTTTCTTCTTCTCTCAAATCCTCCATTTTTCCTAATCCATTTGCCTCTACGATTTCTTCAACTCCCTCTTTCCATATTTTCTTCGGTCTACACACACACACACACACACACTATATATATATATATATATATATATATATATATATATATATATATATATATATATATATATATATATTAAATTTTAACAACCACAATGCACTTTAATTCTAAGCCATCAACATCGCGAGGCCGACATGCAGAAATTGAAATGCGGTACTGCCAAAGACTCGAACCAGGCAATCACATGACAAGTGCTGTAGTGACTTACCAACTACGCCTCATATACATCTCTCTTGACAGCGTAGTTGGTAAGTCACTACAGCACTTGTCAAGTGATTGCCTAGTTAGAGTCTTTGGCCGGACCGCATTTCAATTTATGTATGTCGGCCTCCATTGGGTCTCCCGATGTTGATGGCTTAGAATAAGTGCATTGTGGTTGTTAAAATGTATCTTAAAAATCACTACGACCCAGTGTTGTACATATATATATATATATATATATATATATATATATATATATATATATATATATATATATATATATATATATATATATATATATACTGTAGGTGTGTGTGATGGCTAGTTGTGCGCTTATTGTTTCCTTCAAGGTAGTTTCCATATACCTTACTATGGTCTTAATGTCCTTAGGAGGTTTACAACTTCACTAAAGATAGTAATTTTTGCAAAAACTACTATCTACAGTGAAGTCATAAACCTCCTTTCTAAGGACAATAAGACCACAGTAAGGCATATGGAAAATACATTTTGGAAACTAATAAGCGCACAACTAGCCATCACTTTCAACTAAGTATAAATAAAAGAAAATTTCCTGCCCGTATACATCCATTAATATATATAAGTGTGTGTGTGTGTGTATGGAAGCAATGGTTATTGTTTTTTTGTAAAACCCATCTGACGTAAATAAGAGTACAAGATACTGTCTTGTGCATCGCTCCAAGGTCACCTCGCTTCACAAAATCCAATGCGCCCCTTTTCCTTTCCTTGTAATTACAAAATTCACCTCACCTTCCTTCCGAAATCCCGTCTGCCTTTGTAACTTCGCAAACATCCCCGGTCCACAAATGCTCCCCGAATCCCGCACGTTTTTCACCTGAAAAAATATTTTCCACGCCTCATATATATATATATTTTTTTTCAATTTCTTCCCACTTCTCATTTAAGAACATGTCCTTTCTGCCTCCTCCTCCTCCTCTTCTTCGTCCTCTGCCTTGGTATCCAGAGCTCGTCAACCTATCTCGTCCTCTCTCTCGTATTCCCGACTATCTCGCTGTCTCACATATTCCAGCCCGCTTTTGCTTCTTTCCAGGCCTGGCTTTTTCCCCCCTAGTAGGCCTTGTCCCAATGCCTCAACTTTTCCTCTCAACAATATCCAAGGGCCGCCTGAAAATATGATCAGTTTCTTTAGTCTGTTATCCCGTTGTTTCACAACACCAAAATCTCCAACGCAATTTTGTTTTGCAGGTCTAGCAATCCCTTCATACCTCATTTCTCCCCTCTCTCTCATATATTCACACTCTCTCCCTCTCTCTCTTACACACATACACACTCTCCCTCCCTCCCTCTCAGCTCCTCTCTCTCTTACATCTCTCTCCTTTTTATACTCCCTCTATTTCTTACACTCCCCCCTCTCTCTCTCACTCCCTCTCTACCTCACTTACTCTCCATCTCACGCTTTCTCTTTCTCACACTCTCTCTCAATCTCTCTTCCTCCTTCTGACTATCATTCTCTCCCTCTCACCATCATTCCCTCCCTCCCTATCTTCCTCCCATTCTCCTTCCCCCCTCTCCATCTTCTTCCCACATCCTTCCTGTTTTATCAACCCGCGCTTGACTGGCCCTTCCGTGTCGACTGCCGCCCTATTTTCACAGGCGCGTTTCCTCTTCCCGTCCTCTTGCGCATTATCCATCGCCTCTTCTAACTTTAAGTCGTTTCCATCCTTCCTACCTTCCTCAAAAGATTCTTACGTGGCTGGTTCCTCATTTCAATCTCTTCCTCATCCTTTTCCTCCTCCAACAGATAATCTTCTTCTAACAAACATTCTTCCTCCGTCTCCTCCACATCTTCCAGATAATACTCCCCCCCCACGTATCCTCCTAATTCATCTCCTTCTTTGACACCTGATCCTCCCCAATCCTCCATCATCCCCGTAGACGTCGCGATAATATATGACCTTCAATATAGGTTAATTCCCTTAATTACTCAGGTGCAGACACAACCTTCTTCCTTTTTCATCTGCCCTGGCCACCTCAGCCCCCTTACATCCACCCAAACACCTTTGATCTCGTCTACCATACACGTGACCCCCTCCTCTCGACCCCCCAAACTTTCCACACCGTCTCACATCCCTACACACACTCCATAGCTCACTCTATCCTGCACAGTGCAATGCTTTGATGAAGTCGGGCTCTTAGATGCTAGCCCAAGTCGTTGCCTCTGCGTTTTGATTTTGACTCGCAGAGCCAAGTCAAGGAGGAGGCACAGGTGGCCTTAAGAATCGAACTCGGGTCTTCGTGGTTACGAGAATGGATTGAAGCCCAATACGCTATTGGGGCACACAATACCTGCTTCCCCAATATGGTTTTCGTCTGGGTAGCCCTTGGCTCTCAACAACTTCATCCAAATTTAAATTTTCACTAGTATTTCGATGTATTAACTATTCATATCAAACCCTAAGGCCCTTTTCACATAAGTCGTTTCGATCGCCGCGTGTCAATTACGATGTAAGTCGATGGAGGCGTTCATACACAACTACGCAGTATTTTCTTGACTATGCGGTACCGACGTTTCTTTCCGTGCGTATCAAACCTCTAGTGTGAATAGGGTCTAAAATTACTTCAACCTCAGGGTTGAGGAAGAAATGGGAAATTAACGGATACGACAATGACATGAATACAAGAAGCCTGGTACTCTCCTCAACAAATTCTAAACGAAATGTCAACGGCGGGACAGACTTCAAGACGGCGATGGATTTCCGGACTCTGCAATCGGTTTCCGCCTCCGACAAACACTCGTATAAGGGTTGACCTTCGACCACAAAAGGACGAAGGGGTTGCACTCCGTCTCGACGACGAAACCCTTCTACATCAGGTGCCACCTGTCATTTCAGTCTGGATGTCACAAGCCATCTACGTGGTACCTTCTTCCTCGGTCGTGGAAGTGTCTGCCAAGAAGACAACGGTGCAGTCCTGGTGACCTACTTGAAGGTGGCCCTCGTCCTTCACGGGTTTTCTCGTCCTCAGAAGGGGGAAGGAGGAGGAGGAGGAGGAGGAAGAGGAGGAGGAAGAGGAGGAGGAAGAGAAGTCACTGCTGTCCACGCTCATCGGACGCTCACCACTCATCTTTCTCAATCGAGTCAAGGTATGTATGCATATGCAGTCGGACTTGAACAAAAGGAAACCAAGTTTCCCATCAAAAATTCATGTCCACATGATGGAAGCAAGAAGTGGGAAATTGAAAAGAGAATGACAAAAGTGTGTGTGGGGGGGGGAGGGGAGGCAAGTTGAGATAATAGCATCTATGTCTCTCTCGTGCACACACACAGAGATGAGATAAAGGAAGATGGGAGAACACGAGAGAGGTGGAAGGGAAAGGTAGAAGGGAGAAGAAAACGAGAGTAGTAAAAGGGAGAGGTAGAAGGGAAAGGTAGATGGGAGAGGTAGAAGTGGTAAAAGGGAGAGTTAGAAAGGAGAGGTAGATAGGAAAGGTAGAAGGAAGTAGTATAAAGGGGAGGTAGAAGGGAGTGTTAAATGGGAATCGTCAAAGGGAGAGGTAGAAGGGGGTGGTAAAAAGGTGAGGTAGAAAGGAGTGTTAAAAAGGAGAGGTAGAAGAGAGATGTAGAAGAAGTGGTAAAAGGGAGAAGTAGAAGGGAGAGGTAGAAGGGAGAGGTAGAGGGGAGAGGTAGAAGGGAGAGGTAAATGGGCGAGGTACAAAGGAATGATAAAAGGAAGAGACAGAAGGGAATAGTAAAAGAGAGGTAGACAAGGGAGAGAGAAGAGTATGGAGGGAGGAAGAGGGTGTGGGTGAAGAAGAGAGAAGAAAGTGGTGACAAATATAACACAAGAGAAAGAGAGTTTCTTTACGGGCTGAGATACGTGAACCAGGTGTTCAACCGGGAAAATATCAGTGAGAAGCATATTGAAAATGGGGGAGGGGGTTGTACACGGCATTCATGGGCTTGGAGAGGGCGCACGGTAAAGAGCGAATATAAAAAGAGCTTAAAAAGATTTATAGGTACATTGTTAAAAAGAGAGTGGCAACTCCGAAGGCATTTTAATTGTGCATGATGGTGTGGTGATCGAGCTATTTTGTTCCATAACCGTAATGGCATCTTGGATATGTTGGGTCAGGTAGGGTCAAGTGTCTCAAGTTTTCATCAGAAGCATCAGCGCCTGTCCTTTTCAGTCAGAATAATTTTCCTCACCGTGTGACTACAATTCATTTGGTAAATACTACAGGAGGAAATAAAAGTTTAGCTGCTGTCTGTGTATGTGTTGAAACAAAGAGGATAATAAAGAAAGATCCAAAAGACAAATGAAAACTAAGGAATGAAGAGTTGAAATGTTATACATACATACATATACCAAAGGCTTTCTCCCCTTTACACGGGAAGTAGCCAAAAACCAAAAGCATAGAAACCACTCCCACCCATTCCATCCCCTACATACTCCACTCCTCTCTACCCTCTTCCCTCCCTCTTATCTTGGCACCTCCTGGATGACGGGTCATCCCTGCATCCTGTCCACTGCCCTGGGTCAGAAGCAGTGTCGCAAGACACGGCACATCCACAGTAAGGCCGCTTCATTAAATCGGCGATCCCCCATCTCCGTCCTCTCATGCAGAAAAGGAGACGGAGAAATCCCTTCGGGACGCGTCAATTTATTTCTCATACATACTTCCTCATCCCGCATACCCCACCCACTCCCCCCTCATGCATCACAGCATCATCCATACAAAACCATTCTCCATTCATCCCTATCTTCTGTCCTCTCCCGTCCTTCCTCAACAGACATTCCCCTCTTTCCTAATGCCCCTTTTAACCCATCCATCCATCTCATCCTAGGTCGCTCCCTCATGTTCACTCCTTCCACCTCTGCTTTCCACACCTCTTTTACTAATCTTTCTTCACTCATTTTTTCCATGTGTCCAAACCATCCTAATACTCTTTCATCAACCCTATCTCCCAACTCCCTTTCCACCCATGTTCTCCTCTGTCTTGCTACATTGCTTCTGACTCAGGGCAGTGGGTGAGATGCAGGGATGACCCGTCATCCAGGAGGAGCCAAGAAAAGAGGGAAGGCGGGGTGGTGAATTGGAGTGGAGTATGTGGGGATGAGATGGGTGGGAGTGGGTTTTATGCCTTTGCACACATGAGTATAGATAAGTAAACAAACAATTTGTCTACAAGATGTCAGGTTTAATACCTTTGCATCCATCCTACTTTAACGGGCAATGGTATTCACCTTCCGGAAAATGGCGCACGCGACAACTTTCTTGTGTCGCCGTGATTAAAAAGTAGCCGCAATATCCATTTTCCAGGTGACGGCACTTCTTGCCCGCCATAACAGAACACACAAAAGTGGTTGGGCCCGACACTTTCCAATTTTTTGTCTAGATTTCCTCCCAATCACTACGCAACAACAAAATTCATTAACCTCAATCCCCGTAAACTGTTCTTGCTCTAAGGAAGTAATGTGAACAAAATAATTCATTATCTCTATCGGCAGAACTGTGCTTGATACCCTACTCCCCATCCCTCGCTGCGCTCCAGTTTTCATGAAATAAAGACAACACTGGAGCATAAAGGCGTAAAAAGGCCGACTCCAAAGACAACACGTGTAGACTCGAGAACGCACGCGCGCACACACCTATAGTGAGAGAAAGAGATACATGGGATAGGAGGAAAGAAGACCTATAGTGAACTTTACCTACGTCTGTGGAACTATCAATGTGCCATCTTCCCCCCCAGATACTTTTCCTAGTTTCTTCAATTTTAGAGCGAACGTTACTTCTTCACTCGTAACTCCTAGCACACTGCTAACACGAACGAATGTATATACTGACCGAAAAGTGAGGATTTATCTAAGAATCTCTTGATAAAACTCTTTCACTCTTTTTCACCATCCTATCCCGATTTTTATAAAACTCTTTCACTCTTTTTCACCATCCTATCCCGATTTTTATTACTGTCTTGAATTATATTCTACAAATAAACAACTTCCTGCCTCGCCAAAACCATAATGCAAAGAACCTCTTCAAAATTTTTACCTTTCCGAATGGTTCGCTCTACATGACTCGGTTTCTCTTCTTGACACGCCTACCCAGTTGATCTCTATTTCATCTCACCTAGTATTCACTCAGTCATTTTTTTCATCAGATCGGGTATTACCTTGACATTTTTATCATATCTGCTGCCTGTGGTAGTAAACACCTTTTACGTTGATTCCCTGATGATATCCAATAGAGTGCAAGTCATAACCTCCATGTTATTCGTTGTTTTATAGTTTTGAACATTTTGAATATCTGGAATTCATTCCTGTTATCTTTAAATTAATTTCTTACCTTCAGACCTGAAACTGAAATTAGCTTTGCAACCTACCTATATCTTTATGGGAAGAAGGCCGCCGATTAAATGAAGCGGCCTTGCTGTGGATGTACTATGTCTTGCTGCATTGCTTCTGATCCAGAGGAGTAGGCGGGATACGGGGATGACCCATCATCCATAAGTAGCTAAAACAACAGGGATGAAAGGGTGGTGGAGAAGAGTGGAATGGGTGGGAGTAGGAAGTGCCTTTGACTTGGCTAACTCCCTTATAAAGGGGAAAAAGCTCTTGGTATATTATATATATATATATATATATATATATATATATATATATATATTATACATATTTAATTATAATTGTAACAATTATTAACAGTGTTGATCTCATTTGTTGAAATGAATTATTTCGTTCTTTGTTGTTCCATTGACTCCATTTACGACCTGCAGGGATGACCTGTCATCCAAGAGGTGCCAAGATAAGAGGGCGGGAATAGGGTGAAGGGGAGTGGAGTGTGATGGGGATGGAATGGATGGGAGTGATTATTATTACGTTGTTTTTTGGCTACCTCCCTTATAAGGGGTAAAAAATCCTTTGGTATACAGTCTTTTATGAGAAAGTGTCCATTATTGTAATGGCGCATTTCTTCCTCGTCCATTCCGAGAGCAGAATTCACCAGCCACATTATCCCCTGATGTCATGTAAATCCAAGACTCGTTACCAAAGGATCCAATTCAGTCACCTTAATGATTTTTCAAAAACAGAAATGATCATACCTACAGGGGATCTTTTACGTAATATTCCCATAGTAAAAACTTTCTCATCAGGTGAGACTGTAGTGGTTTGTTATCATCACATTAGTGAATGTAATAGTCCGCGAGAGAAGGATTAAAGAACTTCAAATTCTCTCGGGAGCACAGTATATACTGTAAATCAGTTCACAAACTACAATTGTTACAATACATAATATTAGTACATACACTCATATTTACATATTGCTATGAGAGACATAAAACTGTTATTCAATATATATGTACATAACTGCTAGTTTCAATGGGTGACAATTATTTGATACAGGAAATTATGGTACACGTATATCCATAGAAAACGAATTCTTTAAGGCGTGACCTTGCTACAAGACTACCCAATCTCACTATGTTATCTGTAATATATCCATTGCTTAAGAATCGCACGCGATTGGATTTTCCTTCTTTTCCTTCTATTGATATCAGCAAATTTAATTTGGCAAAAGTATCATCTTACTAACCGCTTCGCTTTCTTGGCCAGATGGATTTTTTTCCCTTTATCAAATACGTGATCTCATTAGTTTCTGTCTTTCAATTTTCTCCCTAAGAGACTGAAAATGTTCAATGTCAAACTTTCCCAAGCCTACGAATATCTAAATCAACGAGTTAGGAAATAGTTACAATGTATTCCTTTTTTAAGACATATTCTGTTGTCAATACGAGTTTTGACGATTAATCCACTGCCCTGTCTGTCTGTGGCGCATCAGTTTTATTTACCGTGCCTAAACCCCGTTTGAAACGTAAAGTTTACAATCAATGCATTCTACCAGCAACAATCTGCGGGTGCGAGACTTGGAAACTAACGAAGGCGATGGAAACAAAACTAAGGACAGCACAGAGAAGAATGGAGAGATCAATGATGGGAATAACACTGAGAGACCGAGAGCAAGTTGGGTGAGAGAGCAGACTAGAAAGATACTGTGGAGGCGGTAAAAGAGAGGAAGTGGAATTGGGCAGGTAAGTTAGCGAGAACGACTGATGAGCGATGGAGCAAGTGTGTTACTGAGTGGACGCCGCGAGATAGGAAGCGCGGAAGAGGGAGACCATACACAAGGTGGAGAGACGAGATCGAGAAGTTTGCAGGAGTGACGTGGCAGAGAATGGCGCGGTCGTGTGAGTCATGGAATGTTATGAAGGAGGCCTTTGTTCAGCAATGGACTCAGGATGGCTGATTTGATTGATTGAAACCCCGTACACTCGAAAATGCATTGCAGTTTCGCACTTCCCGTGGGAGTAGACAGTTTTATGTCGAAAATATCTGACTCAGTGTGGCGATGTTTTAAGAAACAGCTAACAAAAGTCTAGAGCGAGATGAAGAGCCAAGGGCAAGCAGGGCCGGTTGGGACTCGAGTCTCGTGGCAAGATCGAAAACACACCAGAGGAGAAAGAAAGGAATAAGAGAAGAAAGGGGAAGAAGGCAACAGAAACGCTCTTGACTGCAAGCCACTCCAGAAGGTAACATTAAAGGAGGCCCAATAAGCCAATGTACAAAAATACTAGTGTATACAAAAGGTAGTGTGGTTATTTCTGTTACACGAAGAACCATGAGTTCCACATTACAATGATACAAATTATGTGTATTGTGATACGTTCAACTCATGTAATGAAACTATATACGTAAACACCTGCTTTTCTTTTTTTTTTCGCCTAAAAATGAAATTATCCCGATGTTTCAATCCCTTGTTTTAATTACGACTTAAATAATTACTGAGATAAGGGAACAATATTCACAAAAAAACTCTGGGGAAGGAGATGGGCAATTTAGATAAAGTTCATTTGAATAGCAGAGATCATATCCTCCAATCACACAGCACCACGTCAGAGTGGTAGGCGGAGCCGCTTTGATATTCTCAAGATGAACAGCTTTAAGTCTGAACCTATACAAAGTCTCCCAGCCACCAGGGAAGTATACCACACAAATACCTGAGGAACAAACATCGGCATTAAGCTCTGGTACTCAAGGTCTGTTTACTTTGCACAAGGACCACTGAACGATATATCATGATTGTAAATATATATATATATATATATATATATATATATATATATATATGAAAAAATAAATAAATAAATAAATAAATAATAAATAGATAAACAAATAAAAATAAATAAATACTAACTATAAAAATATAATAAGAAAATAATAATAGAAATAATAATAATAATAATGATAATAGTTTAGGTACTGAAATAACCATGTCCATCTAACTCGATGTTGCTTGAAGCAAAACAAATCCACGGGTCATCAAACATACTAAACACAGGGCATGACCTTCAAACGTGAAAAATAATTCAACCCAAAAAAGAAAAAGAAAATTAATGAATAAATAAAAATCAAAGTAAAGGAGAAAACACTAATATGGAGTTCGACCCGAAGACAGCTACCACCGACTACCCTTTGCCCTGACTATCCCAAGAATCAAATTAAATGGCTTCGGCCGCAGTAACACACACAGGAGCCCAAGTCACTTACCACCGTAAAGGGGACCCCCCCCCCCCCACTACCACCACGCCGAGGCAAGCAACACAGCACACAGCCTTCCTCCCCCGCAAAAGACCCGACGACGCGACGGCGGATACACAGGTCGTCGAGTTCATAAACACCCCGAGGCTCGTTGTCACCTTCAAAGCGAGGCTTCCCACTCGGCATCGCCAGGTATCGAAGGAAGTCGACACAAATAAAAATTGAAAAGGAGCAAAGTCTGCACATGTTACATATCGCTCCTGCACACTGCTATTAATCGTCTTCGAACCTTCTGTTCGGCCTACCTACTCAACGCTTACCACCTCTTGGCATCCAGTTAGTAAGACACACTTACTCAATACTTTCAGCAGTCTTCAAACATCTTTCAACGTCGGGCTTCAGTCAAGCTTAACCCTGAATACCCGAGTATACAGAAGCAAAGGCGACTTTCAACACAGCTAGGCGTCTCCTTTCGTAACCTCTTCCCCAGCCTTCCCTCCCCCCTAGTATCCTCACCGACCCACACTCCTCCACCACCATCTCCTGCACCTGCTCCCTCTTCCCATTATCTCCACTAAAGCGCCCTACAAGAACCCCTCCAGCGGGGACGTACTAATGAAGGCACCCTGCATTGACCAGGCGAGGGCGCGGAGGTGGGGGGAAGGGGGGCGGTGGACATCAAGTGTTATGTGTAGGCCGTATCCAAGGCAGAGGAACCAACTCCGAGAAGTAAGGTGTGAGTGAAGGGGAGGTAGAGGAGTATGGAAGGACTAAGGTGAGGAAGAGATAGCGTGAGAGGAGGGAGAGAACGGAGAAAAAGTAGAGAGAGAAGAGAGGGAGGAAAGGAGGGAGGAGAAGAGAAGTGAAGGGAGTAAGGGAGGGAGGGAGAGAGAGGGAAAATGGTGCGTGTGTGTGTGTGTGTGTGTGCGCGCGCGCGCGCGTGTGTGCGGGGGGGGGGTCCAATGTTGAGTATTGCCCGGGTAAGAATCTACGGCCTACTGATAGATGGATGACCCTTGGTGGAATGATGAAGAATCCTCATAGTTGATTAACAAGTGTAGCCAGGAGTGGTGGGAAGAGGAAGGGGAGAGAAGGGAGGAAAGGGAAGAGAGGGAGGAAGGGGAGGAGAGGGAGGATGGGGAGGAGGAAAGGGGAGAATGCTAGGAGGAAGAGAAGAAAGGGGAAAACGGAAGTGAGAAGGAAGGGGGCGATGATGATAAGGATGAAGAGGAGAAGGAAAGGAATGAGAGAAGGAGGGAAGAGGGAGAAGGATGGGGAAGAGGGAGAAGGAAGGAGAAGAGAGAGGGAAGAAGAGGAGGAGGGAGAAGGATAGTGAAATGTGTGGAGAAGAAAGGAGAGCGGACAAAGAAAGGGAGGAAGAAGTGGAAGGTAGATGAGGAAGGGGAGGAAAGGGGAATGGATGACGGGAGGAGAAAAAGGACTTACAGGAGGATAAAGAGGAGAAGGAGAGGAAGGAAGGGGAGGAAGAGAAAGAGGACTTAGTGGAGGAGCAGGAGGAGGACCAGAAGCAGGAGGAGGAGGAGGAGGAGAAAGGCAGAGGAGAAAGAGGAATTAGAGGAGGGTGAAGAGGAGGAGGAGAGAGAGGACTTAGAGGATGGTGAAGAGGAAGAGGAGGAGGAAAAATGGAAACAAGGATCCGACTTGGGCAGTGAGGTGGGGGGACTGAAGAGGACTGGGAGACAAAAGCGGCGGTGAATCAAGGAAGACACAGCAGAGACCAACCGCACGACGAGACGAAGGGAGACTGGAATGGATGTGACTGAAGACGGGCAGAGAAAGAGGAGGGGGGGAAGTGGAGGAGCAGGACAAGGAGGAGGAGGAGGAGGAGGAGGAGGAGGAGGAGGAGGAAGAAGAGAAGAAATGTGTAACACATGGTCACAGAAGCATTGTCCTGTCAGAAATGGGATGATGGGATTTCTTAACCCTTATCTTTGAAGTCTTACTTTATCTCAATTTCGTTCGGACTCGTTCACCTCAAGAAACTCCTGTACCTTGTGACTGGCTGAAAATTATCCTATATCTTTGCGTCATTCCATTCTGTCTAATGCCAAGATTTATTCATCTAGAAGACCACTCAGCCTTTACAGGTTGTGATGGTTTGCGTATATTTCCCCCCATTTTTTGCATTACTAACCATTGGAAGTATTGTTAGCCTTTATTTTTTTTAATTAAACATTGAGTGTGTGGTTGATTTGTTGTATTATGATTATGTACAATGTAAGAACCAATGGCCCCACGAGCTCCTCTACAAGTTTTGCCGCCAAATCTGAGCCGGTAACGAAGCGTGACCTCAGTATTGTCTTAACTTTCAAAGTGTAAGCACGTTTTAGTATATTGTGGTTAATGTATCGAATAGTGACTCAATACACTATTTTTCTCCAGTGAAGGTGCTCTCCATTGCCACCCAACACATCTGGTGGCACGCGGTAAAGGTATTTTTAGTATATTTTGAACATTTGAACGACTGTCAAGTGATACGTACTTTGGCTGGCCAGCATATTACGCGTGTTTTCGTGTTTTTATCTTTACCATTTTCAGATAGGTTTTCTAGTGATACAGTGACTTTAGGAATTATATAAAAGTTGGTGCACATGAAGTGCACCATGTGATTTTTTTCTTTTTTCTTTTTAAGATGAATACCTTGTGGTCCCCAGCTTTGGCGCTTCGTGTGAACTTTTGGTTATAGTCATCGTCTTCTGCATTGGTGGAACGCTCGCTTATTGCTGCTGTGTTTGTGTCAACTTATCTGGAGACTGGATGTGGAAGAATTACTGTTTCAGCCTAGTTTGTAAATTTGCCTGCGTGATTGCCGGGCTTCAGTACGCCGCCTCCTGAAAAGACTAGTTATGTTCAAATTGTTGGTTAACAGTTTTGTGAATTTATTATATATTTCTAGTTACGCAAGCAACTACCTTTGAACTATTGAGATTCCATTGTTTTGTGTGGTTTTCAAATAGTTATATCCAGCCAGCCATATTACTTACGTCAAAGACAGGTGGCCATGTTACGTACTTCATAGGCAGCCACAATGGAAGGCCATCTTGCTTTCACTTATTGTATGGTTATCCCTTTTCGGTGGCGTTTTCTCTAATTTTCTATTTTTAAGAGAACTGGTTTTATTGCTTACTTTTTTGGGAATTTCCGCGTGTTGGGTTCATTTTACGACCGCCATCCCAGATGGATTCATCATAATCTTTCAAGGGTCATGTGTTTTTGTAAGCGGTCCCAATAATTAATGTGTTAAGAATTTAGTTTTTTCGCGTTAATGTTACTTCGGAGTGGAACACATCTCCCTAGTCCTCCTTTAACGACGTTTTCTAAAAATATATATATATGTGTGTGTGTGTGATTTAAAAGCTGAAATATATTTCCTTCGTTCAGTTCTTGGAGAAATCCAAATTAAATCTGGACCTCAACATCAGTAGTTCAATTATCACAACATTTTTCTCTCTCATTTGCACGCCGTCTTAACCTTGAATGTTATACAACGTTTTAATTTTGCATCCAAGTAGGATTTGGTCTTATCAGTTACTAGGGGATCGGCGTATCTGGGGTGAGGTTTGGCACCTCGAAAAAGGGGTCCAGAAAACCTACTCCAGACGTGTTTCTGTTTACAACGGACCGTCTCCAGGAAAAGGAACTTCATTCTAGCTAACTTAATCTAATTACAAAAATGGGCGTGCCCACAAGAAGGCAGCCAATTATATGAAAAAATGGGCGTGCCCCCCGAGAAGGGTAGCCAATAGAATGTCTTGAGGTGCAAGAGGGGGCCAGAGCCGTAGGTGTGAACTCTGACCCTGGATTGAGCGCAAAGTCTTGTTGTTTTGGGTGATTTGACAGATGAATGTAGGGGAGGTCACTTCATGACCTCTGATAGCGCAGCTGAGGTCCACGCGGTGAATGGGCCGTTCTTCGATGGGCCTCTCGTAATGAAAGGCCTCTCTTCTTGGAAGAGGAGGTAAGTCCACGCGATGAATGGACCGTTCTTCGATGGGGCCTCGCGTGAAAGAATCATCTGCCGCATCTGCCGTCGGTAGAGTGACGAGGTTTTCACGGTAAGGGTAAGGGACCCACCGTTCGAGTCCTGCAGAGCCGATGAGGAATTCCGGCCGTGGACACACACAGATTAGCAGAACTAGGCAGACCAAAATAAAGAGAAGAACCAAAACGCGTTTTCCACCAAAACCCCCTCCAACAATCGTTGCTGGTGCCTTTTGAGTGAAGAGTGGCATCTTCTCTCAGCTATAAGACGAATGGGTCCCTATTGTCTTTTGCAACAAGGCTTTCAGGAAAACTAAAGGAAATGCCTTATGGTTATTTGTGTATTAGCAATGCACAGCAACATACAGATGTTCTTAGTTCTCCTCCAACCCCTCAGTCAGAACTTTTTTACAGTGTAGCTTGGCGTATCCATTATATCATTCATGTAAATCAAGAACATATGTGCCAGAACTGACCTTCGCAGGACTCCGATGGTCACTGGCCTCCTTCCTGACATATCGTTCCTCACTGTTCTTCTCATGTACCTGTCTTTCAATATATCCCTTCATTCAAGGGATCCTTCTTTAAGTCCTCCAACATGCTCCAATTTCAACAAAAATATATTGCGAGGTATCTTGTCAAATACTTTCTCAAGGTCAATGTAGTTGCAGTAACCCATCCCTCACTCTCCTGCAGCACATCAACCGTTACTGAACCAAAACTTATGGTAAATATGCACAATCTTCTTGTTCTCAAGCTGAATACATTATCCACTGAAATCTTCATACTAACTCATCCATCCAGTTTAACTATCATGTTGGTCTGTGAAACTAGGCTATAATGTGTATGTGTGTGTGTGTGTGTGTACGCGCATATATCATTAATATAGAAAATTAAACAAAAAACAAAAATTAAGTATTGAACACCAACACGAAGGCTGACGTGCGGTCGATGGCCTCGAAAAGGGACACCAACATCAACGGCGCTGAAGAACCAAATACTACCAAGAAGGCATGGCAAGTATGTTAAGAATAACCCTAATCTTGTTAAAGAAGCTGCAGAAGTCCACGAAGGCGGAAGAGCAGGACGACAGCAACTTAGAGGAGTGTGAGAAACTATCCCTAGCGCTGCCACCACTACGTGCGCGCGCGTCCCCATATCTAACAGATAGGCGCGCGTAATCTCAGCGGACCAAATGTAAATAAACGATTAGGGTCTACCTGCTCCCGGTAGAGTCTGCGTTACTGCCTGCCCTCTCACCCTCTCCACGTTCTCTCCTTCCTCCTCCTTTTCCTAGTTCCATCAGTGATAAGCAATAACTCCATTTACACTCTTGACCCGAGTCCCTTCCCGGCTGCTGCACAAAGAAAACACAAATGGCCACATTTTTGAATGACTCTATACTTTGCAACTTTGCATTACACAATTACAAAATAATTAGCTTACTCCATGTTTTATCAACTTTCACACATACTTATCATGTTTATAAAGGATTTCTCCCCGTCTTCTCCTTTTCTGCATGAGGAGACGGAGAGGGGGGGTCGCCGGATTAATGAAGCGCCCTTGCTATGGATGTGCTGTATCTTGCGATATTGCTTCTGACACAGGGCAGTGGACAGGATGCGGTGATGAACCGTCATCCAGGAGGTGCCAAGATGAGAGGGAGGGAGGAGGGTGGATGGGAGTGGAATATGTAGGGGATGGAATGGGTGGGAGTGGTTTCTAAGCCTTTTTCTTTTTGGCTACCTCCCGTGTAAGGGGGAAAAAAGCCTTTGGTATATGAATGTATGCATAATTGTGACGTTCATTATTGCAGGCTACATCATCACAACCTACAATATTTCAAATGCCATGAAAGTCTTATCCGGTCTCCAAAGAGCACAAGAACATCGCTGACCTTTGTGGCGCTTGTCTGAACCACGGACACCGGACCGAAGTCACCACCTTCAGCTCTATACGACGAAGACAAAGGAGCTACTGTGGGATTTAGACCAAGGCTTCTCAACTTTTCTACCTCTGCAGCCCCATTAGGTCTTATTACATATTCTGGGGACCTCCTAAGAATAAGATGTACATTAAATCTACATCATGCGTTTAAGATCTCACGGACCACTTGGGGCCAGGGAGCCCCTGTTGAGAACCCCTGATGTAGAGGATGTAGCCTAATTAATTCTAACAAAGCACGGGGGACTCTTAAAGTAATTAAAGCGGGAGCTCAATTGACAAGGGAATAATCGCGCGTCGATCGGGGGCGGAAACCGAAAGAGTTCTTCAGTCCGCAGACAAAGAGGTCAGCTTCGAGAGAAGTTGGTAAGCATTTTAACAACAGAGGATTGGGGGGAACGGGAGGGGATCACTCACAAGGCCATCGCACGTTCATACAAACACAAAGGCACACACAAAAATGACGCGTCCGTGTATTCGTCGTGTGTGTGTGTATGAGTGTATACATGTATCCACATAGTAATAAAACCCAGAACAACCACTCGTTAGATAGATACAGAGGCCGTAAAGTGGAAAACGTCAAAAAAGGAACGAGAAATGGAGAAAGATGATACAGAAGGCGCGCAGAAACATAAAAAAAAAAAAAACGAACAGCGTAGACAAAGGACGAGTCTGTACAAATCGGGGATGCAAGGGCCGATTACAAGGGACGAGGCAGAAGACGACTTGGGCAGCGACCCAAGGGCCTCCCACACAAGTGGCCGGCACTAGCTAGAACATCCACAACAAATAAATAAATCTAGTAATTAATAAGACAAAATTAAATAAATCAAGAAGCATATTCCCAGTGAACTGCAGACTCAAGCGGCCTGCCCTAATTAGAACATCCACAATAAATAGACTTAAAAATTAATAAAATAAAATAAAATAAACCAAATAATAGTACGAACAGGTTCCCAGTGAAATGCAGAGGTAAATATAGCTAAGTAGCATGTCATTAACCAATAGATTCTATATAATCAAGAGAAAGCTTAACCACAGGAAGGTTAGGAGTTGCGGGCGGGGCTTCACAAAACAATATCCAAGGACCCACGTCCGTCCCCAACAGAGGATTGGGAAGAGGAAGAGGAGGAGGAGGAGGAGGAGGAGGAGGAGGGGGAAGACTTCGTTTGCGATTTAAAATGAACGATCATAAAATACCAAATAAATGTCGGGTACGCACAGGTAGACTTGGAATATTTGTGGGCAAAGAGCATGGAAGGTAGGGTAAGAGAGGAGAGGGGAGGAGAGGAGAGGGGAGGAGAGGAGAGGGTAGGCGGAGTTAGGAGGCGAAAGGAGGGGGAAGCAGAAGTGAGGAGAGGAAAGGCTAGGAAAGTAGGGGAAAGAAAGAGAAAGGGGGAAAGAGTGGAATGAAAGTAGGGGGAAGACAGTAAGGGGTAAAGAGAGGGAACAGGGGAGGAGAGGGAAGAAGTAAGCACAAAGGAACACAAAGGAAAAACAAACAACAGTCGGCCTACTGGCTCTAACGAGGCTGTTTGTGTTTACTAAACTAAGCTACAATTAAGAAAACAGGGCAGAAGATGAACTAACACTACTGCTACCACTATCCTATCCAATAACAGTGGGAAGGAGAGGGAAACAGAGGGGAGGGGAGAGGGTGGCAGAACGAGAATGGGGAGAGGGGAATAGGTAGATGGTGGGAGAGCGGGAGGAGGGGGGAGACACTTATCTGGGTAAGTAAAGGTACTAAGCGGAGGCATTTGTACTGGACGAGACGGGAGCCCTCAGCTAGTAGAGGACAAAAAGAAGCAAGGGGAGGAAAAGGAGGAAGGGGGGGAGGAATAATGGAGCTGGATGGGGGGAGGAATAATGGAGCTGGATGGGGGAAGAAAAGGAGGGGATGGGAAAGGAAGAGGGGAAGGAAAAAGAAAAGGAGGGGAAAGAACAGGACGAGGAAGAAAAAGAAAAAGAGAGAAAGTAATATGAAGAGGAAGAAAAGAGATGAAATGGAAAGAGGAAAAGAGATGAAGAGGAATATGGGAAGAGTAAGAAGAGAAGTAGGGAAAAGAGGAGAAAGGAGAGGAAGAGAAAAAGTAGGAGGAACAAAAGAAACAGGGGAGGGAGAGGGGGAGGAGGAGAAGGAAGAGGAATGGAGAGAATGGTGGGGAGGAACAGGAGATAAATACAGCAGGAGAAATATGGGGAAAGGAGGAGGAAGAGGAAGAGGAGGAGGAGATGGAGGGAGGGGAGGAGGAGGATGAGGACGAAGAAAGAAAGTAGAAGGAGGTGGAGAAGAAAAGGAAAAAGAATAAAAGTGGGGCACACGAGGAGGAAGACTATAGGAGGGACAGTAGCCGAAAACAGAAAGAGAAAGACAGGAAGACGAAGAGTATGTAAGTTTAGTAGTAGTACAGAAGGACTAGTGGTATGGGAAGACGAATAGTATAGGAGAAAGAGGAGGAGGAGGGCGAAAACAGAAAGAGAAAGACAGGAAGACGAAGAGTATGTAAGTTTAGTAGTAGTACAGAAGGACTAGTGGTATGGGAAGACGAATAGTATAGGAGAAAGAGAAAGAGGAGGAGGAGGAGGAGGAAATGGAGGAGGAGCAGGGGGAAGAGCGGTATAGGAGTAATGGTACAAGACAAATAGTAAACGTGGAGGAGAAAAAAAGGAGGAATACTGGAACAAGAAATTAGTGGTAGTATATGAGAAAAGGGAAGAGGAGGACGAGGAGGACGAAGACGAGAAGGAAGAACAGGAGGAGGAGGAGGAGGAGGAGGAGAAAGAGGAGGAGGAGAAAGAGGAGGAGGAAGACGAGAGAAGGAAGAGGGTGGGAATGAATAAAGAGGAAGACTACGCAAAGGAACGGCGGGAGAAAAAATAAAAATAAGTAAACAAACAAATGAGTGATAATAAAATTGCAGGGTGGAAAGTGGACGAGAAATGCAGGGACATAAAGATAAGACGGTGATAGCCGGAGGAATCATGAAGCATTTACAACGAGACAAGGCAGTGCACAGCTTTCATGACGGGAAAGCATTACTGCTTCATAAGCATACAGATCAAGGCAAGCAGAGGACGTTCGATGCAAAGAGAGCATACCATTCGTTGATATTGTTCTATGTAAGAAAGCATACTCTTCAGTGTAAGGCGAGCATAGCTGCAAGGAGAGAATATGTGCAGTTTCTCACACAAAAGACAACAGCATTCAAAATATATCGATTTTTCCAAAGTCGATTTAGCTCGTAAATTACACTCATATTTCACCTATTCATTGTTAAATATTATTTTTTTAACTCTGGACCGACTCGATTGCTCTACGTGATATAACGTGCTGGTAGTCTATACGGGTCACTTTCGCTTTGTTTTCGCGGCTACCCAACCCCGTGTCACATGCTGTGCATGGCATGAGATGCTGAGGAAGATTTTACGGCCGACAAGGTTTACTAAGAAGAGGCGGGTGATGTGTATCGTGATAATGGCTACAGAGCGCGGAGGATGGGCCACAGCCTTGTCACAATGTGCGTGAGCGGCGGTAAAGCTCAGGCAGAGGTCGAGTTAGGTCATGTGAGGTCATGTGAGGTGAGGTGTACGGGGAAGCTTGTGGGTGAGGTGAACCTGGACGGCAGACCCTCTGGCAATAAGATCTGGTCAGGCCAGGTCAAGTCAAATGAGAGATAAAGTGCGTACAGCATCAGCAGAGGTTCCAAAGTGGAGCAAAGAACCTATTGTACTTCTCCTGAGGCCTACATTACGTCTCTGGTTGAACAAACTTCCAGCAATAATAGAAGGTCATTAGTTGAAGAATGCTGAGATACGGGAGAGCATGGATTAACCTGACTCCAAAAGTATGGTCAAGTGAACACAAATGAATGATGGCGAATATTTGCGAATGGACTATGCCAAAAGGTAAAATAAGAAAAGGTAAGGTAAAGTACGGTTGGGTAAGGTTAGATCAGGTCATGTCAGACGAGATGAGGTGAAACACGACGAAAAGACCCAGGGTGAGCGCAACTCCGGAAGTAAGGTCTGGTCAGGTCAAGTGAGGAGAGGCGAGGTAAGGTGAGATGAGGTCACGGGATCCTGGAGGAATACAACACGAGATGCGACAGCTGGAGGAGGAAGTGAGAGAGAGAGAGAGAGAGAGAGAGAGAGAGAGAGAGAGAGAGAGAGAGAGAGAGAGAGAGAGAGAGAGGGGGGGGAAGAGAGAGAGAGAGAGGGAGAGAGGGAGGGAGGGAGGGAGAGAAGGAGGGAGAGAGGGAGGGAGGTAGGGAGGCTAGACGGGTTAAAGAGAAGGAAAGAAGCAGTGACAGCTACACTGGCTGGAAGGTCGAAAAAAGTAAAACAGTGCAAAGGGGATGCTACCGAAAAGGAAGGAGGGAACTGTGGACAAAAGAAGTACGGAAAAAATATACTGAATAGAAGAACGAGAGGACGATGAGGGGTCTGGAAAGGGAAAGAAGAAAAGAGGAAAATAGTAAAACAGGAAAGATGAATGCAGAGAAGCAAAACGTGGAATATTGATGAGAGACGACAGAGGAGTTAACATAGATAAGGAGAGGATGGGAATGGCGGCAGAGAATGAAATAAATGGTGAAGGCCGAGGGAGGGAGAAGAAATAAAGATAAACGAACGATTATTAAAGGACACTGAGAAGGGAGATGGTAGGAGGCAAAGATAAAGAGTCGAGAGGAGAGAGAAAGGGAGAGATGAAAGAAGAGAGAAGAAAGGAGAGGAGTGGAGAGAGCAGTGGAGAGCGTTCAGGGGTAGAAGGTGTTTCGGAGATGAGAGAGAAGAGAGGAGAGTGGAGAGATGAGAGAGTAGAGAGGGCGATGGGAAATGAGGGTTGAAAGGAGAGATGTCGCCGACCATTCACCAACACTTCTATCATCAAACATATCACGGCGGCTTTGGGGAAGAAAGGGGAATAGAAGGGAACAGAAGTGAAAAGGGAAGAGGAGACGGGAGGTGAAAGGAAAGGGGAAAAGAGAGAAAGAAACGGGAAGAGAAGGGAAGAGAGGGAGGGGAGGAGAGAAACACAAGATGGGAAAGGAGAGGAAGGTGGAGGAAGATAGCATGAACTCATGGATGAAGAGGCGAGAAGATGACGAAGTAAGAAGAGCAAACAGGAGGTAAATGATTGATTTATTATGATTTTTTTCGCATCCGTCCTCGATATGGACCAAAATGTCTCCTGTCGGCATGCTCCGCCTTTGTAATCCTTTGCAGGTAATCTATCGTGGATTGAGGTGAAAACGAAACCGATTAGAGGGGTGAATTGGATAGATAGATGGATAGTTGGAAAGAGGAAGGGACAAAGGAAGAACAGGAAATTAAGAAACAAAGCAGTAAAAAAGAATATAAGGAAAGGAAAAACAAGGAAGAAATGAATGAAGAGAAGGTTGTTAGTATACAATAGTAAAAGGGGAAGAAACGAAATAAGGAAAACCAAGAAATGATAGAAGAAAGGAATAATGTAAGGATGAATGAACGGGATGCGTGAAGGAAGGAGGGAAGAAAGAAGTAGGGATTAATCAAGAGAAGAGGAGACATGGGAGAAGGCTGGAGAGGGAAGAGTATGCGTGAGTGGGGGTGGGGGGTCTGGTGTCAGTGCAAGGGGCGGGACTTTTTCTTTCTTTCTTTTTTAGGGGGGGGGGAGACAATATGAGTTCCGACAGCTGCAGTGCGAGGTCGAAGGAGAAGGAGGTCAGGTCACGTCGGAGGAAAGGGTCAAGGAAGGCGAGGGTGGGTAGCCAGGAGGGGAGAGTGGGAGAGGGCGAGAGGAAGGAGAGGGGAGGAAGGGCAGGGAGGAGATGGTGGCCAGTGCAGGAAATTAGACGGAAATTGACCAAACAAAGGGTTGACCCGCCGCCTCGCAGGCTCGTAACCCACGAGCTGGAACCATCATAGTCCAATTATAAGTCACCCATTGCAATCTTTACACCATGACTTAACCCGAATGGCTGATATAACCACCTCGATTAAACCATTTCCACAACCCAGTCTGGACAGCAACACCAGAATTTTGGACAATTATCAACCTAGAGGACACCGTCTTGAACTCTCATGAGTTCGATTCCAGGGATCCGCTGTAAGCGCGTTGGTTCCGAATATCCCTGGCCGGCAGGGGAGGCGAGCCAACGTCGACCTTAAAAATGACAAGGGTTTGCCCTACCAAGGGTTTTTCACTTCCCGTTGATCTGTTTCAGCTTCGAGTTCTGTGGGCGTATACCCTTTCATATATCAATAACCTAAAAAAAAAAAATTATCACCATGGTTTCTAGATAATCATTAATTTAATAAAAAATATCTCGATCGCAATAGGTCGTTCATATATCAATAAAACAGTAGGTGTTTTTTCGTATACAAGTATAAACACAGAACTTTTCAAAACCGACAATAACTCATAAATCAATATAAAGACAACTCACATAATGCATCCATATAAACATATAATTTCTATATTCTATTAATACAACCAACGTAATTATTATCAAAATTTTCCATGCATCAATGTACACATATGTTGTATACATACAATGTAAACAGAACTTGCATCATCAATACTAATACTGTTACCTCTACATTTACTTTTCTATACATCGACATATACATTAAATATATCTACGGTATTAACTATTTCGACATCATCCACAACAACTGGCTCATGCATCAGTACGAGTATAAGATCCTCCATGATGATAAGTCTTTCGTTTGTATATTGATGTAGACCAGGGGTTCCCAACCTGGGGTACATGTACTCCCAGACATATATTTGCACTTTCCACGGGTTACATTAGGTCTGAGATAATAACCACAACTGTACATGATGTTGTAATCTACATTCAGACTGCATCATGCGGGTTTTTTTTCACTTAGTAAGCAAAAAATTTATTTTGTTATATCAAGAGAAGAGCGAACACCATTTGTACAGTATTCCATTATTATGAAACTTCCCGCATTTTCAGTGTCGCTGAAGAATTTTTAAGGGTACAATGGAAACTAAGAAAATGTCCAAGGGTACAGAGGAACAAAAGGGTTGGGGACCCCCTAGCATAGACATACCGATTAACAAAAGGACCACAAGTGACTTTCGGTCCATAACACAGCCGAATGTAAAACAATCAAACAGACAAAACAGACACACAAACAAGCAAATGCACTAATAAGATATTACAATTGCACAAGATACAATTCTCCACAATGTAATTACTGGAAATGCCAACAAAAAATGATACCTTAGACAAACTGACGCCATCTTCATTTATTATTCAATTAAGTCAGCCAGCAACTCGCATTAGCACAATCCGCTATACTTAGCAAATGCTCAGGACTTTTTCCACGGGTTGATTCATCGAGGGGCTTGCATGCCCCTTCAGATCATTTAAATTTATATACTACGCCGGTTTAAAGTTGCTTTGGACACTCGGGGACGGTGCTGCTTTTCATAATGAGGGAGGCAGTCAGGCGTGGAATATAAATTTAAGTGTTCTGAAGGGGCATGCAAGCCCCTCGATGTTAGGTATAATGGCTATACCCTCACGACCTTAAAAAGACGACTGCAAGCTAACCGCAACAACGGAGCCACCCACCAACATTTTGTTGATGCCCACGATAAAAAGCCGCCCCTAGTAGATCTCATAAGAGACACAACGATCATCCACCATGATAACAATTATGGAAGTTTAGTAG
>NC_134812.1:38499989-38529989 GCF_046742065.1 Oratosquilla oratoria
ATTCTGGACATTCTCTTCGTCTTTCGGGAAATTCCAGGGCCCGAGTGGCGCAATATTTTGTATTTTTGTGTGTGTGTGTGTGTGTGTGTGTGTGTGTGTGTGTGTGTGTGTGTGTGTGTGTGTGTGTGTGTGTGTGTGTGTGTGTGTGTGTGTGTGTGTGTGTGTGTGTGTGTGTGTGTGTGTGTGTGTGTGTTTGTTTGTTTGATGGTGGGGGTCCAACCTTTCAGAACAAAGAAATCAGAACATATCTTACGACCTGACCTTCGATTTGTTACCCTTTGCATCTCGTTTCATGCATCGTTCCTTTGCGTCGTTACCCGTGACTTACCGAACACTGATGCGCAACCACGAAATCGTACATTACCAGAACAGTCTTCGACCCTGTGTTGTCCTTTGCAACCTTCATTCTGGCTGGCGAGATGATTTTTTCCCCAGGGTGGGAATAATTTCGACGCTAACTGCGATTACCACTGCTCGATTCAGTTTTATCCACTCTGCCTCCTTTCAGCTGAATGAAATCGCCTGGCATCAGTCACTGAGAAAATAAAGACGTCATCGAACTGGACTTTCAGATCATTAGGTAAGTACTTAGCTACGATTCTTACGATGGTATTCTTAAAAAAAAAAATCCCTTCTAAGGATTTATAAAGATTTATATAAGGAAAGGTTTATATAAAGAATTATTTTATTTTTAAGAATACCAAAGTTGTTCGGTTGAAAGAAAGGCAACACCGCGATGGAAATGGTCGACCAAGTCACCACACTTCGATGGGTTCCCAAGTCACCAAACCCAAACTTACGACGTCAATTCAAATTCGGTTGCAATATACGACAAAAATCGAATTCCCTATTTTCTGTGATATCACAGCAGGTAATCAGGCTGACGCAAGCGCTAACACATCATACGAAGTTCGGCAACCTCCTATCCTACGGGGAAATTATTGAAAACATTCGGATGCATTCATGCGCATGGCAATAAGATGTCGCTTTCATTCAGAAAACCCGGTCGTATAATAAAATGATCTCCCCACTAGAGCTCACGTTTTCTCTAATGTGTTTTTGAAGAAGAAAACGTGAACTGCAAGCAAGATCGATAGGAGGAAGATTCCTTCAATAATAGAAAACGGAAGACCTTGGGCAGGGACTATCAAGTCTAGGCCTACTACACTATTCTCTCGTAGAACAAACATGCAAAAACAGGAGAAAACGGACAAGAGTGACAGAAAGACATATAAAAGGAAAGAATAAAATAACGAGGGAGAAAGGGAGAAATGGAGAGGGAGAGGGAAGGGGATGGAAAGGGAGATAGAGGGGTGGGGGAGGGAGGGAGAGAGGGGTAAGAGGAAGAGGTTTAGCGAGAGAGACAGAGAGGGGGCGAGAGAGTGGGAGAGGTGGAGAGAGAGAAGGGGGAGTAGGGAGGGAGAGTGAGAGAGAGAGAGAGAGAGAAGGGGGGGCGAGAGAAGGAGTGAGAAGGGGAATGAGAAGGGGAGGGACGGGGATGGAGGGAGAGGGGGGAGAGGGGGGAAGTGGAGAGGAGAGAGGAATGGAGGGAGAAAGAGAATGGAGAGGAGAGTGGGGTGGAGGGGAGAGGAAGGGAAAGGGAGAGAGAGAGAGGTGGGGGAGAGAGTATGGAGGAGAGAGAGACAGAGAGATACACTGACACAAACAGAAGACCGACAGAGGGGAGAGATAGGGCAGACAAAACTGACAGGCACACCCGCCGAAACACTTTTTTTTTTTTTTTTTTTTTTGCACAGCTGATGCAGTCACATCTTTCAACTACTCGTATTTAAGATCAAATTAAAAGTGCCAATGAAGGGCCCCGTAACATTCGGCCATCTCTGCGCACATTACGTCTTTCCGGCCTGTGCAGGCAACACGTCTGTTTGCCGATGGTGCTTTGGTTGGAAAACGATAACAACAAAGACCCACCCTGTTGGCAAACGAGACAAAAACGTTCAAATTTCTCCTGGAAACGTGATACCATAACATAAAAAAGGAGAGGGAGAGAGACAAAAGAAGCAATATAGATTTAATATATCTAGACTTTGCAAAAGCTCTTGATACCGTCCCCCACGAAAGCTTACTAAATTAGCTTCACACAGAATAAGTGGTAGCCTATTAAGATGGACTAGTAACTGGTTAAATGATCGAAAACAGTGAGTTGTTTTAAATAGAAAAACTTCTACATGGAAAAATGTTACGAGTGGAGTTCCTCAGGATTCCGTTCTTAGGCCACTTCTATTCATAGTATATATATAAATGATATAGACCATGGACTTAATCTATTCTTTCCAAATTTGTTGATGATAAAAAAAACTGCGGAATGGCAAATGATCACTTAAACCTATTAGATATTCAAGATTTAGATAAATTATAGCAATGGTCTGAAAAATGGCTAATGAAATTTAACACACGTAAATGCAAGGTAATGCACATGGATAATAATAACAGTAAGTGCGATTACAAGTTATTTGAATTCGTTAACAAAAGTGGATAGCGAAAAGGATCTCGGCGTAATTATCAGTAACGATCTCAAATCATCTAAGCAGTGTATTTCAGCCTCTGAGAAAGCAAACAAGATTCTAGGATTCATTGCGCGATCTTTTGACTTCAAAAGTCCATCTCTCATTAACAACCTATATAAATCGTTAGTTCATCCATTTGGAATATACTGTTTCCGTATGGTCATCGAATCTCATTAAAGACATTGACACACTGGAAAAAGTACAACGGCAGGCCACAAAACTGATTCCAAATGTTTGATGATCAAAGAAAAATATGACGTCATCAGTCCTCCTCTAGGAGGACTGATGACGTCATATTTTTCTGGTGCTGTTTGATCATCAAACATTTTGTTGTTTTATTATGATTTTTTGTTTTATTTGAACAAATGACAAGACATCTTGTCATCGGAGTTGAATGGGTTAAAGACATTGACACACTGGAAAAAGTACAACGGCAGGCCACAAAACTGATTCCAAATATAAAAAATAAATCATACGAACATCGACTAAAACATATGAATCTGTTTTCCCTAAAAGAGCGTAGATTTAGAGGTTGACTTGGTACAGGTTTATAAGATTCTAAAGGGAACTGACAACATCAAAAGTGACAAAATTTTCACACTGAATGAGAATCAGATAAGAAACAATGGTCTCAAATTGTCAGGAAATAGATTTAATTTGAAAGTGGGTAGAAATAACTTCGCCAACCGTGTAGTTAATGAATGGAATAAACTTCCTACAGAGGCAGTGTAATGTAGTTCAGTTCGAAGCATTAAGAATCATTTAGATAAACGCCTAAGCAAGATGCTGTAATGACTGTCATTTATTTTATATTGTTTATTTGTTTTATCATTTGTCTCTTTATTATTATTTACTATTTACCTATTTGTTTATTATTCAACTACACCTTTACATTTATTTTATTTATTATTATTTATATATTTCCATTTGTTTATTTATCTTTTTTTTCGCATCGGACCTAGTTATGGATCAAAAGGTCTCCTGTCGGCATGCTCCGCGTTTGTAATCCTTAATTCTTTGAGAGAGAGAGAGAGAGAGAGAGAGAGAGAGAGAGAGAGAGAGAGAGAGAGAGAGAGAGAGAGAGAGAGAGAGAGAGAGAGAGAGTGTGGGAGAGAGTGTGATATATATATATATATATATATATATATATATATATATATATATATAGAGAGAGAGAGAGAGAGAGAGAGAGAGAGAGAGAGCTGACACTAAGAGAGTCGACCGAGTGACAACTAAAAAATTATCGATAACCATCCTATTCCTTCTTAGGTCCTACTCTAACCTGAAGAAAATATACAAATAAATAAGTAAATGAAAAAACAAATAGAAGAACAAATGAATAAACAAAATAGACAAGTAAATATATTGCTGTAGCAGGCATAAGAGCATATGAACATACGAATGAAGGAGACTGCAAGAGACCATACGGCCTTCACTAGGCAGTTCCATGTCCATTATAACCTGTCATCCCCAACCAGAAAGTTGTGTTTCTTAAAACAACCGATAGTTTCAGCGCTTACTACATGGTTACTAAGTCTATTCCATTTTTTGATCACACTATTAGTAAACCAGTTATTGCCTATTTCCTACCTAAATCTAAATTTGTCCAATCTAAATCCATTACTGCAAATTCAGACCTGTTGCCTTAATATGATGACCTTGTTTGATACATTGAACACCTCAATTAGATCACCCCGCACTCTGCATCTTTCCAGAGTGTGTAGGTTCCGACGACTACGCCTCTCCTCGTAAGGTAAATTTCTGAGCCCATGTATCATTTGGGTCATTCTCCTCTGTACTTACTGATTCTTTTGAACTGATGTCCATTCTACAATACGGAGACCAAAGCTGTATCACACAGTCAAGGATGGGTCTAACTAACGTAACCGTCCTAGCAATGAAACCTAATCCTCTGTTAGCTTTATTCCTGGCGCTAATGCACAAGAGCGATCGCGTCAAGACACCTTCAGAAGTCACACAAGCTGAGTTCCGCTCATCAGATAACATTCTTTTAAGTATTCCAACTAAATTGACGCATGCAATCTACCAATTCAACGCTGACTAACGCTACATGATGACTATAATATATATCTGGGAAAAAAAAGAAAGAAAATAATACTGCAGTCTAGGTCAAGCGTGGCCAGTGGGGAGCGCCTACTCCCTTTGTAGTCAAAGTAAATGGTACCTGTGACAGCAACTGTCACCAAAACAACCTGTGACCGTGATCCCACGGCGCGCAACTTGTCCAAACAGTGTTGCCCGCCGGACGCAATCAATCAATCAAATCAGCCATCCTGAGTCCACTGCTGAACAAAGGCCTCCTTCATAGCATTCCATGATTCACACGACCGCGCCATCCCCTGCCACGTCACTCCTACGAACTTCTCGATCTCGTCTCTCCACCTTCTGTCTGGTCTCCTCTTCCACGCTTCCTTTCTCGCGGCGTCCACTCAGTAACACATTTGCTCCATCGCTCATCAGTTGTTCGCACTAACTTACCTGCCCAATTCCACTTCCTCTCTTTTATCGCCACCACAATATCTTTCACTCTAATCTGTTCTCTCACCCAACTTGCTCTCTTTCGGTCTCTCAGCGTTATTCCCTTCATAGCAACCATGAACAGTACACCGGACGTAATTGTTCTACAAATCTTCCTCACAAGGTTCTGTTCGGACCAAAGACAGCCTATTCTATCCAGCCATGATGTCTCTTGCTCCATGCGGGTCATTCCGGGTTTAACTTGGACAAATTTAGATTTAAGAAAGAAATAGGCAAAATACGGTTTACCGATAGAGTGGTTAACGAATGGAGTAGACTTACTAACCATGTAGTGAGCGCTGAAACTATTGGTTGTTTTAAGAAAATATCAGACAACTTTATGAATGGGGATGATAGGTGGCAACGGTCATGGGACTGTCTAGTATAGGCCAAAAGGTTTCTTGAAGTCTCCTCCATTCTAATGTTCTTATGTTATCTTTATAAGGGACACGATATGCAAATGTTACAAGGGACACGATATATAAACACTCAATGATGAAGGCAATGAACCAGCTGCACAAGCAGCGATCCACCCTCTCACAGCCATTGGCGACCTTTCTTCTCTATTCTGGATTCCGCCAGACGATCTTGTTCAGCCTAGGGAAGAACCCCTCGAGGGAAGAAACATTTGACGAGGACGCTGTTCAAAGGCAGGCCACTATTACAATGGATTACAATGGCGGAGCATGCCGACAGGCGACCTTTTGGTCCATAACTAGATCGGATGCGAATATATATATATATATATATATATATATATATATATATATATATGTATATAAGAATGAAAAAATAAAAATTATAATAATATAATGATAAAAAAAATAAATGCACTGGCATAGTTAAACAATAAACAAACAGGTAAATAGTAAATAATAATAAATTGACAAACAATAGTAAATGAAAATCAACCAAATAAAGAAACAGACAAATAATAACAAACAAACACCTTGGTTGAAGCCTTCATTTAGAGACAAATAATTAACAGACAAACGTAGCAGCAGCAATAATATTAACAACCATAATAAAAATAACAATAACAATAATATAAATTAAATAAATAATATCCAATTGCCTGTTGACGCAACTAGTAAATACATCTTAAAACAACTGCTAATGATGATAAGGCAAGCAACTTGGCTGTTTATCAAACAACTCGTAATCCTTTAGCCTCGAAGTTGAAACTCATGCGCCCCTTGGGAGACGATTTCGTCCGGATACGATTGCCAGGCACACCACAACCAAAGATCCCCTCCGGGAGGTTCTCCTGAAAGGGAAACAGGAGGAGAGAAGAGGAGAGGAGAGGAGAGGAGAGGAGAGGAGAGAAGGACTAGCAGAAGACACAGGAGTGTCGATGGGCGGTTATGAAGGAGAGATAGACAAGAGTGAAAGAAAAGAGGTGAGAGGAGAAAGGAGAGGAGACAGGAGAGGAGACAGGAGAGGAGAAAAGAGAGGAAAAGGAGGAGAGAGGAAAGGAGACATGAGGGAGGGGAGAGAGAGGAGAGAGGAGAGGAGTAAAAGTGAAGAGAGGAGAGAGAGAGAAGATAGGAGAGGAGTGAGGAGAGGGGAACGAGATGAGAGAGAGGGAATGGGAGACAGGAGAGAGAAGATAGAAGAAAGGAGAGAGGAGGGAGAAGGAAGAGAAGGGAGGAGAGAGGAGGAGAAGGGAGGAGAGAGGAGGAGAGGGGAGGGGTTTTGAAGAAAAAGGAATGAAGGGGTATATGGGGGAAAGGAGGGAAGGGTGGAGGAGGAGAGGGGAGTGGAGGAGAGGGAGGAGAGGGGAATGGAGGGGAGGAAGGAAGTTGGGAAAGAATGAGGGAGAGAAAGAAAAACGCAGGTGAAGGCGAAAGAGCGTCAGGAAACGGGAGTGGAGGAGGAATAAATATAGAAAATAGGAAAGGAACAGATTTTTTTTTTCTTTTTTATTCCGTCGCCGATATCTATTGCTTTCATCCAATATCGCGCCAAGGATCCACGGAAGTGGCAAAGGAAATGTTTGAGGGTGGCAGATAGGAGTGGGATTTTTCAAGTTAAATGTAATCACTATCCTTCTTAAATGGCTATTAATATATAATCTTAAACATGCTGCGTGACTGTGGGTAGTATTGGTACCAACAACATTTATTTCATTACTGTGGGGCAGTTTCTATGTCACTGGCCTATTGTAGTAGTACAGTAGATCAGTCGCCAGTGGTCAGCTATCCTTACATGAATGAATGATCTTGGTACAAGTCCGAAGACGGCCCTGGTCTGTCCTTTCAGATGGATATAGGGGTGGTGACGGATTTTGAAGAGGGGAAGCGGGGAGATGATTCTCTCTCATGTCCCTCTTGCAGAACAACCATCTCCGGGTACTTGTCATTGGTTCTTGGGTGTCACTAAAATCCCTATATCGCTTACCCCATACGTCAGAATGTGTGTGTGTGTATGTGTGTATGTGTGTGTGTGTGTGTGTGTGTGTGTGTGTGTGTGTGTGTGCGTGAGAATGTGTGTGTGTGTGTGTGTGTGTGTGTGTGTGTGTGTGTGTGTGTGTGTGTGTGTGTGTGTGTGTGTGTGTGTGTGTAGAAAGATAGAGAGAGAAAGAGAAAGAGTGAGAGAGGAAGAAGGAGAGGGAGAGAGGACGAGGGAAAGGAAGAGGGAAAGAGAGAGCGAGAAAGAGGGAGGAAGAGAGACAGAGGAGAGAAAGGAAGGGAGGAAGACAAGAAAGAGATACTGTTGAGAGAAACTTGTCATTGGTTCTTGGGTGTCACTAAAATCCCTATATCGCTTACTCCATACGTCAGAATGTGTGTGTGTGTGTGTGTGTGTGTGTGTGTGTGTGTGTGTGTGTGTGTGTGTGTGTGTGTGTGTGTGTGTGTGTGTGTGTGTGTGTGTGTGTGTGTGTGTGTGTGTGTGTGTGTGTGTGTGTGTGTGTGTGTGTGTGTGTGTGTGTGTGTGTGGAGAGAGAGATAGAGAGAGAGATAGAGAGAGAAAGAGAAAGAGTGAGAGAGGAAGAAGGAGAGGGAGAGAGGACGAGGGAAAGGAAGAGAGAAAGAGAGAGCGATAAAGAGGGAGGAAGAGAGACAGAGGAAGGGAGAAAGGAAGGTAGGAAGACAGGAAAGAGATACTGTTGAGAGAAACCTAAGCTAAGACGTGAAAATGAAAAGGCTGAGACGCGAGTATATACGGAAGGAGAGCGAAGTGGGGAAATGAGACTCGATTACTTCAACTTGCTAAGACACAGAACAACTAAAACATCGAAGGCGAAGGGGGAACAACGCCAAATGTATGGGGGATAATGCAGACCACTCTTGAGCTACGGGAGGGGCCGTTCACAGATAAAGCGAAGACACAAAGGAACCACAACTCTGGGGGATGGGCGAAGGGTACACTCATGACGTAATCGTACGGGGGAAGGATATGCGTACAAAACGGTTTGTCCGTCCACACCGAAGGGGGCGTACGCACTCCGAAGGATGCTCTCGGGCGTACAGATGCTTCGCCCACAAGGGGACACAGTGACAACAGTGAAATGGAATTAAATAAATGTACGCACATGAGGGTGGTCAGTTCCGAGGTGCTGCACGAGTCCATCAACTCACCTGCAAAGAAAAAATCAATCAGAATTGTGAAAACGTTTTATGTCAGTGACGCAGAAACACATTTTACAATGAAAAATAAATGTAAGTAAATTACAAGCCAAGTAATTCTTATACATGTCTACATTCTCTGATCGATCAACAACTTCGAGGAAGTGAATCGGAAGCGACGTTACCGCGTTTTCTTTAATCAGTACGCATTTGCAAAATATGTACACGTGCGATCACACAACTCATGGCGCAGTTGGTAGAGTTCCCGACTGCCACTACGGAGGTCCGAGTTCGAATCCCGCCCAGGGCTGAAATAATTTCCTTATCGCTGCGCTGCAGGTTGTTACTCCAACTCTCGTGGGCGGGGAGTTGGGTGTGTGTGTGCGTGTAAGGTCACACCATTACTCGTACATCGGTCATATATGACAATGGTGAATAACACACACACACACACACACACACACACACACACACACACACACACACACACACACACACACACACGGGCCAATGAAGAATACCTACATATAGTTGCTATTCGAGAACAATAGAGAGAATATCTCCTTGCCGTCCATCTCAATATGAAGGCGAGGCCTCGAGAGGCCGACGCTCTGTCTCCGGACTGAGTCTGAAGTCTCTATTAACTTGACATTATCTCCACTTTTTTTTCACCAGAGGAAAGACGAGAACTGGCAATTGCTTCCATCCTTGAGCTACTATAAGCCAGTCCCACATCATTACAGCACACACAAGAGCCCTACATTTCTTCTCGGAAAGATCTATGGGAGGGTCAGAGGACTGGTGCCAACTACTCAGTTTCCCAGTCACTGAATCTCGATATCGAATTTATTACTCGTATAAATACACAAATATATATTGTGATGAAGGATATGGATGAGGAAAAATTAAGTGAAAGGAAAGAAGGAAAGGAAGGAAAGAAGGAAAGGAAGGAAAGCTAGCGAAGACGGAAATGGAAGTTTGAAAAGGGAGAAAGAAAGGGTGGTAGTAAGGTGATGCGAGCAAAAACATCAGCGCAACACAGAACATGACAGCTGTACAGAGTATCAGAATAATGGCAAAAAATAATAATAATAATAATAATAACAATGTGAGGAGGAGGAAGGGGGGAGGAGGGGAGGAGGGGCGGAGGGGAGGAGGAGGGAGGGTGTGTGTGTGTCCAAAACGACAAAGCTTGAGTGAAAACCGATGAAAAGAACGACACTGCAGTGCAATATGATACAATAGAAGGACGGCGGCGAACGTGAGAAGAGGCGGCGGAGGAGGGTAAGGAAAGTAAAGTAAAGGAAAGGAGCTTAGCTCTAGCCGCTGCGAGATCGAGATCGAGCGAGCCACACTGGCAAAAGTAGATGATCAGCAAAGATTAATACACAGCTGAAAAAAAAAACGTAAGAGGGATAGGGAGCGAGTGAGAAAGGAAGAGTGTGTGTGTGTGTGTGTGTGTGTGTGTGTGTGTGTGTGTGTGTGTGTGTGTGAGAGAGAGAGAGAGAGAGAGAGAGAGAGAGAGAGAGAGAGAGAGAGAGAGAGAGAGAGAGAGGAGAGGGGAACGGAACAATTGGCCATTACCTCTACGATGACACCGGGAAATAGGCAGAAAAAAGGCGAAGACGAATAAAGGAATGAAAAAAGACTACGAATAATAAGAAAGGCGAGAGTGAAGATATAAAGATTACGACTAAGACAAAGCAGAAGTAGTATCAGTAGTGCCAAAGCAGCCAATAATTAGGTATGACAACAAGTAAATTGTCGTACCTGTCTATCACATGCCCAACGAATCTGTTGGGATACCTGTTAGCCAGCAGAAGGCAACAAGAAAATCGGTAAGCAGGTAAGAAAGTTGGTAAGCAGGCAAAGGATTATTGTAAGATCCATCTACACTCGGCCGGCATATAAGAGACCGGAAGAAGAAGAAGAAGAAGAAGAAGAAGAAGATCAACACCCGGCCGGCATATAAGAGACCGGAAGAAGAAGAAGAAGAAGAAGAAGAAGAAGAAGAAGAAGAAGAAGAAGAAGAAGAAGAAGAAGAAGAAGAAGAAGAAGAAGAAGAAGAAGAAGAAGAAGAAGAAGAAGAAGAAGAAGAAGAAGAAGAAGAAGAAGAAGAAGAAGAAGAAGAAGAAGAAGAAGAAGAAGAAGAAGAAGAAGAAGAAGAAGAAGAAGAAGAAGAAGAAGAAGAAGAAGAAGAAGAAGAAGAAGAAGACGCTAAGAAATTCCACGACTTCTGGAAAGTGACACAGCAACAACCGGCCAGCCACGTGACAGGCGCTGGGAACAAACATTTGCCTTGAAGTGAGCGAGGGATGGGAAGAGAAGGGGCGTGAAGCAGGTAATAAAACTGACAAGCAGGCACAAGAACGTCGTCAAACTAGCAATAAACCAACAAGGAGAAGGCAAACTAAAGCAAACGCTTCGAACGGAAGGTGAGACTGGTCGACAGGGAGGTAAACGGGTGAGAAGAAAGGTAAGAAGTCAAGGAAAGGGCTGACAACTAATCCGGTAGGAATGTAGGCAAACAGGTCAAGTAGGCAATGAAGAAGGCAAGGAGATAGGAAAGTACGGTAGGAAGTAGGTAAGCAAGGCAGGCAGGAAGACAAGGAGGCTGACAGTCAATGAAAGAGGAAGGCAAGGATAGAGGTAGGAGAGTACGGGGATTGATAGGTAAGCCGGTAGGAAGTGATGAAAGGTGGGTAAGCAGGACAGACTGTCAGGCTGAGTCAAGGAGGTAGGAAGGCAGGTAAGCAGGCAGGGAAGTAGGCAGGCAAGCAGGCAGGCAGGGAGATATAAAGGCTATTAGGCAGGTAGGAAGACGAATAGAAAGGCAGGCAGGGAGATATAAAGGCTATTAGGCAGGTAGGGAGACGAATAGAAAGGCAGGCAGGCAGGCAGGGAAGTAATCAGAGATCAAAGGCTGATTTAACTACCGTGGATTCCAAGGACAAGTGGAGGAGCTTAAGAAGAAAGGCGAAGAGCACAGACGAGAAGAGGCGATGCGAGGGGGAAAGGAAAGGAGAGTGAAATGAAGGGAAGAAACGGGGGTGAGGGTAAGAAGGGGGAGAGGGAAGGGGTTAGGGGAGATGGTGGGGAAAGGGGAGGGGGAAGAGGAGGTGGAAGAGGGAGGGGAGATGGTGGGAATGGGAGGGGTACAGGAGGGAGATGGGGAGGGGAAGGGGGGAATGGGGAGGGGGAAGGTGAGGGGGAAGAGGAAGGGGAGAGGAGGTGCAAGAGGGAGGGGAGAGGAAGGGGAAGGTCAGGAGAAGAGAGAGAAAAGAGAAGAGAAGAATAAGAGAGAGAGAAATGGAAATATGGGAAAAGAGGGAAAAGGTGAGGAGAGAAGATTGTGTGGTGGGAAAAAGGAAGGGGAAGAGGGGAACAGAGGACTGGAAATGGGGCGAGAAGGAAAATGAGAGGAGGAAAATGAGAGGAGGAAAGGGGGTGAAGAGAGAAAATGGGAGGAGAGGGAAAAAGGTGAAAAATAGAGAGGGAAAGGGGAGTAAGTGGAAGAGGGGAGAAGGAAAAGGGGAAGGGGAAAAAGAGGGGAAAAGAGAGAACGGAGAGAAAATGGGAGGCGAGTGAGATGGGGAAAGGCGAGGAAGAAAACGGGGGGTAAAGAAAATGGGAGGAGAGGGAAAAGGGGAGTAGGTGGAAGAGGGGAGAAGGAAAATGGGGAAAAGAGGGGAAAAGATAGCACGGAGAGAAAATGAGAGGAGAGAGAAGAGGGGAGGGGAGAAGGGGGGAGGGGAAAATGGGGAAAAGAACTATTTCAACAATTCTCAGCGCTTCTACTTTTGGGGGCAAAGGGGTCCTAGACGAGAAGGTACGAGAGATTTTTGATAAGGGCAGCGCCAAGGAGAAATGTACTTCTCTCTCTCTCTTTTTTTTCTTAGATTACACTCCAATCATAAAATAATACTACTGCGCAATACCCAGTACTGTACAATATTACTCACTGTATAGTAATGGTATTTGATGTTTTTAATGTATGATTTTCATATGTTTTCAATATACTGTGTCATTCTACCATCCCTACACCGTCAACAATATTGTACAGTAAGGAATATTGCACAATAATATTGATCCCGTAGGGTCCTCTTAAGCAACATTGTCCGTAAGAAGTCACTAAAGTCCCCAAGATGTCGAATGCTATTCGTTCTCGACTATCTTTACTATAACAACTACACACTGTACGATACCAAGAAGGACAAATCGACAAACTGATTATTTGTCCCATAAATAACTGTACTGGTGAATACCAAAGTTATTTTTAGAATTTCAATGAAATCACTATTTTTTTTTTTTTTTTACTCCTATTAATAAATAAAAATTTCTTTGGCAGAATAAATCTTAAAAGATGAAAAACAGGACCACGCGATGCTTAGACAATATAATTATAACAACAATAATAACAATAAGAATTATAGTAATAACAATTATAACAATAATAATATAAATAATAATCATAATAATGATCATAAAATTATAATAATGAAATAAAAATAATTATATAAAAAACAATTACAAAAAAATAAATAAACAATAATAATAATCATGAGGAAAGGTAAAGAGAAGGAACGAAAAGTCCAAATAAGGGCAGCAGTCGCGGTGGTGTGTGATTCACCATGGTATTGGATCACGTGTTGGACTCGTGATCGACAATTATTAACCTCCTGGATGAGAGCTCAGAACTCATATGACCAATCTATGGGTAACCTTACACGCATACATCCCCAACTCCCCGCCCACGAGAGTTGGAGTAACACCCCGCAGCGAAGCGGTACTGAAATTATTTCAGCCCTGGGCGGAAGTCAAACCCGGACCGCTGTAGTGGCAGGTGAGAACTCTAACCACAGCGCCACGAGAGTGTGTATGTGTGCGTGTGTGTGGGAAAGAGAAAGAGAGAAAGAGAGAGAGAGAGAGAGAGAGAGAGAGAGAGAGAGAGAGAGCAATGCAGACGTGCACACCAGTTGATGGGAAATGATGTGCCGATGTGAGGGAGATGAAGGGCGCGGGAAGAGGAAGAGGAGTGAGGGAGGAGGGAAGAAGAGATGGAGGAGGGAAGAGTGTCACTGGGGCAAAGACGGGAGGGAAGGAGGAAGGGAAGCAGGAAGAGAAGTAGGGAGTGAGTCATCAAGGGAAGGATGGAGGGAGGATGGAGGGAGGGAGGGAGGGAGGATGGAGGGAGGGAGGGAAGGATGGAGGGAGGGGGGATGGAAAAAGGGAAGGGGGAGAAATGGAAGGAGGGAGAAAGGGACGGAGGTAGAAAGGGAAGATGGGAGGGGGAGGGGAAAAGGGAGGGAAGAAGGGAAGGAGAGAGGGAGAGGAGAAGGGAGGGTAACAGGGAGGGGTGACACAGGAGGGAGGTGAGAGCAAAGCGAGAGTGAGCGAGGGCAGAAGTGAGAGGAGGGATTACGGGGTAAGGAAAGAGGAAGAGAGAGAGAGAGAGAGAGAGAGAGAGAGAGAGAGAGAGAGAGAGAGAGAGAGAGAGGGGGTGATGTCGCAAGGAAAACTAGGAATGTCAGTCAGGCACAGAGAGAGCAAAGAGAGGAAGAGAGGCAGGATCAAAGACAGGAGCGTAGGACACCGACAGTGTGGTGGCACTGAAGGGGAGAGAAAGAGAGAAAAGTATGAGAAGGAAAGGGCAAAGATAAATAAAGAGAGAGGAGGAAGAGGAGGAGGAGGAAAAAGAAGACGGAAGATGTGTGGGACGTGGAGGAAGATTGCGAGGAAGAAAAAGGAACGGACGAGAAGCAGCAGGTGGGAAAACATTTATAGCAGGAAGAGGTAGAACAAGAAGGAGGAGGAGGAGGAGGAGGAGGAGGAGGAGGACGGAGAGGAGGAGGAGGAGGGCAGAGAGGAGGAGAAGGACGGAGAGGAGGAGAAGGACGGAGAGGAGGTAAGGTGGGGAAGGAGGGGGAGAAAGAGGAGTGGAGGAGGATGGGAGTAGGAGGATGAGGATGGGAAGAGGAGGATGGGAGTAGGAGGAGGAGGATGGGGGGAGGAGGAGGATGAGGATGGGAAGAGGAGGATGGGAGTAGGAGGAGGAGGATGGGGGGAGGAGGAGGATGGGGTGGGAGAAGGAGGATAGGAGTTGAGGAGGAGGATGGGAGGAGGAGGAGGAGGAGGAGGAGGATAGGAGTGGGAAGAGGAGGATGATAGGAGTAGGAGGAGGATGGGAATGCGAGGAGGAGGAGGAGGAGGAGGAGGAGATAGTAGGGGAAGGATAGGAGGAGGAAGAGGAGGATAGGAGGCGGAGGATGGGAGGAGGAGGGGAGAAAGAGGAGGGGAGGCGAGAAAGAAGAGGGTAGGAGGAATATGAGAATGAGGAAGAAGAGGACGAGGGAGAAAGAAAGAGGAGTAAGAGGAGGAGAGTAAAAAGGATGAGGAGGCGGGAATAGAAAGAGGAATGAGTACAAGGAAGAAGAGAAATATACAAAGGAGAAGACGAAGGAAGGAAGAGGAAGAGAAAGGAAGCGGAGAGAAAGGAGAGTATGGTGTGGGAGAGAAAGTGGAGAGGATGAAAAGGATGTGGGGGGCTGGCTGGCCATCGACGAGGGCCCCATCAGACTTGCGAGCCAGTGACGACCCTGAATTCGACCAAATCGATAACACTAGCCACATAAACATGTCGCGCTTGTATACACACACACGACTCGTGGCGCAGTGATAGAGTTCTCGACTGCCACTACGGCGGTCAGGGTTCGAATCCCACCCAGGACTGAAATAATTTCAACATCGCTGCGCTGTGAGTCATTACTCCAACTCTCGCGGGTGGGGAGTTGGGAGTGTGCGTGTAAGGTCATAGCTTCCCCCATAGATCGGTCATATATGAGCTCTGAGCTGTCGATCACGAGTCGAACACGTGATCCACGACCATGGTGAATCGCACACACACACACACACACACACACACACACACACACACACACACACACACACACACACACACGCACACAAATTTCGAAAAATACTTCAAATCCAAGATGATCCTGAAATGCATAATTCTATGGAGTAATCAAAAGCATTCTTGAAAAAGAAAACAAAATCGCAAATTATAAAACTCGGTACGGGCTACCAATCCAGGCAGATTAATCTCAAACACACCACGGCATTGCTAAAACACGATCAAGCGCTCGGAAGCTGTGGAAACTGTAGGGATAGAACTGGTGTCGACCAGGAATCCTATGATTGGAGAGGGACGTACAAACCAAGTAGGTAAAACGATGGAAACTGACCAGGAGGCTTCCGAGCTTCCGGAGAGCCGCAAGGCCTTCCGCCAAAGAAACGTGTTCGGGAATGAGTCTGTGACTTCGAGTACGGGTGGGGGTGGGTGGGTGGGTCGGGGGTGTCGAAGAACGGTTGTCTTGTATAACACAATAAACCAGCGGTTCCCAACCTGGGGTGATGAAATCAGTGATAAGGGGTGCTAGGAATCGATGCATACACACATACACTTTCCTTTATCCTTTTAGCAATAAGATATTACTTAGGGGGTGCTGGACGGCTTTGACTTGACTACAGGGTGTGTCCTTAGGTTCGGAAAAGTTTGGGAAACGCTGCCACAAGCAAAACGTTTAACTCGTTGATTACAAAGCTCTGCCCTTTCTTGGATGTTCTAGCTAAAACACCGAGCGATTTCGTGCAGCTATGGAAAAGCTTTTGCCATATTCAAGGGGGGGGGGGTCCTCTTCCCTACTAGCCCTTCCATTGTTAAGATCGAATCTAATGGAGCTTCCGAATTCCATCAAAAATCTTATTCAGCTGGGAGCAAAATACGACATGCCTTGTTCCGTTCTTCAGCCTACATACCTCCTAGATCCAAGTCCATATTAACCTGATATCTTTTCTATCTTATTTTATTTACCTCCTTGATGTCTTTCTGGATACCCTCAAAAACAATATTCGATATCCCCTGGAGGTACCGAGACGTAACTTTCAAGAACAACTGCTATAAATGGCACAAGAGTAGTCCTCACAACGATTCTATCCAACCGCACGGATGCCATCAGTGCTGCTTCAGTCGCGACCGGTCCCTCCCGGTCTGTCTGCGGAAAACCAGCAGGCAGAAAAGTTTTACCAGAGTATTTGAGGAAGCACGCTGGCTGAGCGGGTTAGGGCGTCGTTACTTGTGGCGGTTCGAATCCTGCCACCGGCGAAGTTGAATCAAGGGCATGGTTCATTAAATTCCACGCTACAAAGTCCTCTGTGAGGGGCACATACCTAGCCTTCCAATAGGGGGGAGTTTGTGACGTTAAACCATATTATCATCACTTGAGGTAGCTGACGCAAGCACGGTGTTTCTGGATACGTATGCGCATACATATCTATCACAATAATATATAATAAATTTTACAACTTTACACGCTATACATTACATTAATCTTGAATGACTTGAAATCCTACATTTCTTTCTTTAAATGATTGATGGATACTATGATTTCTTTCCACTGTTGGGCGACAAAAGCTTTATTTTTTTTTTTTTTTGAGGGGGCCTTTTTTTCGTTTGCTTGCGTGTACCAAAGGAGAGTCTTTTCTTCCTACATTCGTCTTGGGTTGTTTGGAGACCATATGTAACAAAATTTCCTTCGGTCTTCGTTAAAGTGGAGTCCCCCTCGACTTGATTTGACTTCGTCGACTCCTGAGTAATGCTAGAGATTTAATAAGTGTGTTTTATGTTTTCGGTTGCTACATGATTAGGAATATGTGAAGAAGCAAATTTACGAAATTCTCTTTTCGTGTTGGGGGCAGAGATTCAAGCGATTTTTGTTTTTTTTAATCTACAGGAGAAATTCTCTCGTTTCCAACAATACGTTATAACAGAGGACTTGAACGTGACCAAACTAATTTTTCATCACGTTTAAGGTGAGGTTATTGTGTGTGCGTGCGCTCGCGTTTGTGTGTTTTACTACCTATACAAGCACTATGGAAACCGGACGGTAGTGGTGTCGCTCGATGGCAAGTGGCTTAGAACTACCATACACGAAGAAAAATATTAAATTATAATATTACACAAATACATACATATACCAAAGGGCCCTTTTCCCCACATAAGGTAAGGCGTGTGTGTGTGTGTGTGTGTGTGTGTGTGTGTGTGTGTGTGTGTGTGTGTGTGTGTGTGTGTGTGTGTGTGCGTGTGTGTGTGATTCACCTTGGTCTTTCACCTTGGTCTTTGGATCACGCGTAGGACTCGTGATCGACAGCTATTTCCCTCCCGGAAGAGAGCTCAGAGCTCGTATGACCGATCTATGGGTAATGCTGTGTGTGTGTGTGTGTGTGTGTGTGTGTGTGTGTGTGTGTGTGTGCGTGTGTGTGTGTGTGAGAGAGAGAGAGAGAGAGAGAGAGAGAGAGAGAGAGAGAGAGAGAGAGAGAGAGAGAGAGAGAGAGAGAAAGAGAGGAGAAGGGGGAGGGGGGAGGGCCAAGTCAAAGCATATATCCACTCTTCATCCATCCTGCCCCCATCTAAAACCCATCCATTGTCCCCTCCATCTTAGCTCCTTATGGGTGAAGGGTCATCCACGTCTCCCTCCCACAGCTCGGGTCTGAGGAAATGCAGCAAGGCACAGCACCTCTACAGCAAGAACTGGAAGACAGACGAAGCCAGTGTACCCTCCACCGCTTTAATCAAGTACAAGGCGAGAGCAATGTAAAGCTAATATGGCATACGGTGACTAAGGTCAAACTCAAAACAGGATATTACACACCCAACCATCTTGCGACTCGCCTACATATTTCTTCCTTATATTTTCTACCCGATTACTCACCAGTTCACCTTCAAACTCCTACCCTTCCCTTGGATACGAAGAGAATTTATTCATGACATTGAACACACCGACTGACAAAGTTTTATGGAGTCAATACTCTCGGAACTTTAGGAACATTCCTACGGAACAGGGTCATGCAGCATTCTTTTTATGGCTGGAGACTGAGCACACACACACACACACACACACACACACACACACACACACATACACACACACACACAATATATATATATATATATAAAATACTGATCAATATATAAGTACAATAAAAATAATAGAAACTAATAATGACAATTACAAAAATAATCATAATGATAATAAAAACATTAGCAAGTTATAATAATAATTCTATCTATATATATGCCAAGTGCTTTTCCCTCCTTACAAGGGAGGTAGCTAAGTCAAAACGCAAGTACCCACTCCCACCCATTCCACTTCCATCCACCACCCTTTCCTCTCTCTCTATTTAATAGATAAATAAAAATAAATAAATATTAATATTAATATTAATAGTAATAATAATGATAATAAAGATAATAATATTACCCAATAATAATAATAATAATAATAATAAAATAAAATAATAATAATATTGATAATTGGTCACATTTAACGATGATTACCCCTCAGTTCTACTAACCTTCTTGAATATCTACTACCTCTACGAACCTCTCCCAGGTGCAGTATTGTTCCCAAGGCCAAAATCATTAGCTTATTGTCGACTAAAATGATGAATGCACATACACTGTAATGATCATACATGTAAGTTATTTTTGCCACAATAATTTTCAATAACATAGTGACACATACAACCTACACTAACCCCACCTATTCTACAAGACTAGTAAAACTGACAACAAGCACAGCACGGCTGTCGCACTATGGCACCTTCCTGTGACCCTCCTGGCCCTATTGTTTCGTCCCGTCTAGTGACTGAATGCCTCACTAGATGCATTTGCCCTTGTGGCAATATGGTGCATCCTAGCATCAGAGCTGGCATGCGTCGCCAACTGGAGCAATTTTAGTCGCATTACTATCACTTGAACTTGTGAACTGCCCCCCCCCCCCAAAAAAAAAAAAAAAAAAAAAAAAAAAAAAACAATTTTCGCAGATTCATGCGATCAAAATTGCTAAAGGGCATTGTTAAACGTGACAAACTATACCCAAATCTGGCAACGCTGCCCGATGTCCCTCGACTCGCCAGGTCCTCGGGCCGTAAGGCACAGACCACAAACACATGTGCTAATCGTCTAGCAGCCGCGCTGAATTTTTTTTACTTTCTTTAAACATTCACTTACTGATTAAATCATTTATTTCCAATTAATTTAATTATTCCAGGTACAGGTACCAATCAATTCTATGTATACAGCAAGAAAGAACATACAACGACCAAAAATCACGGAGGATAATCATTGTTTAAAGTTGTGAGAAAGGTATAGATCCCAAATATTCACTACGTGATATGAATAAATTAATCAATTAATTGATAAATAAAGATGTACATAAATTAAAATTAAATGTTTTCAGATGTGATTTTTTTCAACGAAACGGCATTTGCGAAACAGCAGTACATTACCAGTATAATAGAAAATCAGCTCGATACTTCACTGAAGCGAGATCCTACATTGGCTCATTAATCTAAACCAGACTGATTTGCTTGGTGAGATTGTCGCTCAACGATGATCGTCGGACGATTGTCTAAACCAGCGTTTCTCAACCAGGGTTCCCCCGGAACCCTAAGGTTCCGCAAAAGGTGGCCGGTCACACACATGCAGATTAAACTGACAGTTACAACAGTTCAGTTATAACTGTCAGTTGAAACTGCACGTGTGTGGGTATCTCAGTATCACTGAGATACCCACACACGTGCAGTTTCAACTGACAGGTATAACTGAACAGTTGTAACTGTCAGTTTAAACTGCACGTGTGTGCCGGTCTACTCGTAAGGGTTCCGCAAGAACAAGTGAGATAAGCTAATGCACTTTTGATTTTTTATTTAATTTCATATAATTAAACACGCACGGCATATTCTAGGTTATTGTAATAATGTAATCTAGACATCATCCTATCTAACCTATATTACGATGAAAATAAAACGAAAAAGATATGGTATATTTTTTGTTTTGTTTTTGTTTTTCTGCACATGAATACCAATAGTTCTAATTTAGCAACAATAATAAAAAGGCACACGATTTCCTTAAAGATCCCACGCTCATACAACAGACAGAAATCCAACGTTTCTTCCCGAAGAGATCTATTGGAGTAACCGAAGACTGTTGATGCCTACAGTGGGTCTACCGAATTCCTTTAGTAAAACTCGACATTTTTTCTTTCTCAATGAAGTTTTCCAGCATTTAGGAAGATAAAGCAATGAAAGACGAGAGAAGAAAATCTACGTCTACGGGTAGAAAGGAGTGCTGGTAAAGAAAAGAAAAAACTACAGGAAAGCAGAATGACTGTGGGGAATGGGAGGACTATGTGGACAGATGTGGGGAAGGGAACAGAGATCAGAAAAAGACAGAGGAAGGGTGGGTGGGAGCAAGGTGAAGAATGTGTAAATATATATATAAAAAAAAAGGAGAATGGAACGAGATGTATAAGGTGAAGTTGTAAAGAAGAGGAAAAAAGAAAAAAATAGAACAAAAAATTCTGATCTTGTGGGTCCTCAGTCACAGTAAGTGATGTCTGCAGTATAGGGACAATACAATAGGAGATCAGGCCCTACGAGCTACTTCTGGCTTTATGGTTTCCCATTTGAATAGATATTATTCTCATTTGTGTATTCAGTCCTCAAAATATTCCTTTGGATTTTTCCTTTGTCTCCTTAACTCTGTGCAGTACATGTGCGCTAGGCCTGACGTCAAGGGTTCGATCCCCCAATGACCAACAATGACAAATCACTTGTCATGTCCGAATACACAAAAAGTGACGAATTCGGCCGGAGGTACGCGCCTCGAAGTGTAAGATTACCTATCCTCTCAACCTAATCCCTTAGCTTTACAATACAATGATATCTATATATAATTTCATTCGGACGTGGGGGAGGGACGTCTAGACTAAAGAGATACCCATCTCAGTGACGACCAAACATCCGGGTCTATTAACACCAAGACAAAGCCATGTGCAAGTGGACACATCTTGCGTGCAAAGTCACGGGCCCTTAAACGGAGAGAAATTATCGGTGTTGTGGGTTGTAGCTGGTCTAGTCTTGCGATCGAGACTTTCAGTTCCCACATCTCAAAGACAGACCTGAACTGGGGTATCGAGCCAATGACGTCAGAGCTCCGATGCTCCGCCTATGCGTAGGGTTAGTACGAGTTTCGAAGACTGAGCGAGTCGACTTAATATCAGACTTGACAGTTTCACTCACCCAAGAGACAAAAAGTTTCAAAGGCTCTCGAGTCTCAAATATAACTAAATCAACAAACTAACAAAATACTAGGAGAGGGGGACGATGTCGTGACACATAGGTAAGATAAAAAAATCCCACTGTCGGAGAAAGTAAACCAACGAAGAATTGAATTAACTGTATATTTCCTGCAGAAGAGGATCACAGAGTGGTCGAAATATACAGTTAATTCTATACTTCGTCCGTTTACTTTCTCAGACAGTGGAATTTTTTCAAAATACTAGGAAGTTATTCTCATAAGCACTACTAAGTAAGCATCTAGAAGCAATTCATTCCCCTGCGTCTTCAGCCTTCAACCCTTTCGTGTTGGTACCAGATGAAATTGCTAAAATCATATTCTTAACAGAACAATATCAAAGAAATACCACATCACACTAATAAATGCCTACATAAAAAAAAGGATGGGGAAGGGAGGAGACGGATGGGAGGAGATGGAAGGGAGGAGGGGGAAGGGAGGAGGGGAAAGGGAGGAGGGAAAAGGGAGGAGGGGAGAGGGAGGAGAGGGAAGGGAGTAGGGGGAAGGGAAGAGGGGGAAGGGAGGAGGGGAAAGGGAGTAGAGGGAAGGGAGGAGAGGGAAGGGAGGAGAGGGAAGGGAGGAGAGGGAAGGGAGGAGAGGGAAGGGAGGAGAGGGAAGGGAGTAGGGGGGAAGGGAGGATAGGGAAGGGAGGAGGGAGAAGGGAGGAGGGAGAAGGGAGGAGGGGGAAGGGAGGAGGGGAAAAGGCAGCGGGCCAAAAGAGGATAAGAAAGGGGTTAGTAAGGATTACCAGATTACAAAGAAGTCCAAGACCCTTTCTTTAAGTACAACGGTCCTTAATTTCGCGGCAAATCAATTACAGAAAAGAAAGAGCTCCCGAGTTGACGGTCTCCTCAAATCAAATGAAACCAAGAGGATAGTTGAAAAGAGAGAGAGAGAGAGAGAGAGAGAGAGTGAAAGGATATGGATTAAGATGGCGACCGACGAATGAGAATGAAAGGGGAAGAAATGCAGCGAAAGAAAGTGAAATAAGAAAAACGACTTGTAGAAGAGAGAACGGAAGGAAAGCTAAAGGAGAAGAAGGAGAAGGGATGAAGACGGATGAGGATGGAACAAAGCAAAATAAAGGAAAGGGAAGGAAATGCAAAAGAAAGACGGGAAGAGGGAGGAAATGTGGGGGGGGGCAAACGAGGAACGGAACTAAACAGAAGGAAAAAATTAACAGCTGGAAAGGATATGGAGGGAGGGGGATGAGTGGGGAAGGAAGGAACGAGGAGAGACGGGAATGAAGACAGAAGTGACGGGAATATATGGAAAGGAAGGGCAATGGAAGGAGATGGAAAGAATGGTGAAGAGGCGAAGAGTGGAAAGGGGATAGGAAGGATAAAAAGACGGAATAATGGAAGAAACGGAGGGAGGAAGAAGAACGAAAGAAAGGAAGAAGGAAAGGCAAGAGGAAAGGAAGGACGGAAGACGCGGAAGGAAGTGCGAAAGAAAAGAAGGACAAAAAAGGGACGTCGAAAGGGCCACATGAGAGGTAAGAAATGATTGGAAAAGTAGAGGTCGTGCAGGAAACGGGAAGCCACCGTGGAGGAGACGGGTGTGAAAGGGGGAGATGGTGTGGGGAAAATAAGGTAACGAGAAGTACAGACTAAAGAGAGGTCGATAAGGCCAAAAGGGAGGTGAAGGAATCTAACTGAGAAAGAACGAGAACTAATCAGTATAACGGAGGGGGAAAAGGAGGTGGAAATGGGGAGGAGAAAGAAAACGCTAAGAATAAGGAGGCCAAGGAGGAGAGGAAGTGGAGGAAGATGAGATATGAAAAAAAAAAAAAAAAAAAAATCTCAAGAAGGCGAAGGCCAACGAAGAAGAAAACGACGAGGAGAAGGAGGAGGAGGAGACAGGTAAGACAGTGGACGAAATGGATAGAAGAACACGGACGGCGGCACAACAGATCCGGATGATAAATTCAAGATCGACCAAAGCGAGATCCGAGGAGCCACGGGGGCTGGGGTTCGGGGTTGGGGGGGGGGGTTATAGCGCCCAGGAAAGGCCAGGAAGGCATACAGGTTGGCATCCCCTCCAACCCCACCCAATGTGGAACAATACCAATATCGAGTGTAGGAGTAAGCGTGAGAGTGAACGTGTGTGTGTGTGTGTGTGTGTGTGTGTGTGTGTGTGTGAGAGAGAGAGAGAGAGAGAGAGAGAGAGAGAGAGAGAGAGAGAGAGAGAGAGAGACAGAGAGAGAGAGAGAGAGAGTGAGAGAGAAAGAGAGAAGAGAATGATTTCTTCCTCCCCATCCTTTCCAAATCTCCAAATTCGTTCCACTCCAAACCTGCGCCGCCCGATCTTCTTCCTCTGTGCCCACTTATCACCTCCAATTGATTCTGCTCTGGCTAACTCCAGACGACTTTACTTTGCTGAGAGATGGAGGAAAGAAAGAAAGAGAAAGAGAAAGAGAGAGAGAGAGAGAGGAGAGAGAGAGAGAGAAAGCGACAGAGAGAAAGAGAGAGAGAGAGAGAGAGAGAGAGAGAGAGAGAGAGAGAGAGAGAGAGAGAGAGAGAGAGAGAGAGAGAGACGGAAGAGCAAAAGTGGGTCTCGGTATCAAAGACCCCATTTTGTTCCTTTCCCCGTTAAATAAAATAAACCGGTGCTAGCCTGGACAAGCAGGCATTAATTACCCTTAGCACTGTACTCATGCGACTTAGCTGTCAACAAAATTGGTGGAATCCCTTCAAGACTGTTCTTCCTCACGCCTCTTTCATTCGGCCAGAGCCCTTACATGCATAATGGGGCAACAAAAAGCCGCCCCGGGGGCAAAGTTCTCAGTGACATCCCCCCTCTCCCTCATCACCACTTCCCATATCCACCATCCCTTACAGCCTGCTTTAGTTATTGGCTTACGAAATAATTAAATAGATTTTAAAATTTGTATTTAATGTCCCTATTCCAGAAACGACAAAGGAAAAGTATATTCCGGTACATTATTCAGGGCTCCTTTGACCTTCTTTTATTGTAATTATTTTGTCAGCCTTGTTGGCGGCATGTCCAGACTAGAATTGCCACCCCCTTAAACGTGCCGCCCCAGGGCATATGCCCCCCCTTGCCCCCCCCCTCCCCCGATGTGAGGGCCCTGCATTCGGCTGAAGGGCAAACTACAAAGACCGAGGAGATACTTGGCTCACCGAGATGATCTGTTTCACTCCAAACTTTTCTCCTCAATTGATTTAAGTGTATCATAAAAAAGTATGAATCGCGTGTATCCCATGCTGAAGGGCTCGTCATACTCATTCTACTCATTTCAGTCGTTTAGGGAACCTTTCAAATGTACACGGTGACACTTATAATATCGGCAGACAATTCTGTTCAGTGGAAAGGTCCCAAAGAAAGAAAAAGAAAAAGAAAAATTATATATATCTATATATATTTATATATATATATATATATATATATTTATATATATATATATATATATATATATATATATATATATATATATATATATATATATATATAATAAATTAAAATAATAATAATAACAATAAATATAAAATAAATAAATAATTTAAAAAATACAAAAATTATCAAAAATAAAATAAAAATAAAAATAAAATAAAATCTCTCTCCTCTCGATTAACTATTCGTGGACGATGGTCGACTCTCAAGTTTACTCAGTCGAGGAAGATCTCCCAGAGCACTCAAGGGGACCGAATCGCTTTACATCTTCATAATCCTCCTTAGCGAATCACCCACTTAAACACAAGAGTGACCACAACATCTCCTTCGCTCATCAGCGACCTAATTGGCACTAAACACCTAGACCAGGCGGAGGGCCAAGTTGTCGTGAAGCAACTTCTGATCTTTTCATACGTTTACCTTCTTGTGTTACGCATAAAAGAAAAAAAAAATCGTCCCCCACATGTCCGCAGATTACCCGTGTGCTTGTACTGCTCTCAAGACAGGACAAGAGCTACAAAATTTGCTGACAGACAAAATGCTTTACTAAAGCACAAGCAACTGTTTGCCTTTTGATTTTGTAATACCCTTTGTCCTTGTTCGTATACCGTATACTAATGAATAAAACCGACTGTCGTTAGCCAGAACAAAATCGCCCTAAATGTGTCACCGTGAGGTAGAGATAAGGGTGTTCACAACTTACGGGACTTTATATACAGACTATTCCATTACATGGTAATTCTTACCTTACCCGCTCGAATAGTGAAACGTTTGCTATATTTTCTAAGCATTTACGCAATATATAAGGTGTCTTTCTGCACGTAGGTAATATTTCTGTAAGGGTTAGAAATATTCGATGATCATCAGTTACTTGGTAGGCAAAACACTCAAAGTTATCCTTAACAATACCTATACTTAATGGATTAGGAACTCTTCGTTTACAAAGGTACTTGACAGCGGCAAAGTGGATGATTTTTTTTTTCTTTTATAGAGCAGCATTTCTTTTTTCTTTTTCTTTCTTTATATAGCAGCACCGGGAAAGAAAAACAGGCTACGTATGTGGCAGGCCCAGGCTACGTAAAAAGGGTGTGGCAACACGCCACTACTGCAGTGTCCCCTTACCGCATATAACATCTTTGTTGGATAAAATTACAAATCATGATCAATATATTATATGTCCGTGGTAATGAAATTATATGTTGTAAATAATGTTGCCACATAAAGGATAGTCCTTATATTGTAAGTAGTATCTGTAACATAATTGCATAACTTGTACAAAGAATTAAAATATTCACTGTGTATAATTCATGTCATGGCTGACGGGAAATCCAGTAAGTCCAGAAGAGATGAAATTCTATTCAATCCTTCTCTTTAGGACGATACACATTTACCATGATGTGGTAACTAACCACATCAAGGGCTTACTGGGACGTTAGTTTGCCGGTAGCTTCTAGTAGCGCACTTAACGATGTACTCAGGCTTCAACGACAGCGAATGTAACTCAATAAATTAATTGGTATCATACAATTTAATTGGCTTTTATCGTATTTTGGGATGTATAGGTACAATACATAAACTGAAGTAAGTGAACAAAGCACGGAATGTATACACCTCATATATCCGAAAATTTTACTAATTAATCTGGTTAATTACCGAAAATTATTAGCTAAATAACGTGCAGGTATTTTGGGCCACAAACGCAGATGCTGTTAATTGGGTAATTCAGGGGTCCAAGGGAATAGAAAGGGCGAAAAATATTCCCAACCTTAATACGGGGACATGGAACTGGAAACTAGAAACCAAATCCAGAAGCCCAATCCCCAAACCCTTACGAAAAAAAGAGAAAGAGAGAGTAAAAACATTCAACTTCCTCACTGTTCACGACCTCATCCAATAACACACTAGTGTACGAATGAGCGTCATAGCAGGTCTGATGCAACCAGTGACGCTAATAATGAAACATTAACACTCGAGATAAATCCGGGAAGATTTGTTGTTGGTACGTGACCAAACACTTCCTGGGCCCCGGTCCCTTGCTGAGGACGATGGGCGTGGCCAGCTAGGGACGTGGCCAGGGGAGGGCCATGACAGCGTTCTCTTCCTTCCTCCCCAGTTTCCTTCACTCGCCTCCTTCAGTCTGTCTCCCTTATCCTCCCCTTCCTCCGCTCCGCGCCTTCCTCAGCCTCGACTCGCCATTTCTCTCCTCCTCGTTCCAAAGTTTTCCTTCTCCACTTCTTATCCGATGATCTCTGCTTCTTACAAGACACTGATCCCCTTTCACCCCTCGTATCCATTTCCTACACATTTTATTCTCTATACACTCTTCTTATTCCACACTTCTCGTCTCCTACTTCTAGTTCTCTACATTTCTTCTTAATTCCAAAATGTAATCAGGTGAAATAGTCGATTTACTTCGTAGCCCAGTTCCTGACGTAGGAGATATTCAGACACAGCTTGGCGGTTCTCCAGCTTGGGGAAATGGCCAAAAACACACGAGTTTGGCGAATTCGTGTATGCCCTAACAGGCAACTGGTCTTTTTGAATGGCGGGGTGGAGACAAGAATGAGAAAACGTCACTCATTAATCTGTGTTCATATTCAAAAGCAGAACTCGCGTCTACTTCATTTTCTCTTTCTCGTTAACTTCACGATGACCGACTTTCAACCAGCTACAGAATTTCACAAATTCAAGCAGATTATTCATATTTCATATATATATATTTTTCTATATTTTTATCTCGTTTGATTTTTCTATTTACTTTTCTTTTTTGGGGGGAAGGGGCTTGCAAAGATGGAGTATAAATTAGAAAAAAAACATTATGCCAGCAACGGAACAAAGCTTGGCGTTTCTCCAATGTGGAGGCTATGGGTACCAAGCGATCACCTAACTCAAGTCCCCGCAGTATCCTTGACTGTTGTATTTATTCTTGTTATCCCGGGGTAGAGACTTCAAAATCTACAACCACAGAGTCAAAACTCCCAGGACTCAACCCCCCAACCCCTTTCCCAGTCACGAAAAGAAAAAAAAAAGAGAGAGAGAGAGAGAGAGAGAGAGAGAGAGAGAGAGAGAGAGAGAGAGAGAGAGAGAGAGAGAGAGAGAGAGAGAGAGAGAGAGAGAGGCGTCCCAAACGACTCTATAAGCCTACGAGAGACATCCTTACAATGAAAAATTTGACTTTTAAATTGACATTAATCAATTAGTCACTTGGAATCCACTGACGAGCAGAACCCTCTCATTCTCACATGAGCCACACGACTGCGACAACCTCTCCCATGCCACTCCTGCAAACTCCTTTTCCTCATTTTTGCACTTTTTGTATGGTCCTTTGCTTTCGATTAGGTTCTCTAAAATTATGTGACCTCGAGTTTGAGCTTCAGTACCTTCTTTACCATTGTAATCGAAAGGATTACAAACGAGGTATGGGATGAAAATAATTTTGGCGTTGTTTGAAGGAAATAGGCCCATCCTTCCTTTTTAAGGAAGATCGAGTCAGACCATTTTAGCGACCTCCATTACATCCGAAGTCTTGCATAGCCCAATACCCACTTTTACTGCAAATGTTATGCCAATTAGTAAAACAGTTCTATCGTAAGGAAAGAAAGAAAAAATAAATAAATATTTCGCTCCCGGACTCCGTCTATCCGAGGTGATTTCTTCCTTTATATTACGTATATACTGTAAAAATACTCCATCTATTACGAAAGCTACCATCTGCTCTTTAACACAGCGACACTGCAGCCCTTGCTTCCTTTGCCGCTGACAGGCCGATTAAATGATGGGTGGATGATTCCAATACACTGGACATGTATCACAGACATAGTGGTGATATGCTTTAACGTCACAAACTCTCCCCTACTGGAAGGCTAACACGGTGCCCCTCACAGAAGGTACTACAGTGTTATTCGAACACGCTCTGGCCAACCCATATTCGATAAAGAATACACGACGGGCAAGTGGGGCAAGTACGCTTTCGAGGAGTAATAAAGAGATAGAGAGTGAAGAGGGAAGAGAGAGACAAGAACAACGAGAAAGAAGACAGACGAAAGACAGGAGAGTGAGAGTGAGAGTGAGAGTGAGAGAGAGAGAGGAAGAGAGAGAAGAAAGAAGCGAGAGAGGGAGGGAGGGAGGGAGGGAGGGAGGGAGGGAGGGAGGGAGAGAGGGAGAGGGAGAAAGAGAGAGGGACAGAGAGAGGAAAGAAGAGAGAAAGAGAGACAGAGAGGGGGGTGGGACGAAGAGGGGGAACGGAGAGAGAGGGGGGTGGGACGAAGAGGGGGAAGGGAGAGAGAGAGAAGAATAAGAAAGAGAGAAATAGAGAGTTGGGGTTAGGATAGGAGTGAGGAAGAAAGAAGAGCGAAACCATCCTACCCCGAGATCACTCGAGCTCCCGAAATACTTGAGAGGGAACAAATTCGACAGATGACTGATGGACTTCTCCTCCTCCTCCTCCTCCTCCTTGGACATTTCCCCATCGATGGTAGCTCTTTCTTCTACATCAGCTCAGAGAGAGAGAGAGAGAGAGAGAGAGAGAGAGAGAGAGAGAGAGAGAGAGAGAGGGAGGGGGGAGAGAGAGGGAGAGAGAGAGAGGAAGAGCGAGAGACCACAATAAACTCCTTCCTTTTGAAATACTGGAACAACTAGGCCACCGTTCAAAGACGGATGACGACAAGATCCTGTGACTGCGACGTCCGGGAGGAGCAGGAGCGAAGAGAAGAGCATAATCAAGGAGGAGGAGGAGGAGGAGGAGGAAGAGGAG
>NC_134812.1:38534989-38579989 GCF_046742065.1 Oratosquilla oratoria
CAGTTTGTTCCAGATATCTATCACTCTGTGTGGGAGGCTATTCTTTTTCAAATCTCTTCTGTAACTGTCTTTCTTAATTTTTTTTTCTCGTGTGTGTGTGTGTGTGTGTGTGTGTGTGTGTGTGTGTGTGTGTGTGTGTGTGTGTGAAGATTTTTGTGGCAAATGTGTACGTAGAGGTGACATTAGTGTGAGGGGGCAATGATGGTTAATGTGACAGTGGTGGTGAAACTGACAGTAACAATTAAAGAAAGTGGCAGTGATTAGGTGAGGAGTCAATATCGATGGTGGTGGCAGTGCTGGCGTAGAGTTGGTAATGACGGTATGGTGGACGTGATGGTGGTTGTGGATGTGGTGACGATGGTTGTGGTTGTGGCGATGGAAGGGGTTGGGGGTGGGAGAGGGTGGGGGAGAAAGGAAATGAGGGAGAGGGGTGGAGGAGAAGGCGTCGCCACCTGTAACTAGCTTATGAGAGAGAGGAAATGCAACGCGTGGGAAAATTTGATCCCAGCCCTCCCTCCCTCCCTCCCTCCCCCACCCTCCTCCGTCCCAGCAGTTCATATGGCGACTAAGTGCACTGAGAACACGCCGACACATTTAAATCGCAGTTGCATCATTTTGATGAATTTATTCCCAAATCGACAGAGTGGGACCATACATTTATTGTGAGGGAACATTCAGAATAGAAGGATACTTATCAAATAAAAGCGCATGTTTCCCCATATTATATACTCGTGTGTGTCTATATATATCTATATATATATATATATATATATATATATATATATATATATATATATATATATATCACTGTTGAGTAATGTAGTAACATATTTGTAAATCACAACTTACCCCACAGTCGAACGAAAAAAAAAGAGAGTTGAGTAAGCGAAACTATATATTTCGATTGCTAACTGCAATCCTCTTCAGTAGTGAATGAAGAAGATTGCAATTAGCAATCTAAATGTATAGCTTCGCATAATCAACTCATTCTTTCGTCCGACTGTGGTGTTAGTTGTGATATATATATATATATATATATATATATATATATATATATATATATATATATATATATATATATATATATATATATATATGAGAGATTCGAAAAATGGAAAGGATAACAAGGCAGAAGGCACCTGACGATGGAAAGCGCGAAGACAAAGATGCCTCAAGGACTGAGGAATTGGCATAGCGACATTAACAATATACAAGACGTGACTAGATGTTATAAATAAGCAAATAAGAAAAAATGCAGAGAAACAAGGAATGAACGTAGATGACGAAGAAAGCAAGGAGCCTGCGCTAGGAGCCGCGTACCTGCGGCCGAAGCCATCACCTTTGTCCTATGAGCTTGGAATCTTTGGGCAAAGAGGAAGTGCGGTATTCGAACCCACGACTAAGCAAATGTGAGACTAGCAAGCTTCCCATTACGCAACCAGCGCGGACCAAAATAAAACAGTGAATAGGATATATTCAAGGGAGGGGGGGGGGGAGAGGTCGAGAACATACGATAACTAACCAAAAAAATGGCCTCCATTTTCACTGACTGAAAATCGACATACCAACCAACCAACTAGTTGCCTTGGGTGGAAGAAAACGGGGGAGGGGAAGAGGACGATGAAGAAGATGAAAATGAGGAGGAGAAGGAAGAAAAGGAGGAAGTTCGAGGTGGAAGAGGAGGAAGGGGAACATTCTTAGAGTCATTCTCTTCATGTGGAATAGTGGAGGAAAATAGTCAAAACCTTGATGGAGATCTTGGGCCTCCCTCGGACTGGGGACTGAGTGCTGCACCTTCATATGGAGGCATTGTTGTTGATAGGTTCTGGGGACAGGTGGGACGGAGTGATACAATGCCCACCAATATATATCTCGCAGGTGCCAACCAACCCCCTCAAAAAATTTGTTTTGTAGGGTCATGGCGTGATTGTACGATCTTCGTCTTACAAAAAGCAAGCTGCTCAGGCGAGGGTTCGAATCCCAGTAGGAGAGTTTATTTCCATATATATATATATATATATAATATATATATATATATATATATATATATATATATGCTAAGAACACTGGTACGTGTGTTCACTTATGCAAAGTAGACCACTTGGAAAAAGAAACTAACGAAGCAGAGCGATTTCGTATATTACATCTTCAGTGCAAAAAGTACCGTATATATATATATATATATTATATATATATATATATATTTATGTATGTATGTATATAATGGTATAAATAACACATAGGCACCAAAAGCACGAAGAGAAACGAGTCAGGTTTGCGAGAAGTTATAAAGGAAAACCAGATGACCAGAAAGGGGGCGGTGATAAATGGCAGAGAAAGAAGCGAATACGTGGAAGAGACAAAGAATAAGAGGAAAGGGAAATGGGCAATGAACGCCTCCGCGCGAGCTTTTGTGCTTGCTTGACTGCGTGACTGCTCGTCGGAGAAGTCCTTTCGTGCAGGGTGGTGCTTTCTCCTTTATTCAGTATGTAGCCAGACCGTTCAACTCCCTAGCACCCCTTTCGGCAATCTTAACACATTTTTCTGGTTAAAGCCCCCTGTCATACCTAACGCTGGTTGAGATCATTTGAGTAGAAACGACTTCGGTTATGATTTTTTTTTCCCGAATCTCCAAATGTCAAATCACCTTTTCGTCATATACTGAGAAGCTGAGTGACGAACTAAGAGAAGGTCCTATACGAATATTAGGTATATTGTTCAATTGCCCTTAGGCAATATTATCATGCGAAATCGTCTTCCAGCTTTCCAAATTCACAACATTTGACGGGAATCTTGAATGTGTGACCAGGGCTTAATACTACTACTTTATTGAAGTACAGGGCTAGGGGGAGGCGTGTCATCAAGTAGCGGCAGACTCGTGACAAAAACGACTATCCTGACTGATCAATAACCCATTTTTGCGCAAGTCTGGCTTCCTTCCAGCTGAATTAAATCTATCCATGAAATGTGTAAGCAGCCCCGTGAATAAAAACGCAATGTAATCATTCTTTACACTCCCAACGATTTCGTGCGCGGTGACTTCGTGCTTGGCAAAGATGACTTCGACCGCAACTTTGTTGAAGACCGCGGACAAAGTCTCCCGAGCCAACGAAGCCCTTCCTCAGGTCCCCGAGGCACCATTCCCGAAGAAAACTCCAGAACCATCCGGCATCGTTATGGACCCAGAGTTCCCCCCGCTGCTCTTCTTCACGCCAATGCAACAACATCTCATCCTCCGAGCCTCCATTCTCTTGACCCTACAAGGGCGACTGTGCCGAATGTCACACTTGGGGGATTTTTTTTTCTTTTTTACCTAACGAGCAACGGGCTGTGCCAGACCCAGCTACGCGGGGGCTCGGACTTTCGGGTGAGCTCGCTTCGCTCGCAGCCAATCAGTCGTCTCACTTGCCGTGACGTCACAGCCCTCGGCCAATCAGTCGCCTCCGTTACCGTGACGTCATCACTCTCTTAGTCAATCAGGGACCGGAGGGGAGGTGTCCCTTTGAGGGATGTCCGGTTTCCGGTCCGATCGACATCAACAGGCTGCGCCAGACCCCGCTACGTGGGGCATCGGACCTTCGGGCGAGCTCGCTTTGCTCGCAGCCAATCAGTCGTCTCCGTTGCCGTGATGTCACCACTCTCGGCCAATCAGTCATCTCCGCTGCCGTGATGCCGATCAGGGGCCAAAGAGGACGTAAAAATTATTCTGCTCGGGATAGGCGTAGCCTCGGAATTACACTGACAGGCGATACGCCTAGCAAGAGTTTGGTGAGAAGTATATAGACTTCTGCCGAGTGTGAACATATCCGTCTAAAAAAGAAGACGAACTCGTTCTCATTAGAGAATTAAAAACTATCTCGAATAAGCTGTCGAGATTAACACTACAATGGCGGCGATTATGATATAATCAATAATAAATATTTTCTTCTGCAAAGGGCAGAATTATGTCTTTCAGCAGGAACTTCAGGTCGTTAAAAAGCTAAAACTTACTGATGAACTTATCTTTATTAAAACAAGATCGACTGAAACAATCTGTAACACAAAGGCAGTTCCGCTTAATATCACATTGACAGGTTCGTTTAGGCGTTATCACACTGAGCTATTTTTCATCCAACCTCCAACTAATTGGCGGTTCGGTCCATCTCCAGCACTTATTTCTCCCGTAAAAAACAGTGGTGAACTAATTTGTTTTCTCAACAATTCACAATGTCAATTGATATGCTGGAGGAAAAATATTTTCATCCAACTTATCCCGTACGCTGTCGTCTGCAAATCTAAAGCCTTTAATCTTTATTCATACCCGCTATACCATCAAACTTGAGAAAAAAATATATATATATATATATATATATATATATATATTTAAGATTATTTCAGACAAATGAGAGAGAATGTGGGGTGGGGAAGGGCAAACGAAGATGTGTTAGGAATAGAGTTTATTGCCCTAACGTTGCGACCAACTTGGTCTTCTTCAGAGGACTACAGCATTACAGACGGATCACAATTCTTATATTCGTAGTGAGAGGGAACCCGCCAAGGTATGAGCGTCATGTTTTCCCTTTGGCTAACGATTTAATTATTAGGACACTTGCTGCTTTCGAGAGGCATTTAAATCCGTCTCTGTCGTTGTTGTTCTTGTTGGCGGCGATATGTGCAGCTTCCACAGTTTTTCTCATTTTCTTCTCAAATCCCTCGTGTAAAATTTCTGCGTTTCCTAACACATCTTCGTTTGCCCTTCCCCACCCACATTCACATATATATATATATATATATTATATATATATATATATATATATATATATATATATATCCTCCAATTTATTACTAAAACATAAGCACTTTCAAGATCTCTCACTATCAACAATAACCTTGCCATTCTTCTACTTTCTTTTACACACAAAACAACTGTGTTAATGACTGTCGCTGAAGAGACAATATTCAGAGCACTTCGGGAGTGACGTGGCTGAGGCTGGCGTGGCTGTGCGACTCAGGGTGAGCACGAGTGACGCCTTTGTTCAGCCTCCAATGCCCGATGACTACGCCACCCCGTGTTATACTCTGCTAAGCGGATTTTTGCTTCTTCTTTGCGTGTTCCCCTGAGACTTGCGTTGCTTACTCACCGTAACTTGCAACTCTCTCTCCCCTTCTCGCATTGTTCCTATTGATTTTGCGGGTTAAACCGCATTTCAATCCTCCAATGCCATGGGGTCATCCCAACACCTTAAAGTTAAGGTCAGTAGTTGGCAACCCTTACAGTTAGAAGATACTTTTTTTTTTTAGATTCTAATATTTTTTGTGTTGCTGAAAAAAAAAAATATATATATATATATACATATATATATATATATATATATATATACACACACACATATATAATGATTTCAGATTCGGAATGACATTTTACAATTCATGATAAATGTTGGCTACAGATCTTTTCGGAATTATATATTTTATATATATATATATATATATATATATATATATATATATATATCATATATATATATATATATTATACATATAATTATATATATATATATAATGTATATATACCCATATTTGCCTGGAATGTATTCCACATTTGCAGCCTATGACGTCTTCGTTTTGATGGAAAAAATTTATAAGAAGCTTCTGGAGCCTGAAAGAGCCGCAGATTGCCGACTACAGAGCTCGACCAACACACACACACACACACACACACACACACACACACACAGACACAAGCACGCACGCACACACACACACACACAAGCATGCACGCACGCACGCAGGCTCTCGCATACCATAATAAAAATGTATCCCCGTGCTAGGGCAATTCTGATAACTTAAAGATCTTAGAATACAACACATTTCTGCCGTCGGCTGCCTGAAACCAAAAGGTGTTACCTTTAAAAGGTAATTACAAAGTGTAACCCATATACAAGTGAGCTAATCGAGATGGCTCCTGCCTCTTTCACGCCTAAGCACTACTACAGAGATAGAGAGGGAGAGAATCATCTAGCGGTAGAGTGAAAGAGGAATACGGGGACAACAAAAGGAGAGTAATTCCGGTCAGCACACTGGCATGCACTGCATATTTTGATATGGCTAACATAATTTTTTTTTTTTTTTTTTTTTACTAGGGGTGAATTTGGATCTGAAGAAGTCTCGTTCTCAGCCACTTCGGCCAAATGAAACGGTCTCACGGTAGCCGGAACAAGACCTGAAGAAGTACGCCATCGTAATCAGAGTATCAGTAACCTCCCACAAAGGATGACACTTCCTTCTATTCTGCCCGACGCCTGATTCCTCTAGGTCGCTCCCCCTCCACCCTCTGCAGCGACAGAGTTCGTCATTTCTCTATGCGTTCTGCAAGTGAACAAGTCCGTCTGGCATAAAACACAACAAAATATGTACGAGTAAAGCGAAGCCTGAGTGTTGCTGACAGAGACATCAACTAGAGTTAAGAAGTAGAAAGGAACACTGTTTGGCATCACCCACAGCAAAATATGTAAAGGAAGTAGTCTCAGTGTTGCTGGAGTCGAAGCGGGTCGAAGCCCAACTTGGGCAGAGCGAGCTGGCCTGATGAGAGGCCGTTCGAATCCGCCTTCCCCCCAAACCTACACCAACTCCCTCTTCCCTTCCCCCCCCCGACCCACAAAACGAAACACCGAGGGGCAAGATATGAAGAGGAGGAAGTTATGGGAGGATGAGAAGGATGAGAGGGAGTAGAGGGATGAAAGAGTAGAAGAGGGAGTAGGGATAGGGAAAGGAGAAAAGAGAAGGAAGAGGAAAGAGACGGAATGAGAGGATGGAGGTAAAGTGATGGGCAAGTGAGGGGAAAAGAAGAGGAAGGGAGGAAAAGGGGAGATATGGAAGGAGAGGAAAAGAAAGAAAAAAAGGGGGCGAGTGATAGCGTGAGACTGATGGAGGGAGAAGGAGGATGGGGAAAAGAGGAATAATGGAGGATAAATGGGAATATAGAAGAAAGGGCACAAACACAAACACACACACATGCGACTGCCAAAATCTCTCTCTCTCTCACACACACACACCAATGGCACACACAAACACACACACAAAGAGGCAGGGGTGAGAGAGAGAGAGAGAGAGAGAGAGAGAGAGAGAGAGAGAGAGAGAGAGAGAGAGAGAGAGAGAGAGAGAGAGAGAGAGAGAGAGAGAGAGAGAGAGAGAGAGAGAGAGAGAGAGAGAGAGAGAGAGAGAGAGAGAGAGAGAGAGGGGGGGGGACTGGAGCCACGCAGCTTGTCCAGGGCGGCTGCACATAGCGAGAATTGGCCCCGTTCCAAGGCTGCTCCCGAGAGGGGACGGGTGGAGTGAGAGGGTGGGGAGCTTGGAGGGCGGTGGGGAAGGGGGATCAGAACGATGGGGACATTAGGGAAGAAGAGGGTGCGGGGGGGACAAGGCGAGCTGCACTCCTGCACCTCTGGCATTGCACAGGAGTCGGTGTCGATTGGGGTGAGTTAGGGAGGTGCTTTTAGGGGGTTGTGCGATTCAGAATGTTTCAGGGTCTACCGTGAGGGTCTACCGTGAGGGTCTACCAAGAAAATGAACCATCACAGTCCCACCTGCGGTGCTTTGCAAAGACTTTCTTGTGGCGCATCTCGAGGCGCACCTCAAACTGAAGAGTGACTCAACCGGTCGAGACCCAATCCAATCCATGATCCAACCTAACCTGCACGATAGCACAGTATACCTGTACTGAAAGAGTTGAACTCTTGGCCACCAAAGAGGTCACAAAGCTGAATAAAAGAACCTGAAGGAAGCGGGACTGTAGACACACGGGCCACTCTAGAGGGAAAAGGTTCATTAAGAACAAAGGCGAGAGCGGCGAAACACATACCGAGAGGTAAGGGGGTCCTCGTAATAATATTTATTTTTCCTCTGCAAGCAACATATACATGAACATACACACAAATTTGTATTTGGCACACACTATATATATATATATATATATATATATATATATATATATACACACACATAAATATACATATAACACATTCTATGCCTTTATACATTAGTGGTTTTTTATCCCTATATGGAATTCCGACGGCTGGCATGGAAGTAGATTCTATCTATACATGTATAATCTCATTCGAAGCAATATATATCTATATAAAAATGCATGCAAAAATAACCATACGTGGGTGAAAATCCACTCAAACTAATGCAGGAGCACAACTGTATACACGAACGCGCGCACGATCTTGTATATAAATAAAGCCGCAAATATACACACGCACAAACGCACACCGCGCGGACACACATTAGCACAGACAGTATTCATAGGTGCACATACAAACCTCTTGCCTCCTTTACAACCTGGAATAAGTTTATTTTTGTTTACAGTCTTCCCTAGCACCTTGGAGCTGCACCTAAGTCCCCTTTCTTCCCCGTACGTTCAGGTCCTGCACAAAAAAAAAAACTACACAAAACTAGTCCAACCTCACATAACATCCGCACTATTATGTTTGAAACGTAAAGTTTACAATCAATGCATTCTGCCAGCCATAATCTACGGATGTGGGACTTGGAAACTGATGAAGGCGATGGAAATAAAACTAAGAACTGCATAGAGGAGAATGTAGAGATCAACGATGGGAATAACACTGAGACCAAAAGAGAGCAAGTTGGGTGAGAGGGCAGACTGGAGTGAAAGATATTGTGGAGGCAGTAAAAGAGAGGTTGTGGAATTGGGCAGATAAGTTAGTGCCAACGATTGATGAGCGATGGAGCAAGGGTGTTACTGAATGGACGCCGCGAGAAAGGAAGCGTGGAAGAGGGAGACCAGAGAGAAGGTGGAGAGACGAGATCGAGAAGTTTGCAGGAGTGATGTGGCAGAGGTTGGCGAGGTCGTGTGAATCATGGAATGCTATGAAGGAGGCCTTTGTTCAGCAGTGGACTCAGGATGGCTGATTTGATTTGATTTGTAAGATACCCAACATACGATCTGCCGCTGTTCCACAAAGATACACTGGCAATGGTAAATACGTACTGTTAAATATATACTCTGTTCGTTGCCGGCTACTACAAGGCGCCGGATCCGCAATAAAAAGAAACCCCGGGTACAAAAACTCTGGCGAACGTTGCCAGCTACCCTAACCCGCCTGAGTTTCAATTAAAATGTAAACCTGAGACAACGATACGTCCTATTCAACTTTATGAAAGAATTAACTGGGGCGGAGTCGGCAGATATGTCCCGAATTACTGCACAGCGCTGTTTATGAATAATGTATTCTAAACAAACTTCTCTATTGTTAACACTTACAAAATAATTGAATAAACAAATACAATAAAATAAATGAAAGTGAAATAAAATAATTGAATAGAATCAAGACCACCAAATTGCACGGCGTCACTGTATTGAAGGTGTCAATACAGTTCTATAATTTACTGAGCAAATTTTTATATACTTCTCTATACGATATATATCTAATAATATCTTTCCAACAATGTAAAACATATTTTCTACATACTTTTTCCATAATTCCTGAAGGCAATGTATTTCAATATCCGTCTGGGGTATTGGGTGCAAGTTATTGTAGGGTCAAAAGCTGCTAAGTAGCATGCAGCCGATACTTTAGGGTCTACATGGTGCCCCCCCCACACGGACCTCTGTGTGTGTGTGTGTGTGTGTGTGTGTGTGTGTGTGTGTGTGTGTGCGCGCGCACGCGCGTGCTCATCTCTTTCTCTGGCTCTTTTCATTGAGAAGTCAACGATCAAACCAAGTTGATGGCCGTTCCTGTCCCTCCGACGCCAATCTCCGAGCCATAAAACCAAACGAGCACTAAAAACTATTCAGCCTCGTCCTATGAAATGATGTACAGTTGCAGAAACAAACCCCCCCCCCTCCACCTGGGACACTTTTTGGCCTGCTTGCAACTGGCATGGTATCTGTCACCAGAGATAAGTGAAAAATCTTGCCTTACTTCCTCATGAGCGTACAGACTTCTTTAGGGTGTTTGTGACCAGAGATAAAAGTGAAAAATCTTGCCTTACTTCCTCATGAGCGTACAGACTTCCTTAGGGTGTTTGTGACCAGAGATAAAAGTGAAAAATCTTGCCTTACTTCCTCATGAGCGTACAGACTTCCTTAGGGTGTTTGTGACCAGAGATAAAAGTGAAAAATCTTGCCTTACTTCCTCATGAGCGTACAGACTTCATTAGGGTATTTGTGACCAGAGATAGAAGTGAAAAATCTTCATTAGGGTATTTGAGACGCGCAAACCCCTTTCAGTCCCTAGACAAGCAACCTAAGTGTCTAAAAACTTCATTTACAAAATGTACGGTTAGGGACAAATGAACCTAGTACACCCGTGCCCAGCGTCGTACTGGTTCCTAGTGGTGCGTGGTAACACTAAGAATTCGTGTCCTTTTTTCCATAGTATTACTGCAAGGTAAACGAACTGTGTTTCTTCATTTGCTACCAAAGTACGAACAGTTAGTTATGAACGTACTTTAACTTATGTTATCTCTCCTTCCTACTGTCCTCCTTAAAATAATCTTCCCTTTACCACCTCACTGACTCCACCTCTTCAGCTCGGTTATTATCCTTCAAAAGGACACAAACGCTGATTATTTTTCCTGAACCCCTTCAACATTGTGACGCACTTCAAACTCTTTCTTGTGGCTGAAGAAAAGCAATTTGATTCATTTCAAGGGATGGACCCCTGACTGAAAGTTGGTTTCAGTGATCGAGACCCTAATACGTTCGGAGTTCAAATCCTCAAATATATGGAAAATGGTCTGTTTCTTGGCCAGAATAGAATCTATCAAGGGCATCACAAGGTGTTAATGTTAATAGTGATCAGCTCCTTGGGGTCCCGTTGATCGTAATGGAGGTTTTACCTCTTCAACAACTTGCTGTACCACGGAAGTACTTAAGAACATATGAACATTAAGAATGGAGGTGGCTGCAAAAGACCACAAGGGTTACACTAGGCAGTTCCATGTCCCTTACCTCCTTTCACCCCTAACCATGAAGTAAACTTTCTAACAACCAATTGTCTCAGCGCTCACTCTATGGTTACGAGGTCTATTCCACTCGTTAACAACTCTGTTGTTAAGCCAGTTCCTGCTTATTTCCTTCTTAAACCTAAATCTGTCCAATTCAAATACATTCAGTCCTGGCCTACTCTCTTGATAGGATGACCTCGCCTGTCCACTCGTTTGATTCTGGCGAACCCCAAACGATTTCATTCCGGTGTGTGGGACCCCTAGAGGGATTTAGCCTCCTCCTTACACATCGGGTGGCACCTTTCCTTTTATTCCTGTCGTCGCCAGATTACTTTATTCAGGAGGAAAGAGGTCAAGAGACCCAACATTCTTCACTGCTGACAAGCCGTTGTTATTGTTTTTTTTTTCTTTTGTCCACAAAGGAAGTTAATATAATTCTATCTTCTGAGGTTATTACCTAACCATAGAGGTATGATCAACAAACCACTTATCACAGCAAGACGACGGTACAAACCAAGACCTATCATGACAGCAGTTCCATGAACAATGTACAAGCCAGAACAAACAGTAAGACTAGGAACAAACAACACGTGAAAAAAAAATTGCATACGGCGTTGTGAAAAAATATCTACCAAAGTTCCCGGACCCTGTCAGGTGTTCAAAGGTCGGGGAGAAGAGGTTGTGATTTCGGAGCAAAGTTATAACAAGAAAAGTTGGTTGTGAGCTTAGAATGGTCGCTAGAGGAGGAAGAGGAGGACGAGGAGGCGGAGGGAGAAAGGGGGAGTGGGGGATGGCGGTTTGCCAAACTGGCAGCTTGGCTCCGGCCGTAGTGCTCCTGCCAAGACCCGGAAGCAGAAACCGGACTGAAAAAGTATGTTGTTGGAATTCCACTTTTCGATTTTTTCCAGTCACTTCCTTAGTCATACAGACACTAAACAATATATTTCAAAATGTTTAGTACACAAATATCTTATCATCCATTATAGTCAAATTTAGTGTCGGTTTGACTACTAAAACGATATATAAAAAAAAAAAAAAGGGGGGGGGAATGAAAAAAGGGGGAATCGAAAAAAGACACTCCAGCACTTTAAGTCAAATCTTCAGGTCGCGCCAAAGTTTTGTTCATCCGGTCTCTGGGTCCAATTGCAGGCGCCAGACCGGCATTGAGAGCCCCGTTTCCGTACCCTGTAACCAGAATTTTGACGTGGTTATCCTGACCTGCCCGATGGCACTCTTACTTTCATCTTGCTTCCCCTCTGACGATTTTAATCAAATCCTAAGCGCTGGTGGCCTAATCGGAAGCATGCTGCTCTCGCATTCGCTCAGTTATGAGTTCGAATCCCGCACTTCTGTCCAATTCCCAGCAGTGACTGTTACCTGCCCCAACAGTTCCAGCACTTAGGGCAAAGGTGACTGCGTTCTACCGCAGTTACTCAGCGCTTCCTGGTGTAGGTTATTTACCACCTTCTTCGTGGCATTTTTTCCTTTTTTCTGGTTGTCGCCAGACGAATTCATTCGTCTCCGTGGGGAGGGCTGTGGTGGCTTCAAACTTGGGTTCTCTTGGGAGAGACGCAGGTTTGCGTCGGCCGCGGGTTTCACATAAGGATTACAAAGGCGGAGCATTCCAACGGGAGACCTTTTGGTCCATAATTAGGTCAGATGCGAAAAAATATAATCATAAATAGATAAAAAATAATATTCATATTATAATAATATAAATAATAATAAGACAGCGTCCAAATCAATCGAGACTTCATCTTGTCCCAATTCTGTACCACATTCCCCTTAACTGAACCCCTTTTCCTGCCTGACGTTAAGCTAATCAGAGTCTGTACACGGCGCGATCGAACAGAGAGGAACTCATCGTAGCACCGGATGGCCAACAAACAACAAAGGTTCGTTTCACACGTATCGACTTTTCGCCGTGCACAACACGACGTCGTGCTCTCAAACAAGTCTATGGACACTTTCACACGCGGTCGCGGTCGTGATGTGTGAAAGCGTCCACAGACACCGATGGTTATTTGAGAACACGACGTCGTGTCGTGGACGGCGTACGGCGAAAAGTCGATACGTGTGAAACAAGCCTCGACCCTCCGCCTGATCAAACCTGGTTAGTATCAACCTGAACCTAGTTTATACAAGTTGTGTCAGACGCGAGAAGCCTCGCTCGGCAGCAGCTGTTTTACTGTAGTTTGATACCATATCACTTAAAGTCGTATACAACTTCCTATTTATCAATAACAGTAACCATTAATTTTATCTGCAAACTTTTTCCGATTGGTGAAATGCAGTTTGAGAGAGAGAGAGAGAGAGAGAGAGAGAGAGAGAGAGAGAGAGAGAGAGAGAGAGAGAAGGAGAGAGAGATTGCTGCCCTAAACCTTGACGTTGACTCGATAACACACAAAAAATAATATGGTCATACAGCGAACATCACTCATCTTCCCTGATAGTTTATGTCAACTAACCCAGCAGTTCAGAAACAGTCAAGCCAAGAGGAAAAATATTTAACTAAATAAATAAATAAGTAAATATCATCCCCTATGGCATGGTAATGCAAGTCATAGAGAGCTAACACCAACTATTCCATTCATATGAGAGGGCGCTATAAATGAACTCCTTTACATATATTATTCTGGCTACCAAAACACGATTTCCTTCAGCGGAGGGTTTTTATCACACGTCTAGGCAACATAGGAAGGCACAGGATGGCTGGGAAGGTTAAATAAACAGAGTGAAATGAAACTCAAATCCTTACCAGGAGGCCTCCGTCGCATGAAATGATATACAGTAAAGCCGGAAAAAAGCAAAGTTGGAGATAATAGCTACGTCACTGAAGAAAGAAGGATACACTTTTACGGCTAAAACACGGAGTATGACCTTGCCAGGGGTACTGGCAAATAAGGGAGCGGTGTTTGTGTGTTTCTCTGTGTGTGTGTGTGTGTGTGTGTGTGTGTGTGTGTGTGTGTGTGTGTGTGTGTGTGTGTGTGTGTGTGTGTCTGTGTACACAAACATACACACACACACAAGAGATCTGAAAGAAAAAAAATCCCACTCAGTGGTGGATGTCTAGAACAAATTGGATGAAACAATAGTGTGTTCAAAAAACATACAAGAATCTAAGAACAAACTAGATGCTGAAAGATACAAAGACGGGTAATTATGAGCATAGCTCCCCTTCCCGTATAATTCAACTAGGTCAGTGCACACACACACACACACACACACACACACATATATATATATATATATAATATAATTACTCGCACGCACACACACAAACAACGAGAGAGAGAGAGAGAGAGAGAGAGAGAGAGAGAGAGAGAGAGAGAGAGAGAGAGAGAGAGAGAGAGAGAGAGAGAGAGAGAGAGAGAGAGAGAGAGAGAGAGTGAGAGAGAGAGAGAGAGAGAGAGAGAGAGAGAGAGAGAGAGAGATAGAGAGAGAGAGAGAGAGAGAGAGAGAGAGAGAGAGAGAGAGAGAGAGAGAGAGAGAGAGAGAGAGAGAGAGAGAGAGAGAGAGAGAGAGAGAGAGAGAGAGAGAGAGAGAGAGAGAGAGAGAGGGAAACAAGAAAGATCGAGAGAAAACGCCTACCCGCCATCACGGCCACACGTTTCCTACCAAATGGAATACCTACAAACTTTTTTCACCTCGAACCCCATTAACTGATTGTGTTACCCTCGTCCTCCACGTTACAAGAGGCAGTTACTCCCAACCACATTACACACACACACACACACACACACACACACACACACACACACACACACACACATACACACACACACCAGTTACTAGGGTTACCTACATCTACGTTACCTAACGTAGCATGGGTTACTTTTCAACTGTATCTCAAGTGACACTGGTAACAGGCTGCTGCAATAGCAAGTCACACGAGGAGCCCACAGTAAAGTTACCTGAGCCAAAAGTGGCACCAAAATCATCTTTTACCAAAGGTAAAAAATTGAAGATATTTGGCAACAAGTAAGAAGAGTGTCATACGTGGCAGTGATGCCGCATCCTATGGTGTTTTCCCATCAACAATAATAACAATCATACATAAATAATTAAACAAATTAATTAATAAACAAACGAATAACAAATAAATATACATATATCAACGAGAAATCTAACAATGAGAAAAATAAATAAACAAAATCATATAAGTATCGCTTTGTGACCATCGTTTCGTTAGATCCCTGAAACCAGAAAGGGTCTCACGGGGTTAACGAGACCCTGCAGAAACTGATGAAATCAATGGCACGAGGTTCCCCGCCCCGGGCTTGGGCAAAAATACCTCGGGTTCAATTTGCGTGGGATGGTCACATTGTTCAGTCTGCCTTTTCGTTCCCTAAACCCAAAACAAGTTTTTTTACATTTCTACGCGAAAATGTTAAATTTGGATTTTCATGTCCAAAACATGCATACTGTACAATGATGCTCACGAAAACATATATATTTTACAACTATATTTACCAGCATCTTTAATCTGACTTTCCGTTCCCTAAACCCAAAACAAGCACTTTTACATTTCTACGTTAAAACGTTAAATTTGGATTTTCATGTCCAAAACATGCATACTGTACAATGATGCTCACTCTTTAACTTTTAAAAAACATATATATTTTACAACTGTATTTACCTGCATCTTTAATCTGACTTTGCATATACCATTTTTTCCCTTCAATTCAAGACACTTCCCTTACAACGACACCTAACTTTGACTTTGTGAATTCTTAATTATTTATTTTTCAGAGCGACCCTCGGTAGTAGTAATAGTTGTTGTTATTATTATTATTATTATTAATTATTATCATTTCTATTATTATTATTATTACTATTGTTATTATTTGTTGTATTCTTACAATTAAGTGTTCATGTTCAATTTACATACATACATATACCATGGCTTTTTCCCCCTTACAAGGGGGGTAGCCAAAAAGAAAAAGGCATAAAATCATTCCCACCCATTCCATCCCTGAATACACTCCACACCCCTCCACCCTCCCTCTTATCTTAGCACCTCCTTCAATTTGGTTTCCTATTTACAACATCTAAAGAAATAGTCTCACAGCTCTGTTTATATGTTAATTTCTTATCAACAAAACCCAAAGAAATACTCTTACAACTGTTTATATGCTTAATTTTCCTTTCCATGCATAAAACACACAAATATCTACAAGTCTATTTAAATAATCCATTTATTTTTCGTTATACAAATCCCAAACAAGTGATTTCACGTATTCTGTTTAAACGTTTTTTTTATCCATGCACGAAATCCAAACAAGTATTATAATGACAATCACATTCTTCAACTGTGACAACTCCGCCCCAGCCATTTTCTTGAAAATAAGGAAAAGACACTTTCTTTCCCCGCTCTGGCGAAACCTATTGGTAAACCCACTTTTCGATCCGCTAGCTGGAATTGATCTTTCCCTTCAACTCCTACGATAATGAAATATTAGCAACGACGACCATGTCGGCACAGATAGCAAGCAACCAACGGACTCAGCTGCGTTGCTGGAGCTAATAAAGCTGCTATAAGGGCTATAAACCTTATTTCACATGGATAATGAAGGAAAATCCTTCCCCATAATTTCGAGAATATGGCCTTACGGGTCTTCGCCGCGCCAGCCGGGAATCCCCCGTCCTCCTCCTCCTCCATTGACCTTGACTCCTATACAGTGACATTCTGAGTAGCTCAGATCCTCAGGACCACGCACATATACATATTTTCATTGGAATATAGTGGGCTGGTTTATAATTGGCGATATCGACCATCTACTTTGATGATTATCTTTCTATCATGAAAGTTGCGCGTGAAAGAATTCTTTCCTGTGCATGTACACGTGATGGTGTGGCCATTTTGCGGTGGTGTATTAGATATGGTGCAACCCATATATATTCCTTGCATGGATACAAACAGCGACTCCCTATTAGCTGGACCCACACACTTCGCATAATAAAAATGTCTTTCGGTACGAACATAATGAAGTAAGCCATCATGCTGGGGGTGGGAATGGGGTTGATTTATTTTTTTTTTTTTTTATTATTTTTTTTTTTTTTAAGTGCGCCCACCAGGACGGGATTTGGGTTCTTTCCTCCGACTCTCGTGGGCAGGGAGTTCGGGGTGTGTGCGTCTAAGACTCTAAGGTCACAGCATTACCCATAGATCGGTCATACATGAGCTCTGAGCTCTCTTCCGGGAGGGAAATAGCTATCACGAGTCCAACACGTGATCCACGACCATAGTAACACACACACACACGACAGGCACTTGCGAACGGTGCCTCTGAATGGCCGACGGTAGAATGATCTTGTCGCCCGCCTCTTTCAAAACCCGTCAATATACAAACTTCCATCTGCAAAAGCCCGGAGGGTCGGACTCTCCATCTCCAGATCGGGCTCTACATCTCTTACCAACTATGTCTGTATTTCTTCCAACTTTTCACATAAGGAAAGCTAACAACCTATGATTGCTCCCCTCCTACTCCTCTCTCCCTCATCCGATTCCTACAAGCCGGTGACAGAAACACATTCATATATCACTGACAACAATCCAATATTTGTTCCCAAAGAGATCTATGGGTAGGCCCTAGGAACGCTGCCGGTTACTGTGGGGTTGCGGGTTTTTTAAAGTAAAGAATTATTATTGTTATTATTATAGAGAACACACACACGTACACATTATCAGCGAGTGTGTCGAAATGTGGACCAGTGCCCTTGATCAGCACAATATCCAAAATGTGTGAAAAAACGGGAGAAATTGAATGAATTACTTCAGGAGGTAAATTCAGATTAAAAAATGAAGGTTGTGTAATTGACACATGTTTCTTTTTTTCTTTCTTTCTTTTTTCTTATGAGGGTGCGGTGAATGATATACATGGAATAGAGGGTTGGATATCTTGTGTATAGCTGGACCTGGAGAGGGGCTTCGACAAGGTGCCACACACATAGACAAATCACAGGAAAGAAATAAGATGTTGGAGGAGTTAAAAGAAGCATCATGGAGTGATTAAAGGTGACAAGTGGAGTACCACAGGGTTCAATGCTAACATTAATCATGTTCTTGATATGCGTTAATGACAAGATGAATGGTATAGGCAGCTATGCTATTTGGCTTATAGGACCAAGAAAATATTTTAAAGTTATCACCACTGTAAATGACTGTAGGAGGATCGAGATGATTTTTATTGAGTCAGGAGTGGAAGATGAAATTCGATATAAAGAAATACAAAATTTTGGAAATTAGCCAGAGCAAGAGGAGACTATCATGAAACTATATTATAGGAGATTAACTGTTATCACCAATCTTCATGTCAGAAGCTCCCATTGAATAAAGGAATAAAACAGCTGCTGCTGTTGTTAATACATTATCACTCCCCACTCCCACCATCCACACACACACGTATCAATGCAGACGGAAACTCACCTCTGTATTGTAAAACAAATAAACAAAGAACTTAATAAAAATAAAAATAGAGCACAAAGGCATCCGGGTCCTAACTCCAAGCGGGACACCTCGACTGTAAATGGGGCCTCAGCTGTCTCGTCAGCTCCCGCAGGCCCTCTGGGAATAAACATCCATTTAACATTCATTAAACATCCTCCTTTCAGATAGTCCATACGTCACACTCGTTAACCAGAGTTGGGTTTAATTATGAACTGAATTGGATCCGATTAAAGGGAATTTTTTCTAATTGGAATTGGATTGCAACGAAGAGAGAAATAATAATAAATTCAACTTGATTGGAATTTATATCAATGGAATGAATAATCAATAACTAACAGAGAATATTTCCCGTATAAATAACGAGTTGAATTTAATTCCATTCGAAGCGAACATGTATTTTTTTCCAAGGCGGAATTAAGGATTTCTTTATTGCAAATGAAATTATTTGGAACTGATTAATTCTACTTCTTCACAACTGGAACAGAGTTGAACAAATAGATTACACCTAGCCTTGACCCTAATGTTATCCAAGAACCACATAATAAATACTTATCATAATCGGATTCATTCTTAAGAAGTTATTTGTTCAAAATTCTGACACACTCCTTCTTTCATCATACCAACTGGCATTTCTTTTATTCTGGCTGTCGCTAGACTATTCTATTCATCAATGTGGCACTCCTTCTATTTAACATTATAATATTTTTTCCGCATCCGACGTAGTTATGGACCGAAAGGTCTCCTGTCGGCATGCTCCGCCTTAGTAATCCTTTGTACCGGGTAGTATTGTCCCTGTTATTCTGGTGGGCGCCAATTCATTTCATTCAACCCCGTGGAACTCCCTAGATAGCGATGGGAGTTGTGTCACTGGTCCTGAACCATGGGTCCTCAACTTGAAGTGTGTATGGATGGAATAGGCTTTGCATTTCTAGTGGAGGAAACATTCTACTCCTCCACAACTATTTCACAAACTATAAAACATACAGGATATCACATTGATCTAAAATCCCCCATGTTTAATGAACAAAGGAGATAAGTATCTCACCTTTTAAGCAAGACAAACTTGTAAAAGCAGGGGAGAGGAGACGGGAAATTACTGAGCTAGACAAAGCTCTCCTCCATCTTTGCGGATGCATAACAGATGACAAAAAATCCTACCCGCGCTACGCCGCCTCAAACTCCTTCGTCAGCATAACCTTCTCCCAAGATTTCTAACTCCACTGAAGAACAGGCTTAACCAGCCAAATAATCCCGCTTACCGGTTAGAATAATCATACAACTCCAGCATTACGGGTCACAGGATAAATAGAAGAAATCGACAAACGACCTATATTCTAAACATCACGCCACTGTTTCTGGGTTACATCACTGTCTATCGAGACTTTTTTTTTCATTCCAACGTGCAGCGGGAATTCAACCTCTATGTTTTGACATTTTCGTCATCGAACCGGCGACAATTCCCACCGCAGACAAAGACTTATCCAATATCTTTTCCTTTGACGCCTGTCCTGCAGATGTCATTATTCCACGCGCGGGCACAAATTCTTCGTTGGAATTGTCTGGAATGCTTTCCAAGACCTTCATAACAGTGACCGTTATTTGTCCAAATGAAACCAATCAAATGACTGAGTAAGGACAGGTTCTACACTCTCTTCTGGCTAACGTTAAAATGACTTCAATCATCTATTAAACAGGTTCTGGAGTAAAGGTGGTCTCGATGGTTCGAATCTAGAAGAGCTCCAACACCCACGCCTTTGATTTTGATAAAAGACACAGCATACTCACGAGGTGACCACTTCCGACTCACGTTCCTCAATAAAACGCATAAGCCTTCTGCCATTTCACCGCGAGTCTTACCTGAAAAGAAAACAAACACATCAAGAAAAGCTTTCAAGTGGGCACTCGTGAGACGAGTTCTAAAAGCGACATTCTTTTTTGTTCAGTAAACACAGAACGCTGCAAGTTACATACATACATACATACACACACACACAAACACACACACACACACACACGATATAATTCTAAGAAGCAAATGGAGATGAATGTGAATAAACTTAGAACACTATCAAGGCAATGTGCACAAATACAAATGCAAATCTAATTTGCAAAACCTTCGGGTGGGAAAACAAAACACGTATGACAAGGAACAACTGAATCCAAAGGCTGAACACTGGAGCGGTGAAATCTAAATTGTATAATTACTTGAAAGAAGAAGTGGTTTGCTCGACTCTCCAGCCTCGGGTTCAAGTCAGGGAGATGGCACATCTTTGGCAAACAAAACGCCTTCGGTGTGATCCGAGTCACTTTATCATAAGCGTCGCCCCATTTGATTTGTTCTGGGATATTCGTGTAATCAATGTGATAGCTTACTTTAACCTTTTTATTGCTCTATTTTTTTTTTTTACATTCCATAAAAAGTTAAGTAGCTTTTACATGTACTTTCATTAGATACATATGCTGTTACGTAATGCTACATATAAATTACAAACACCGCAACAATTACAGCATCCTCTTTCGACGATGGCCATCTGAGAATGGGAAAGACAAAGTGTTACACCAACACAGAAGCAAATGCGGAATGCCGAGGTAGAAAATGCTGGCGCGGATTTGTGGCAGTTACCGATGACATCGAACGTAAGAGACTGCAAGAGGCCATAAGGCCTACATTAGGCAGTTCTATGTCCATTACCACCTGTCACCCCAATCCATAAAGTTGTCTAACCATTTCATAAAACAACCGATAGTTTCAGCGCTCACTTCATGGTTACTAAGTCAATTCCATTCGTTGACCAACCTATAAGTAAACCAGTTCTTCCCTAATTACTTCTTAAATCTAAATTTGTTAAAGCCTTTGATCCACTTGAAAACCTCTATTAGATCACCCAGCACTCGGCGTCTTTCCAGAGAGTGTAACTTAAGGTAACTTAAGCCTCTCCTCGTAAGGTAAATTTCTAAGTCCATGTATCATTTTGGTCATTCTCCTTTGTACTGATTCTAGTGAATTGATATCCATTCTATAGGGCGGAGACCAAAACTGTATCGCTACAAAGAGTTTGATAATTACCTCTGCACTTCTATTCGTAACCGTCCTAGCTATGAAACCTAATGCTCTGTTACCTTTATTCCTGGTGCTAATGCACTCTTTCCTGGATTTAAGCTCAGGACTCACTACAACTCCCAAGTCTCTCACACACTCAGTTTTCTCTAAAAACGTGTTATCTAAGCTGTATCTGCTTTCGGGGTTGTGTAGCCCTACGTTTAACACGCTGTACAAGTCCATGTGCCCTTTCTCCGACCATATGAACAATTTGTTACAATCATCCCGCAGAATCTCGGCGTCTTCTCCTGATCTAATTAGGCGTCCTAGTTTAGTGTCGTCCGCAAACTTACTAAAACCTATTAATCCCACTGCCCAAATCGTTTATGTACATAATGAACAATAAGGGATCCAACGCCGAGCTCTGAGGAACTCCACTAGAAACACTTCCCCATTTGGATTTTACATAATTTATGGTGACCAGCTGTTTTCTGTTACTGATCCAAGCTTTAATCCATTCAAACACTTTTCCTTTTCAAAAGCTCAACGATTCAGATATGTAAATACATTCCATAGTTTGAGAAGGACACCGTAACACATATTTCTCAAGAAAGAATGTGCCAAAGTAGGTTTGAAGATAAGTAAACCAAAGTAATGTTAAACTTGAAAGTACAAAGTGAAGCAATTATATTGTTGGAGTATCTTGAATAACTGAAAAGTATAATCACTTAAACCAAACTGTAAAACTGACTAAATTGTGAAAACTAAATAAAAAGAAGTATCATACCTAGTTGGAAAATGTTGGCGATTATAGGAACATCACGAAAGGCTTTACTATACGTCTGAAACGCCAAGTTTAGAGTATATAAACCCAGCTACGATCTACGGATATTAAACTTGGAAACTGACGGTAAAGGAAATAAAGCCAAGGAATGCACACAGGATAATGGAGGGATCGCTGCCCGGCTTAACACAAGGGCAGAAAGCGGACAAGGTAGGTAAGAGAAGAGACTGGAGCGAATTGTATCGTGGAGGAGATATCAATCAATCAATCAAATCAGCCATCCTGATTCCACTGCTGAACAAAGGCCTCCTTCATAGCATTCCATGATTCATACGACCGCGTCACTCCTGCAAACTTCTCAATCTCGTCTCTCCACCTTCTGTCGGAGGAGATAAAAGAGCGGAAATGTAATTAAGCAGGGCAAAGAGCCAGAAAGGAGGATGCCAGATGGAGTGTGTTACTGACTGGACGCCTCGAAATAGGAAGAGTTGAAGACAAGACAGGTGAAGAAACGAGACAGAGAAGTTTGTATGGGTGACGTGGCACAGAATGACAATCGTGCGACTCATAGAAAAGGTTGGGAAGGGCATTTGTACTGTAGTGGACTCCGAGTGGCTGAATGATTACTTATGTGTGTGTGTGTGTGTGTGTGTGTGTGTGTGTGTGTGTGTGTGTGTGTGTGTGTGTGTGTGTGTGTTATATATATATATTTATATATATATATATATATATATGTGTGTGTGTGTGTGTGTGTGTGTGTGTGTGTGTGTGTGTGTGTGTGTAAATAACGAGGCACCGTATATTCCATGAAATACGAGACCGCATTGCCGTTCAGCTGCATAACTAAGTCAAATCTGAGCAAGATCGTCTGCAAAGTTAGCAGACGCTGTCAGCTGCACTGGTACATGACGAATCCCCCTGCATCCAAGTGGAAACTGTGCCCTCATGCCGTCATTAGACAAAACCTCGGGAAAATCGACAAGACCACATCCGGTGGGTCCCGTACGCCCTGGAACGCAAAGTTGCGTCAACCATCTCCGCATCCATGAGAGTTTCGTGGCTTAGGACAGGACGCATTCATGTATGATGGGGTCCTAAGTCTGCAGTATAAAAAATCACACACACACACACACACACACACGCACACACACACACACACACACACACACACACACACACACACACACGCACACACACACACACACACACATATATATATATATATATATATATATATATATAAAATCAGCCATCCTGAGTTCACTGCTGAACAAAGGCCTCCTTCATAGCATTCCATGAATCACACGACCGTCCCATCCTCTGCCACGTCACTCCCGCAAACTTCTCGATCTCGTCTCTCCACCTTCTGTCTGGTCTCTCTCTCTCTCTCTCTCTCTCTCTATATATATATATATATATATATATATATATATATTTATATATGAATATACATGCATCGCTAAACAGCACATGATGCGTGTTCTACAATTCACTCAAAGCCATATGACGTCACAAATAAACCTTGCCTTCCAGCAGGTGGAGACCATATCAAGATATTATTTACAACGTCGTCACACACTTCTGTAAAAAAGCCATGTGCTGGCAGAAATCAATGAATGAACATCCTCGTTGCTAAACACTACTGGAATGCAAACTTCTCATTCAATGTGGCGACACACACGACAGTTTTTGTTTTGGCTAACACCGCCCAGTCCCCTTCATAAACCTCGTTTTGACTCCCTTGGTTTTATTCCTTTTAGAGTAGCATCTTAGCATTCAAAGTCTCTCAATCCATCGAAGTAAAATGTCACCTTTTCAATACGGTTCTGGATAACTCGGCACGGTTTCACAGAGCTCCTGAACGCTAGACGGTTTAAGGGTTAAAATTGGCAAATAGTACCAAGAATGTAGACGCATCAACTGCTAGATAACAGGGCGGGAAAAGATGACCGTCACCCTCCTAACCCCCCACCCTCTCTCTTTTACTGCAGTCCTGCTCAACTCAAGTTGGCAATGCAGCTTGAAATTCCGCGGCTCATGCGACCTGACAGCCAGAGCGGCGACGCTCCTGCTGCTGCTGCTGCTGCTGCGGTAGGGTAGAACTGTGACTCAAACTTAGGTTCTGCCTCGGGACTCCCTCGGAGTTGTGGCTCGGGATAAGCCCAAGCCCGCGGCTCTGGGCTGCGGCCCTGGACTGCGGCTCTGGGCTGCGGCTCAGGACTGCTGCTCTGGGCTGCGGGTCTGGGCTTATTAGGGGTTCGTTCGAGGTCCGACTGTGACTCGGGATTCGGGGCGTCTTCGTCTGTCCTTCGGGCAACCCGCAATTCTGCCTCCCGTCAGCCACTGCCGTTCGATCATCAACCGTTTCCTGACCGACCGATGCATCAACCAACCCGCAACCGTGTCCCCCAACCAGCGCCTTCGTGAAACAGGTCTGTCCACTTTAACACTTTCGCTCGAACTTACGTCAGATGATTCTATTCAGGTGAAGCACACTCTCCAGGCCAAAAAAGAACAAAAAATCGTTATTGTAAGAGGAAAGAAGGGAAAGAAGCAAGATCTTATTGTGACTTTTGGTGGGATCAACGACGGAGGACGCTGAGGGAAATTGAAGGAAGTTCAGGAACGTCGGGGGAGCTGAGAGAAGCTGATGGAAGCACAGGGAAGTTGAGGGAAGCTGAGGGAAGCCGAGGGAAGTTGAGGGAAGCTGAGGGAAGCCGAGAGAAGTTGAGGAAAGTTCAGGGACGTCGGGGGAGCTGATGGAAGCACAGGGAAGTTGAGGGAAGCTGAAGGAAGTTGAAAGAAGTTCAGGGACGTCGGGGGAGCTGATGGAAACTGGAGGGAAGCAAAGGGTGGATAAATGATGTTGAGGGAAGCCCGGCATTATGCAAGAGTCATTACGTCAAGACAGCTAAAAGCGCTCAACTTGACTGGTCACGTAACTCCATGATGTAACTTGTCCGCAAACACAGTTAAACGAGGGCAACCAATAAAAAAAAATGTATAATACATCCAATTAATGATAAATTCACTGTAGGAAAAAAACGCAGCTGAATCGCCAAAAAATGATTCCGCAATTCAATTTAACTTTTTCATATATATTTAGGCCGGGCAACAAAAGTGTGCATTTGCTTAGAAAGCCAGTTTGGGTGCTGCCGACACAAAAGGCAAAATAAGGGGAGGACGAGTTGGGGGAAGCAGAGGCTGGGGAGGATACAGGATGAGAGTGAGGGTGGGGAGGAAGAGGATGAGGAGGATTGGGAGGAGAACTGAAGAATGGGTTGGCTGGAGAAGAAAGAAGGGAGAGGGAGGGATCCACTAACGAGGATGTGTGCGATTTTGAGAGCAGGTTACGAGACAGTGGATACTGTGTGTGTGTGTGTGTGTGTGTGTGTGTGTGTGTGTGTGTGTGTGTGTGATTCACCATGGTCTTGGATAACGTGTTGGACTCGTGATCGAATTAACCTCCCGGATGAGAGCTCAGAGCTTGTATGACCTTACACGCACACACACACCCAACTGCTCGCCCACGAGAGTTAGAGTAACACCCCGCAGCGCAGCAATACTGAAATTATTTCAACCCTGGGCGGGAGTCGATCCCGGACCGTCGTTGTGGCAGGCGAGAACTCTAACCACAGCGCCAAGAGGTAGGTAGGTAGGTAGGTAGGTAGGTAGGTAGGGTGTGTGTGTGTGTGTGTGTGTGTGTGTGTGTGTGTGTGTGTGTGTGTGTGTGTGTGTGTGTGTGTGTGAGAGAGAGAGAGAGAGAAAGAGAGAGAGAGCGCTTGAATGTTAGCAAGCGTTTATATTTGAATATTCTTCTACACGCCGGGTTCGTGTTGTGTTCGAGCAAGCGTGCATGCATTATGCTTAAGCATATAAGTCTATAGGGTCATTCATGGGGACGTGTGGGCGGTTGTGGAAGTGAACGTGGAGGTAGCTGTGGAGGTAGCTGTGGAGGAGGAGGAGGAGGAGGAGGAGGAGGAGGAGGAGGAGGAGGAGGAGGAGGAGGAGGAGGAGGCGGACGTGGAGGTGAAGGCGCTTGTAGAGGTAGACGAAGGTATGGGGAGCGGAAGTTTTCGCGGACGTGGAGGCGGATGTGGACGCGGATGCGAATGTGGAGGCAAACGAGGAACGAGGATGGTGGCCACAAGCGCACTGACGAGAGGGAGCGTGTTGGCACGCTTCCCAACGAGGGGTATGGGGAGAGAAGAGGGGAGAGGAGAACAACAAAGGGAAATGCATGGAGTAGGATAGGGGGAGCAGGGGGAGAATGGGAGGGGAACGAACGAGGGGAGACAGGGTGGGGGGAGTAGAAATGAATAACAGCGATAGTGTAGGAGTGAATACTGAACAGGAGGGAAACTAGGTATGATCCGAGGGTGGTGTAAGTAAAAGAAAAGGCACATGGAAAAGGGGAATACACACAAGAACATAAGAATGAATGAGACTGCAAGAGACTATAAGGCCTGCACTAGGCAGTTCTGTGTCCATCACCACCTGTCATCCCCATCCATAAAGTTGTCTGACGTTTTCTTAAAACAACCGATAGTTTCAGCGCTCACAATTACATGATTACTAAGTCTATTACATTCGTTGACCAACCTATAAGTAAACCAGTTCTTCCCTATTTCCTTCTTAAATCTTAATTTGTCCAATTTAAATCCATTACCAAGAGTCCTGACCTATTGTCTTAATATGATGACCTTTGCGTCTTTCCAGAGAGTGTAAAGGTGCCGAAGCCTCTCCTTGTAAGGTAAATTTCTGAGCCCATGTATCATTTTGGTCATTCTCCTTTGTACTAATTCTAGTGAACTGGTGTCCATTCTGTAGGGCGGAGACCAAAAAATGTACCGCTAGAAACAGTTTGATAATTACCTCTGCACTTCTATTCGTAACCGTCCTAGCTATGAAACCTATTGCTCTTTTACCTTTATTCCTAGCGCTAATGCACTCCTTCCTGGATTTAAGCTCAGGACTCACTACAACTCCCAAGTCTCTCTCACACACAGTTTTCTCTAAAGCTGTATCTGCTTTCGAGGTTGTGTAGCCCTACGTTTAACACGCTGTACTTTGAGATGTTGAACTCCATGTGCCATTTCTCTGACCATGTGAACAATTTGTTAAGATCATCCCGCAAAATCTCGTTGTCTTCTCCTGACCTAATTAGGCGTCTTAGTTTAGTATCGTCCGCAAACTTACTAACATCACTATAAATCTCATTGTCCAAGTCGTTTATGTACATAAGGAACCCAAAACCGAGCCCTGGGGAACTCCACTAGAAAAAACACTCCCCCACTTGGATTTTACACCATTTATGGTGACCCGCAGTTTTCTATCACTGATCCATGCTTTAATCCATTCTAACACTTTTCCTCCTATGCCATGGACTTTGATTTTATTTTGTAGTCTCTGGTGGGGCATCTTGTCGAACGCTTTGCTAAAGTCAAGGTAAATGTCAAACTGATTGGCCTGTATTTGCATATAGACGATTTATCTCCATTTCTGAAAATAGGAACAACGTTTGCCTGTCCCCAAACAATATGCACAAAACCAGTGTCTACCGACTTATTAAATATTTCTGTTAACTGGTCGCAGATTTCAAATTTACACTCTTTAAGCAATTTCGGAAATTTTCGTCTGGACCCGGGGATTTTGTAGCAGAGTATAACGAGAAGAGAAGGGTGATACGGGGGGACAGAAGTTAAAAAATAGAGAGAGAAAAAAAAAATAAAAAAAAAGGAAAAGGAAAAGGAGAACAGGAGAGGAAAATGAGGGGTGAAGCGCGGACAATGTAGGAAAGAAGTAAATGAAAGAAAGGGAAGATGAGGAGATAGGAGAACACGAAGGAAATAGGAAGGGCGTGAGGAAGAGGATAAAATATTATAAAAACGAAGAGGGAAACTTCAGAGATTAATTGGGTAGATAGTGAAAAGTAAAGCTAAGAGGTGGAGACCAGCAGATGAGGTGTAGACAGGCGGAGGGCGGTGGATGGAGAGGATGGGCAGATGCGCAAGAAAGGACAAGGGGAAGACAAGTAAAAAAGATACGAGTGGGGGAAAAAACTAATTAGCAGCTGGTTAGAATGGGGAGAGGTGAGAGAAGCGGGGTGATGAGATTGAGTAGTACTGAACGATGGGCGAGGGGGGGGGGAAGAGGGCTAAGAAGATGGGAAATGACGAGGAGGGGAAGAGGGTCGAGGAGTGAGACAAGGGCGAGGAGTAGGACATGGGTGAATAGTGGGAGAGGGACGAAGAGAAGAGAGGAAACGAGGATCGAGGTAGGTGAAGTAGTGGAAAATAAAGAGGTAGACGAGGGCAAAGATGGAAAAGACAGTGGAATAATAATAATAATAATAATAATAATAATATAATGATAATAATAATTATTATTAATAATCATAATAATAATAATAATAATAATAATAATAATAAACGAGTTGGAAAAATTGAGTGGAGAAGATAAGGAGGGTCGAGGAGGGTTATGGATTAGGAAAGGGAAGATGGAAGGGGATAGCGAGGGTAGTGGAAGGGGAAACAGGAGGAGAATGGATGGAGGTCAGTGGAAAAGAGCAAAGAAAAAAAAATGGGAAAGTAGTCCACAAGCGTCAGAGGGTGTGGAAGCTTTAGGTGGTAGAGAGAAAGGAGGTGGAGGAAGAAACAGTGTTGGGGGAGGGAGACAAACAAGGGAAACTTGGAAACAATGTGGGGCCTGTGTAGTTTTAAAAAGACTACAAATAAGGCGGAAAGGAACAATGAATCGGAAATTGGTGGGAACGGATAAGAGGATGAAGAACGGGAAGAGGACGGGGAAGGAGTAAAGGACAGCCAAAAGGAAGGGGGACAGGAAATGAAATTGGTGGAAAGGATTGAGAGAAGAGAGACAGAAGTGGGGCAGGGATTGATAGAATGCGAAGACACTAAAGATATTTCATAAGAGGAAAGGAGGAGAGGAAGGAGCGGAGGACGTGACGGTGAAAGGAGGGGAGGGAACTGAATTCGAGTGGAATGATGGGTAAAGAGAATGAAAGTGAGGAGGACGAGGATGAGGACGAGGAACAGGAAATGGACGTGAGGGGACGGGACGAGGAGAATAAGAATGAGAAGGACGAGGAGGACGAGGACGAGAAGGAGGAGGAACAGGAAGTGGACGGGACGGGACGGGACGGGAAGAGGAGAATAAGAATGAGAAGGACGAGGAACAGGAAATGGACGTGAGGGGACGGGACGAGGCGAATAAGAATGAGAAGGACGAGGACGAGAATAAGAATGAGAAGGACGAGGAACAGGAAATGGACGTGATGGGACGGGACGAGGAGAATAAGAATGAGAAGGACGAGGAGGAGGAGGAGGAACAGGAAGTGGACGGGACGGGACGGGACGAGAACGAGGAGAATAAGAATGAGAAGGACGAGGAACAGGAAATGGACGTGAGGGGACGGGACGAGGAGAATAAGAATGAGAAGGACGAGGAGGAGGACGAGGAGGAGGAGGAGGAACAGGAAGTGGACGGGACGGGACGGGACGGGACGAGGAGAAGGAGGAGGAACAGGAAGTGGACGTGATGGGACGGGACGAAGACGAGGAGAATAAGGATGAGAAGGACGAGGAGGAGGAACTAGAAGTGGACGTGACGGGACGGGACGAGAATAAGAATGGGAAGGACGAGGAGGAGGACGACGACGAGGAGGAGGAGGAGGAGGAAGACGAGGGTTTTGTGTTGGAGAGTGAGACGGAGGGCGAGGAGTAGGAGGGAGAGCAGCAGTAGGATGTCGAGGAGCAAATGACGATGAAGGTGAAGTGAAGGAGGAGGAGGGTGACGGGAAGAATGGAGGTGAAGGGCGGAGGAGGAGGGTTAAGTGGGGCGAAAGAGGGTGAAAGCGGAGAAGTATGAATGGAAGAAGATGAATGGGGAGGAAAGATGAAAGGAAAAGGAGGGTAAAGACGGAATGAGGGGAGGGAAGGAGAAAGAAGGGAGAGTGAAGGGAGGAGGATGAAAAGGGATGGAAGAAGGAGGGTGGAGGTCGGAAGGAGGATGAACGGGGAAGGAGAGTGAAGGGAGAGAGTATGTTTAAAGGGAAGAAGAGGGTGAAGGGGTAGGGAAGAAGAGTAAAGAAAAATAAAAGAATGACAAGGGGGAAAAAATGGCCACGAGGGGGAGGAGGCAGAAGATAAGGGGGAAGGGAAGAGGAGGAAGAGGAGGAGAAGGAGGAGGAGGGGGAAGATTCCGAAGATAAAATGGAGGGGGAGGGGGAAGGCCGAAGAGACGGGAGAAGAGGAGGAGGAGGAGGAGTAAATGAAGTACGTGGTGTAGGAAGAGGAGTAAGAGGTGGCCAATTAGGTGGAGAAGAGAGGAGAGGAAGGAGGGTAGTAAGAAGAGAAGAGGGGGTTGAATGAAGAAGAGGGAAGATGAGTGAAGAAGCCAATGAATGATATGGAGGACGAACGAAAGGAAAACGAGGCGTAAGAGGAGGAGGAGGGGGATGGGAGGAGGGGATGGGGCGTAGGAGGGGGAGGGAAGGAGGAGGAGGAGGAGGGAAGGAGGAGGGGAAGAGAAGGAGATGAGGAGGGGATGTGAGGAGGGGAGGAGGGGATGTGTGGAGGGGGAGGGGAGGAGGGGAGGGGAGGAGGGAGAAGGAGGGGAGGGAAGGAGGGGATGGGGGAGAGGAAGGGAAGGAGGAGGGGGAGGGAAGGAGAAGGAGAGGAGGGGGGCGATCGTATTCTATTCTGTCAGCAATAAAAAGCGTTTCTATTCTTAAGAACAATATCATATTGAGGACATGAAGACATAAAATTGGTAAAGGAATAACTTAACAGAATGGAGAAATAGCAGAAGTTGAAGAAAAAAATTATTCTATTTTATTTTATTCTTTTTTATTATATATTTTTTTTTAGCAGAGATTAGTCTATAAGAGAAGAATACAGTGAGAACTGATCCTTAGGAATGTCAGTAAAGTACTTAAAATGTCGACTGCATAAAAATTGGACTCAATATTCATTACGGGGGAAGAAGAGTAGGAGGAGCAGAAGTAGAAGGCCGGAGACACAAGAGCAGGGCGGAGAAAGAGGAGAAAGAGAGCGAGTGGATACGTAAAGAGGAGAGGAGGACTAAGGAGGAGGGGCGGAGAAAGGAATGGGGGAGTAGGGAGGGGAAGAAGAGTAAGAGGAAGAGAGGAGTGGAGGAGTAAGGAGGAGGGGAGAAGGGGAGGAGTATGGAGGAGGGGAGGAGTAAGGAGGAGGAGAGGAGTAAGGAGGAGGGGAGAAGGGGAGAAGTAAGGCGGGGATATGTAAGGAGAATGGGGAGGGGGAAGATGAGGCGAACAATAACGAAGAAGGAGGGTGTTATGGGCGGGAGAGAACGGGGGTGAGAGAGAATGGGGGTGAGGGAGGAGGAAGAGGAGGAGGGAGAAGTAGGGCAGAGAAGAAGGAGTGCGGAGGCGAGGGAGGGTGGAGGAGAAGGGCGAAGTAGAGGGAGAGCGAAGGCGGACGGGAAAGAGGACGGGGGGAGGGGGCGGAGAACTGGGACAGAAGAGGAGAAAGAGGAGGTGGAGGAGGAGGAGGGAAAATTGAGGCAGTGATGGGCTGAGGAGGAAAAGGAGAAAAGAGGAAGAGGAGAGACGCGAAGGAGGAAGAGAAGCAGTAGTAGGAGCAGCAAGAATAGGAGGCGGGGGGGGGAACAGGATCAGTGGTAAGAGGAAGATGAGGACAGGGATGAGGGGAGGTGGCAGAACATGTGGGGAGAAACAGGTACAGGAAGAGAAAGATGGCGATGAAGAGGAGGTAAAGGAGGGGGGAAGAGGAGAGGAGGGGGAGAAGAGGAGAGGGAGAAGAGGGGAGGAGGGGGAGAAGAGAGGAAGAGGGGAGAAGAGGGGAGGAGGGGGCGAAGAGGGGAGGAGGGGGAGAAGATGGGAGGAGGGGGAGAAGAGGGGAGGAGGGGGAGAAGAGGCGAGGAGGGGGAGAAGAGTGGAGAAGAAGGGAGGAGGGGAGAAAGGGTGCGAGAAAGAGAGGAAAAGCCAAAGAAATAGTAGGTGGGGGAGGAGGAGGAGGAGGAGAAGAGAAGGAGAGGAGTTGGAGGAAGATGGGAGAGGAGAGAGACGGAAAGAGGAGGAGGAGGGGGGAGGAGGAGGAGGAGGAGGAGGAGGAGGAGGACGGGGGGAAGAGGAGGAGGAGGAGGACGGGGGGAAGAGGAGGAGGAGGAGGAGTGAAAATAAAGACGGGGGACAAAGAAAAGAGGATGGAAGAAATATAGGGAGGGCTAGGCGGCGAAAAAGTAGGTTGGCAAGGAGGACGGAGGATGAGGATGAGAAGGATGAGAAGGAAGAGGAAGCGGAGGAAGAAGAAGAAGAGGAGGAGGAAGAGGAGGTAAAGGAGGAAGAGGAGAAAGAGGTGAAGGATGAAGACCATAAGGACAAAATGGATGAGGAGGCCGACGATCAGAAAGACAGCGACTGGGGAAGAAGGACGAGGAAGAGACAAGAAAAGGAAGAGGAAGAGGAGGAAGAGGAGAAAGAGGTGAAGGATGAAGACCATAAGGACAAGATGGATGAGGAAGCCGACGATCAGAAAGACAGAGACTGAAGAAGAAGAAGGACTAGGAAGAGACAAGAAGAGGAGGGGGATAGCAGAAGCAAGGAATATGCGGTGTGTGTGCAGGCAAAGAAATCCCGATGGAGGAGTAAAAATAGGAACTCCAGGGAAGCGAGAGGCGCAGTGGGTGTGAAATGGTAGGAATGAAGGAGGCAAAGGAGAGAGGCGAGGCAGAGAGATAGTCTCCGATGGGTAAAGAGTAGAAGAGACTGGTGGACGTGGAGGAAGAAGGAGGTGGGAGAGGGAGGAAGAGGTAGGCGGGGGAAGAGATGTAAGAGGCGGAGGAGCAAAAGGAAGAGAAGGAAAAGAATACTAATTCGCTGATAACCAGCGATTCTATCCTTGGGGGAGATTATCACGCCGAGGTGTCATAAAGATGGTATAAAAGGGAAAAGGGGTAACAGAAAGGCGAGACGGTAGAACTTGGAAGTAATCACCATTATTATTATTATCATTATTTTATGGGTAACACTAAAGTTCTAAAATTACTGCTTGCATAAAATTATGTAACCAATACTCCCCATACGGGGAGGAGGAGGAGGAGGAGGAGGAGGACAAGGAGGAGGAGGAGGAGGAGGAGGAGGAGGACAAGGAAGAGGAGGAGGAGGAGGAGGAGGAGGAGGAGGAGGAGGAGGAGGAGGAGGAGGAGGAGGAGGAGGAGGAGGAGGAGGAGGAGGAGGGGGGGACGATCAATAGCGAGGCCTCCTCTCCTGCACCGCCGACCTCCACTCTTGCCGAAATTTCAACGCATTCCGCGCCTTTTTCGAAAATCCGTTAAGAGACGCCTTCGCAACGTTCGGCCACCCACCGATGCCCATGCAGCTGCCGGCACTGGGGCATCGCCGAGTTAACGCCGTGTGACATTCTTCCTTTGGTTCAACAGCTGCCTGGCTCTTTTGTAATCTCGGTGGCACCCATTCAGTAGCAAGTGTAACGCCCTATCACGGTTACTAACCTTTCTAGTATACCGCCAGGCTATTCATTTCCGTAGCACCTACTCTGTAGTCAAGGGTTTAATGTTACACGTAATAAGATAATATTTGCTTTAGTAGCGATCCCTAGGAATGATCTACTATCTTTCAATTTGTATTTCCACTATATAAAACACAACATTTTAATACATTGTTGCATATCCCACTTATCGCTATACCAGTTATAACTGCTGGAATATGTGACCCAGCCAATCCACTATTGGTCACATATTTCGGGGGCCAATTGGTCTCGAGTTCTTACCCGAAGTTCAATGCAGCCTTCGTCATCAACCGATACAAAGCCTCCAATACAGCACGGTTGTCTCACTTTATAGGTTTCCGTTCAGGCTAAACCAAAAAGATTCATTTAGCAGACCTCTTGGACAAGTGAAAGACCTCGATCATTGGAAACCTCAACCATCCAAAGGAGAAAGAACTCTTTAAAGTGCGTCTCCGCATTGAAGAGTTTAATGTCCTCCCGCGTCTTGCGCCCCCTATCGATAAACCTGGAACTGCCAACGCTGTCTCCATTAATCCTGGGAACAGTGGTCGGGCTACATTCCCACTTCATTCCCAAATCCCTCCACTCTCATTTACTCCCAATTCCTGGTTCAAAATGTTGGCGACGCCGACGCAGGGTCACTCCATTGACCCACGTCGTAACGGGGAAGGAACAGCATCTCATAACTCTTGAGCTTGCCTCGACGTTAACGGCACCCAGAGATGTATTAGGATAATTATGTCAAAATAATGAACATGCCTACTCTAAATTCGAACAGCAAACACATTTACTTATCTTACACTAAGATGAAATACCCGGTGGTCATAAATTATGGAGACGAGCAGAACATACCTCAGGACAACGTATCATTCACTCCTAACTATCGCTTCGATTCTCCCTTCCTTTCTTAACAGACATGCATCCTATCCCTCCTCACCTCCCTCATCTATCTTTTTTTTTATCGTCTTCCTCTCAGGCTAACTCCTTCCACTTCTGCTTTTCACACTCTACAAGTCCCTCCTTGCTCATTATTCCCCACCTGTCCAAACCACCTCAGCACTGTTCTACCCTACCTGAGAGTTTTCTTCCCACTTACACATTTCTCATTAAATCCATTCTTGTAGACCAGTGGTTCTCAAACTATGGGTCGCGAGATCGATTTTGATGGGTCGCAGGGACACGGAAAATTCTCACGTTTTCAGAGTATTTCAAATACTTGACTAATTATTTTTTTCTTTTAACCGCACATTACTTATGTGTGTTCATCCTTCCCCGACATCCACATTATTTTTTTTTCCAAAGTAAAGGGTATATATCACTGTCCATTTTGTTTCTCTTTACTTTATTCTGGGTCGCGAAGGATTGAAATATTCCATGTAGGGTTGCTCACGAAAAAGTTTGTGAACCACTATTGTAGAAGGTGAGGAGCCTACGCCAAGAGGCACTTAGCTGCGCTCGAAGACGTCACCTTTTGCCCTATGCACTTAGACTGTTGAGGGGCAGTTAACTGTCACAGCTGGGAATCGGAGAGGAGTGCGAGATTCGAACGCACAACTAAACGAATCCAAGACCAGCGTGCTTCCGATAACGCCACCAGCGCACTACACTTGTAACACTATCATATTTCCGAAACCTTATCCCAATAATATTCAGTCTCTTCCGCCTCCCTTATACTCTATTTCATAAAACACCGTGAGTATAATCAGTCCATCATGCAACCTCCTCTTTGCATTCGTCCCTAAATACGTATTTCTCACAATTTTCATTACCATACCATATAATAATATACCAGACTAGACGCCTGTAAAGCCATTGCTGTTGCGGACTCAAAGGATTACAAAGGTGGAGCATGCCGACAGGAGACCTTTTGGTCCATAACTAGGTCAGATGCGTAAAAAAATTCTGATAAATAAATAAAATAAAAATAAATAAAAATTATAATATAAAAAATAATAAGTAAAATAAATGCATTGGTATAGTCAAATGATAAACCAACTGGGTAAATAGTAAATAATAATAAATTGACAGATAACTAATGATAAATGAAAACCAAGCAAATAATAATTAAAATCGTTCCCATTCAGAGGCTTAACGTGTGCTTGTCGATTTTTTTTTTTTTTTTTTTTTTTTTTTGCCGGCTTGCTGGGCCTGTCCCAACAAAACATACGATCGATTTCGTCCTTTCGTCAAGTTCCGTTGTTCCATCTAGATTGCCCTACATCGGATTCTGTCTGTCCGTCCCATTTCGCAGGTGTGCGCCTGATTATGTCTGATTCAGTCTGTAGGGCTAGAGTCGGGGACCTATTTCGAAAACTAGAGAAAATACTAAATTTAAGTCTGGTGCTTTTGCTATCATTAAACACACACACACACACACACACACACACACACACACACACACACAAACGATACTCAACAACATATTGAACAGTGAAAAAGAAAGATGAAGAAATATAGTTTTCAATGTACTTGCATAAACACTAAAATAACCTCCAAGTCGATATTGCCCAAGCTGGAACCATACATGTATTTAAGTACACACCTGGAGACCAAGGTGACAGCCATATATGTATTTTTATTTCGATAGTACAAGACAGAACCCCACGAACGTTGCTCTTTTCCTATATGTTACAATTAGGAAAATATACACACACAAGCATGAACACACAAATCGCCACATAACTTTATCCTGGTGAAGGAAGTAAAACTTCATGCAGCTTCTCAAAGGATTGCTTCGACTTCCTTGGTATTACCCCGTTGGATGGGATGTCGAGAACAACATGGAATTTTGGAGCTTATGTTTCCCAAAACTCTGAGGGGCGAAAGAGGATGAGGCTTCCACGACAGGTTTTAGCCTCCTCTTTTATTTCTCTCGGCCTTCTATCTCCTCTTACCTCCTCTTGTCTTTCCTCTCTCTACACAATCCTTTTGAATCTATTTCAGTCTTTTTCTTCTTTCTCGTTCTCTCCTGTCATTTCCTCTCTTCCTTCACGAGACTTCTCTACTTCGCAGAGGGGCCGCAACCAACATTCCTCTTCCGTCCACCCGGAGGTCGATGAAACTCGCGGGCAACGTTGGCAGCGCTAAATCAGCCCGACGCCGCGACCGCCCGGCCAGGGTCGTTTTCCATAATTTTCCGGAAATTCGATCAAAGAAAAAAACATCAGCCATGACAGTACCGTCATACATCGCTCGAACTATTATATGGTTTACAATATTTAGCTCAAAATACAAACCACAACACTCCCTAAACATACTGGTAAAATATGCAAATGTATCACACACACACACACACACACACACACACACACACACACACATTAATTTTCCATTCGTTGCTTTTTAAGTCTCGTACCTTATTCATGGCACAGCCAGGCAATTTCATTCAGTAGAAAAAAAAAGATAAAGGACTAAAATTTAAAATGGATCGCAATGGTCAATTGTTCAAAGTCAGGGAAGCGGGGTTCAGTGACGACATTGCCGAACCCGAGTCCAAATTCAAGGGTTAGGGATCCGTGACGTCATGTCGACTGAAGGAATCTTCAATGAACAGAGACAAGTTTGACCAACTTCACTGAGAAGCATAAGAGAGGACTCAAACTCAGGATCCAAAACATAGGAGGGACGCGCACACACACACACACACACAAACAGTAATGAAGGATTAAAAAATAATTCTCAATTACGGTAATAAGCAAATTCCAACTGAGCGGCGAATGATCAAACTATATGCGTTACAAACCGTTACGACCAATTCGGTAACAAAAACGTGATACAAGCTAACCCTTAAAGATAAAAGTAAATGTTGAGACATTGTGAATATATAATACAAGGTCAAGGAGCTTACGTCACGAGCAATTGAACACACACACGCACAGTAAAAAAAAAATTGTTGTCCTCTTGTACTAGTAAATCACATGACGAAAAAAAGTCACCAGATACACCTTAGTATCACAAATTGATCAATCATGACCAATCGTCCATGTGCACACGCTCTCGCTCACACACACACACACACACACACACATGCTTGCCCGCACATGTAATTCTCCCGTTGTCAATCATATTTTTGCGCCGATAACCAACGTCTATTCTTGGAGTCCCTGTCGCGCTGAAGAGGCTGGAGTCCTAAATGTGGTAAAGATAGGTTGTCAGAGTAGAAGCAAATAAACTAGTGGAGTCCCACAGGGTTCAGTATCGACACCCAGTAATGTTTTTCGTCTTCGTTAGCAAAAACAAAAGGTTTAACTAACCTATTTGCTCATTATGCCAAAACAATGAAGGCAGGTAGTAAAAGATGTGGTGGATTGCAAGCTGTTTCAGGAAGCCAGTAGTTGAAAATACTGGAAATAGGTACAAGTAAGTCCTGGGGGAATGTACCAATTAAAAAAACGATGGTGGAAATGAGGGTAATGTAAAATTTGTCACATAAAAACAAGTAATTACAAGACACACAAATGTAGACGAACATGGGTATTTCACATGGGAAAAATGAGAGAAAAGAGAACGAGAGAGAGAGGGGGGAGGGGAAGAATTCGATTTGCACTATACTGGTGTACGCTGCAATGGTGTGCCCCCCCCCATTAAATTATATATATATATATATATATATATATATATATATATATATATATATAAACAATAATATTCAAACAGCAACATCCAAATTGGTTCCCAGCTAAACTGACAGAACCTACAATGAAAAATCAAAGAAGCTGGAAGTGCCAGCATTGGCAGAGCTATAAAAAGAAAGAAAATATTCGACAAAGAAGACTTGATATGGGCTGGAAGAACAAGAACAAGTTACGAAACTGAAGACAACAAAGTTTTTGAAAGATTTTAAAAATAGATTTTCTTCCAGATGAACTGACTTGTGAAACAAAACTGAAGAAGGTATGGACAACATAAGCAAATTCAAAGCCAAGCAAGACGATTGAAAGCGCAGCAGCTGGAACTCAGGGGCATATCACAATTAGGTAAATGCAATTTAGAGAGGACCAGAGGGCCTAGAGCCAAAGGAACAGAAGAAGCACAGGTCATGGACGGGTAAAAGATAATCGGAAAGGAGTGGGAGGGGAGAGTATCAGTGAAGAGGAATGCGAGGTCTTCAATCAAGATAAAGGGTGAGGAATTCAAACCAAACTAAGTTTAGCTATGACCCAAGGACTTCACCTATGCCCTACGTGATCAGTTGTACAAGACAAGTTGAAGAAAATGTTCAACAGTTAGATTCAAACGCCGTTCCTCGCCGCGCAAATTGTGATCCAAACAGACACGCTTATCAGTGCACTGAGGTTAAGATACTGTGAAATGTGATGGTATTAGGAAAAAATATCAGCGGAACTTGCGGCATTACTTCTTAACTATCCTGTATATTTCATTTTATGGGTGGCTCAAAAACTGGAAATCACTTCGACCGATCTCTAGTCGATTCTGCTGGAAAATGTAAATATATACAACGCATCACTGGTGAGAAATGTAGTAACACGTTTGTAAATCACAAATAACACCGCAGTCGGACGAAAGAAAGAGTTGAGTAAGCGAAACTATACGTTTCGATTGCTAACTGCAATCCTCTTCAGTCGTACGCTGAAGAGGATTGCAGTTAGCAATCGAAATATATAGTTTCGCTTACTCAACTCTTTCTTTCCTTCGACTGTGGTGTTAGTTGTGATATACAACGCATACATGGACACACGAGGACACAAAGACACAGGAACAGACACCTACCTTTCTCTCACACGCACGCACGCACACACACACACTCTCACTCGGTGGCGCGGTTGGTAGAGCACTGGACTGCAAGCACGGTGGTGCTCGCAGTACCTGGTTCGAATCCTGCCCAGGGCCGAAATTATTTCGGTATCGCTGCGCTTCGGGTCGTTACTCTGACTCTCGTGGGCGGGGAGTTGGGTGTGTGTGTGTGTGTGTGTGTGTGTGTGTAAGGTCATAGCATTACCCATAGATCGGTCATACGAGCTCTGAGCTCTCTTCCGGGAGGGAAATAGCTGTCGACCACGAGTCCAACACGTGATCCAAAAAGACCAAGGTGAATACAAACACCACCCGCTCAGGAGGCTGGTGATGTAGAAAATCCTATATTTATACAACACATACAACGTCCAAATCTTCTCCCATAGAATTCTATGGGAGGGGAGGCACGATGCCCACCTGGCACAATGGGCTCATGGCTCTCCAGTAACTAAAACTCGAGGCAACATTTATTGTAACTATTATATTATCGACGGCTTAAAAGGGGCAGTACCCCTACCGGAAGGGGCAAGTGCACAAGAATGGAAGTACCACGTCGGCACCACGGGTTGCAGAAACCATACGGAGAAAATTCACTTTCGGCGAAACTGGGTTCAAAGCCTGGTTTATACCACACCAAATGTGACGCAAATGCTCATTTCTGGATTTTCAAAAGGCATGAAATATACAGTAATCATACAAAGCTCACGGCAACTATGTAGAGTTTAAATCTTATATAATCCGAAAAAGACAAAGATCAAAGTAACACATTCACAGACTTGTATGACGACGCAGTTCTCGTAAATCGCCACTTACGTGGGGTTTGCAGGCGAACTTGTATATACAATGCAATTTCTCATCAACTGCGTTCTTTGCGGGAGTGTCTCTTTGAAATACGAATTAACAGAGGAAGAATTTCACAGACGCCCACGCTACCATCCCCGAATTAAAAAACACGAGAAATAGGGTTGTTCTCCCATTCATGTGGAAATAAAACCCGTTTCTCCCTTTAATATGTTCCTTTCCTTTACATTATCTTACCAATTATCCATCTATTCTCCTCCTTCCCGCTAACGTTTTTTCCCACTTTCCTCCATCTCTCGCGCACACACACACGCATACACAGTGTAGTGGTATCGCGGTCAACCGCTAATTCAGGGATCCGAGTTCGAGTCTCACCCTGGACCCAAACTTCCAGCATTGCTGCACTGTGAGCCGGCACTCCAACTCTGGTGGGCAAGGAGTTATAAGTGAGATGCCTAGCTCTGAACGAACCATAACTTCTGTCACTCTCTATCTCTCTCACACACACAGTGTAGTGGTACCGCGTTTAACTGCTAATTCAGCGATCCGAGTTCGAGTCTCGTCAAGGACTAAAAATTCCCGCATCACTGCGCTACAAGCCGGTACTCCAACTCTATCGGAAAAGGAGTGAGTGTGCAGGTAAGGTCACATTACCTATAGACCAGATAATTCATGAGCTCTGAGCTCTCACCTGCAAGGAAATAGCAGTTGATCACGAGTCTAACACGTAATCAAGACCTTGGTGAATCACAATGCACGTAAGAACGAATATCTATACAGTGCCTGAGGGCAAACTAGTCTATGACAGATAGTGTAGGAAGCAATAGCGTTATGGCGAGGAATGTGGCGGACGTGGAGAGGAATGCCGATGAGTAAAAACGAGTCCTAGGATGGATGAATTGAGAGAAAGGGGGAGGGGGGGGAGAGAAAAAGAAGGAGACTGCAGAACACAAAACCCAAACCGGGAGGTCAAAACGTGATCGAGCCGTCTCGTGTGATGGACGAGTAAATTGAGTAAACGAATGAAAATGGAGAACTCCGGGTAAAGAATCATATTCAATCAAACCGCTGATAGAAAAAAACCGGGATAAATGGCCCAAGGTAGTGTGCGCGAGTAAAATAGTGATACAGTGAAAGAGAGGATTGTGCGTGTGCTTATGTGTGTGTGTGCGTGTGTGTGTGTGTGTGTGTGTGCGTACGTGTATATGTACGTGTGCGCGTGTGGGGGGGGTTGAAGGAAGAATGGAAGTAAGAATGTAAGAAGAAAACGAAAATCAGATCTAATTATGACCACTGCTATTATAATCTTACATATTGTAACATTACCCATGGGAAAATACATCACAACACATACGAACAAACATACATCCACGCCCTAAGGGGACCAACCATCACATGATCAGTGCATGATAATGGCTAAGTAGCCAGAAACACATTTCAAACACACACATACACCATATCCCCAAATAAACCCAAACCCAAATTAAATTACAAGAAATAACCACATAATAGAACTAAACCTTTTAAAATATAACCTATGTTTAAACCTTCCATTTGGAAGAACAAGACTAAAATTGTAAAGCTGTCAACTCCCCTCACCAGATGCAAACTTCAGCATTTAAATGGTATATTAACCACGACCAAACCGTGGAGTGGCAGTTAGTAGATGAACGTAGATCCAGGAGGATCTACGTCGTGTATTCCAAGTGCCAAATATAGGTTATCAAAGGCACAGGCTATTTTTACTGCCGTATTAGTTCACCTGCTAATACACTATACGATAAGCTGCAATAGGGCGGCTCTGGAAATGAAATAATCTCTTATTGGAACGATTTTATCATGACAACAATAAAAGAGAAAAGAAAAGAATGAAAGAAAAAATCCTGCAACCTTGAACTATGATGGAGATAAAATTCTTTCGGCCCTATAAAACAAAACGATTTTACTTAACCGAGTTGATAACTTTATGCACAAACACACACATAATGTACATACATGCATACACACATACACAAACACAATATATATATATATATATATATAATTGTATCCTCTTACCAAACCTTTTTTTTTTTTTTCTTCGCACAACAGACAAATTTTACTCTCTTTTTTTTCGCTTTTCTCCTCTTGCTTTGTTGGAACCTTTTGCCTGTCGTGGCGTGTGCATGCTGTGTACCAGGTACGATTTCACTCGCTGGGTGGAGCTTCGGGTTCCCCCCGGGAATGAGCCGTGGCAAGGCCGCCATGGGCAACTTATCATCTTCAACGTCGTGGTTGCCGACTGCAACGACTACTACGACGAACAATATGTATAGCTAAGAACAACCGTCGGGGTCTTCTTCATTAAGGCCGGGAGTAGCCCTGTCTACAAGTTATCGAATACTTGATCAAATAAATGAATAAGTAGAAATAAATACTATAGATGCCAGGTTATATGACAATTCGAAAAATTCACTGATGTTTAAACTAAACTAAAAATACACCATGGAGATCAAATACCAGCGATTGATAGAATACGCAGTCAAAATCCCAATTTGAGCGCCGAAAATCAATAAATAAAAAGAGCAAAATTGACGCTTGGCGAGGAAGAAGAAAAAGAAAAAAAGATGAAGTAAAGTTTAGAAAACAATGATACAATAGCAAAAGGCGCATTCTTCGTCGAACCTAAACTACAAAACGCGACTTTGAGAAACGAGATAGTGATATGATAATTCGATTTAAGGTCACGAACTCTCCCTATCAGGAGGCCAGGACGGTAACCCTTACAGAGGAGTTCGTAGCGTGGACTTTAATGAACAATACCCTTGGTCCAACTCTCTGGCGGGAGAGCTCGAACTGACGTCACCTCCGCCGCAAGTAGCGACGCTCTAACGAGTTCGGCCAGTGAGGTAGTGGAAAACATAAAACCCGAGATTTAGACCCCCTAACGCAGCACCGTATCAACCACAACACGTTCAGCCAATTGGCCGTCCTGTTCCTGTTGGCGCCAGACCATTCCATTCAGAGAAGATGGAGTCCTTCGGAACACAAAGTGTTCACGGTCGATTGAGACCCCGGACTACCTCCCAGCTGACTAAAATCGCCTGGAATGGAACTGGAACGTTCCTGTAATGAAGAGGTGGTCCCGACAGCACAGACGAAAAAAAAAAAAAAAAAAAAAAAAAAAAAAAAATGGAAATTGTGTGGAAGAGGCAAACCACACTTATCGCGACGGAAAAAAAGACATTAAGATAACACGAGCAGCTCTGATGGATCCGTTTCTTCTTATATCTGTTTTTGCATCCGCCTGGCGATGTTATTGAGAGAATCGCCACTATTATTCAAAGGTCTTTTAAGAACACCCATCTTTATGAATCCGTGAGTGATGTGCTTTCACATTTCGTCTGGCGGCCATCAGTCGATGTTATTCAGCTAAAGGAAATCCTCTTCAATTCCCAAAGGATTAATCGGATTGGACATTCAGACACGCTGGCATGTACACAATCCCCCATCCCAACAAACATACACAAACACACACAATACGCACATATATACAAATCCATTCACATACACTAACCAACTACAACACGCGCACTGCTTGCAGGTGTAGTGACTAGCATCGAGAGCTGGAGATGACGCAGACTAGAGATAGACCCCTGCTCGAGAGAGAGGGAGAGGGAGAGGGAGGGAGAGAGAGAGAGAGAGAGAGAGAAAGAGAGAGAAAGAGAAAGAGAGAAAGAGAAAGAAAGAGAGAAAGAGAGAGATATGGGTGGGGGGGGGGGAAGGATGGATAATGCAAAGGCGAAGTTCGTAGGTCACGGGCCCCGGAATAAATAGGTCAGGGCAGGAGACACGGCACAGGCTAATAGAGTTGGGGGACGGAGAAAGACGTGAGGAAGGAAGGAAGGGCAAGGATGGGGAAGGAGGAGAAAAGAGAAAAGAGGAAAAAGAAGGAAGGTTAAGGAGGGGAAAAGAGGAGAGAACAGGAAAAAGGTGAAAGGAGGTGAAAGGAGGAGGAAGGAAGGAGAAAGAGGGAGGAGGAGGAAGGAAGGAGGAGGAAGGAAGGAGGAGGAGGAGGAAGGAGGGAGGAGGAAGGAAGGAGGAGGAGGGGGAGGAGGAAGGAGGGAGGAGGAGGGAGGAGGAAAAGAAATGAAGGAAGGAGAAAGAGGAGGAGGAGGAGGGAGGAGGAAGGAGAAAAGAGGAGGAAGGAGGGAGAAAGAGGGAGGAGGAGGAGGAGGAGGAGGAGGAGGAGGAGGAGGAAGAATGTGGGAGGAGGTAGGAAGGAGGAGAGAGAAGGAGGGAGGAGGAGGAAGGAGGGAGGAGGAGGAAGGAGGGAGGAGGAGGAAGGAGGGAGGAGGAAGGAGTAGGAAGGAGTAGGAAGGAGGAAGGAGGAAAGAGGAGGAAGGAGGATGGAGGAAGAGGAGGAGGACAGTGGATGGGGCAGTAGGGAAAAGGGGCGAGGAGGAAAAGAAAGGGGGACGAGAAGGGTGTACATGTTGAGGTAGAACGAGAGAGATCAGTAAGAGAGACGGGGAGGCGGAGGGGGAAGAAGAAAGGAAGGAAGGCGATGAGATGAGACAAAGCAGATGAGAGAAATGTACAGGGGTGGGGTTGGGGAGGCAGTAGGCAAAGAGGGAAGGATGAAGAATGCAAAGTAGGAAAGGAGAGGGGAAGGAAATAA